>NW_011494640.1:13754237-13760113 GCF_000754665.1 Bison bison bison | reverse complement strand
GCTATACATGACCACAGGAAAAACCATAGCCTTGACTAGATGGACCTTTGTTGACAAAGTAATGTCTCTGCTTTTTAATATGCTAAGTTGGTCATAACTTTTCTTCCAAGAAGTAAGTATCTTTTAATTTCATGGCTGCAGTCACCATCTGCAGTGATTTTGGAGCCCAGAAAAATAAAGTCTGTCACTGTTTCTCCATCTATCTGCCATGAAGTGATGGGACCAGATGCCATGAGCTTTCTTTTCTGAATCTTGAGCTCTAAGCCAACTTTTTCACTCTCCTCTTTCACTTTCATCAAGAGGCTTTTTAGTTCTTCTTCACTTCCTGCCGTAAGACTGATGTCATCTGTGTATCTGAGGTTATTGATATTTCTCCCGGCAATTTTGATTCCAGTTTGTGGTTCATCCAGCCCAGTGTTTCTCATGATGTACTCTGCATATAAGTTAAATAAGCAGGATGACAATATATAGTCTTGAAGTACTCCTTTTCCTATTTGGAACCAGTCTGTTGTTCCATGTCCAGTTCTAACTGTTGCTTCTTGACCTGCATACAGATTTCTCAAGAGGCAGGTCAGGTGGTCTGGTATTCCCATCTCTTTCAGAATTTTCCACAGTTTACTGTGATCCACACAGTCAAAGGCTTTGGCATAGTCAATAAAGCAGAAGTAGATGTTTTTATGGAACTCTCTTGTCTTTTTGATGATCCAGCGGATGCTGGCAATTTGATCTCTGGTTCCTCTGCCTTTTCTAAAACCAGCTTGAACATCTGGAATTTCATAGTTCAGATACTATTGAAGCCTGGCTTGGAGAATTTTGAGCAATATTTTAATAGCATGTGAGATGAGTGCAATTGCATGGTAATTTGAGCATTCTTTGGCACTGCCTTTCTTAGGGATTGGAATGAAAACTGACCTTTTCCAACTTGTGGCCACTGCTGAGTTTTTCAAATTAGCTGGCATATTTTGTGCAGCTCTTTCACAGCATCATCTTTTATGATTTAAAATAAATCAACTGGAATTCCATCACCTCTGCTAGCTTTGTTCATAGTGATGCTTCCTAAGACTCACTTGACTTCACATTCTATGATGCCTGGCTCTAGATGAGTGATTACACCATTGTGATTATCTTGGTCATGAAGATCTTTTTTGCACAGTTCTTCCGTGTATACTTGCCACTCTTCTTAATATCTTCTACTTCTGTTAGGTCCATACCATTTCTGTCCTTTATTGTGCCCATCTTTGCATGAAATGTTCCCTTGGTATCTCTAATTTTCTTGAAGAGATCTCTAGTCTTTCCCATTCTATTGTTTTCCTCTATTTCTTTGCATTGATCACTGAGGAAGCTTTCTTATCTTTCCTTGCTATTCTTTGGAACTCTGCATTCAAATGGGTATATCTTTCCCTTACTCCTTTGTGTTTTGCTTCTCCTCTTGGGTCAGAAAAATACCCTGGAGAAGGAAATGGTAATCCACTCCAATATTTTTGCCTGGCGAATTCCATGGACAGTGGAGCCTGGCAGACTACAGTCCATGGGATTGCAAAGAGTCGGACATAACTGATCACGCTGATAACATTTTATTGTGAATCTGTGAATTTTCTTTTGTATATGCTGCTGCTGCGAAGTCGCTTCAGTTGTGTCCGACTCTGCGCGACCCAGTAGACAGCAGCCCACCAGGCTCCCCCGTCCCTGGGATTCTCCAGGCAAGAACACTGAAGTGAGTTGCCATTTCCTTCTCCAATGCATGTAAGTGAAAAGTGAAAGTGAAGTCGCTTAGTTGTGTCCAACTCTTAGCGACTCCATGGACTGCAGCCTATCAGGCTCCTCTGTCCATGGGATTTTTCCAGGAAAGAGTATATTCTTCCTCAAAAGCAAGACCTAACCAGAGCTGCAAATGTGTTAAGAGAAGATGTGAAGTAGTGGTTACAATCAGAACCTGGATTCCGGACATTTCATCCCAGCTCTACCTACCACTCTCTAACTGCATGGCCTTGAGCGAGTTTTTTAAAACCACACTGCCCTTCAGTCTCTTTGCCTGCAACATGGAGTTAAATGAAGTTCTTTGGATTGTTGATTATATGAGGCAAAGCACATAAAAGACTACCTGATAAAGAAATGCTAAGTGCAGACTCTTATTTCCATGTGAGAAGTCTTATTACTTCCCTATTTCTGTAGATCAGACGTCAAAGCCACATTTACACATCCAGGAATTACAATCCAGACCTGAACACAGTTCTTTTTCATTATTTTAAGATAATTTAATCTCTCTATTTATTTATGGTTGCATTGGGTGTTTGCTGCTGCGTGGGCTCTTTTCTAGTTGCAATAAGCAGGAGCGACTCTCTGGTTGCGCTCAGGCCTCTCACTGCGGTGGCTTCCCTTGTTGCGGAGCATGGACTCTAGGGTGCAAGGACTTCAGTAGTTGCAGCACACAGGCTCTGTAGTTGTGGCTTCCAGGCTCTAGCGCTCAGGCTCAACAGTTGTAGCACAGGGGCTTAGCTGCTCAGCATGTGGGATCTTCCCAAATCAGAATCAGAAATGGAACCTGTGTCTTCTGCATTGGCAGGTGGATTCTTTACCACTGAGCCACCAGGGAAGCCCAAACAGTTCTTTCATCTCTAAGATTCACATTTGTATTTTGTTTGTTCACTTTTTTACGCCAATTGTTCCTTAGTCTAACGGATGTATTCTCATCCTGGGTGATATTGCATTAAAGATGCAAAATTTGAGTCTTTGGAAGGAACCAAAAATTCGTAGCTATTAAAATGGTTTGTGACCTTTGGAAGGGTAATTGTATCATCAGCAGATAACAGTATATCAGAGCTACAGATATACAGTATTAAAATTTCATGTTGTTGTGCTTAGTCATTCAGTTGTGTCTGACCCTTTGCAATCCCACAGACTGTAGCCTGCCTGCCAGGCTCCTCTGTCCATGGGGATTCTCCAGGCAAGAACACTGGAGTGGGTAGCCTATCCCTTCTGCAGAGGATCTTCTGGACTCAGAGATGGAACCAGGGAATCTCCTGCATTGCAGGTGGATTCTTTACCAGCTGAGCTACTAGGGAAGTCTTAAAATTTCATGGATGGGAGCAATTGAAGGAAAAATATCTAAAAAAGCTGTTTAGGGGGATGATAATGAAGACAAGCTGAGAAACACTACTCTGAGCATAGAATGGGGTCACCTATTTCAGAGTCTCACCCCATGCCTGATGAAAGGTACATGCCTGCCTCTGCTATCCCCATCTCCTCACCTTAGAAAGTCTAGGGTGAGGCCACGGAAGTCTACATGAACACCTGAGGACTCCCCCCCACCCCCAGTCTGTTCCAGGTCCTCTGAACTCCACCAGCTCCCACACAGCCCTGGCTGCCCTTCTCCCTGTCTGCTGTTTGGTGCTCTCCTCTCTCAGTGGATGTTCCATTGAGGGCAGCATCACCTGGAAGTGCTGTGATAGGACCATGTGCTCTAGTGTCACTGCTCAGTATTAGGTGGGTTTCATTATTTTTAAAAGGGAGACAGATAGGATTTGAAGGCACGTACCTTGGAAAGGAAGTCACCCCCGGAAGAGCAGACGAATGAAGTAAAACAACTGCTTCTGCTGGTTCCCTTTTTATCCCCCTCCAAGAGTGAACTAAAATCATTTTTTATAACCAGCTTTTCAAACTATTCAGTTGAAAATGTTTAGGAAAGTTACATTCTGTGAAAAAGAATGTGGGGCCTATTTAAAGAAGAACACCAACGTTGCAGGCAGGACCAAGGGGTCAAATCTGCCAGGAATATACAAGCCATGACAAGGGCTCTTTCCAGGGACAAATCTGAGGCTGAGTCCCAGGAGACTGGATTTAAGTCATGGGTTGGCCGCCATCAGCTGAGAACCTTGGGCAAGGTCCCTTAACCTCAGGTGGCCTCAATTTCCTCCTCTGTGAAGTGAGGGAATTGAAGTAGAGGGTTTCTGAAGTCCCAAGTAGATCTAAATTCTCTTTTCATTCAAATTAATCATCACAGGCCACCAGGCAGATAAATTCCTGGCGGGAAAGGGAGAGCTGAGCAATTAACCAGAAAGGGAGAAGATATTCTTGGTAGCAAACTACAAAATTATTAGCTGTTTTTTTCTTCTTTTGAGTTTTCACAGAATTGGAGAATGTAAGAACAGAGAATTGCAGGAAGCATCAGGATAAGGGGAAGAAAAGGCTACCCCCCAAACCTAGTCGGGGACCCCAGTGGGTAGCGGGGAGGCTGAGACACATATTTGGGCCGGAGAGCTGGAAGAGGCCAAACCCAACTGTACTTCATAGCAATGCATAGTCTGTATGCAAGTTTCAAGTTTTTTTTTTCTCTATCTGCCCTTGCTGGAGGGCTCAAAATGTTTTTACACTGTGGTTAAAGCAGCTCTCAAGCATCCCTGAAGCCAAATCCCATGTTTAAAAATTAAAGAATAAATTAATTTAAAATATCATGTATGTATGCACACATATACACATTCATATTTCTATAATTATATCCATGTATATACCTATGTAAGGAGGACATGTCAACCCACTCCAGTATTCTTGCCTAAAGAATCCCCAGGGACAGAGGAGCCTAGCAGGCTACAGTCCATGGGGTCACAAAGAGTTGGACACAACTGAGTGACTAAGCACAGCATATACCTATGTGTTAGGAAAGACTATGCTTTCCTTAGAGACCAGATATATTTTTCCCTTATGAAATGCTGTCAGGAAGCATTTAACAAGAGGCTTCCTGTGTGCTGTTTTGGATCTGTCAGGAATTCTCTGCTCCTTATTAATTCCTGAATATTCAGGAATTAAGAGGAGAGGCAAGCCTTTCCCGGGACTGAGGAATCCAAGCATTTCCTTCATTAGCGTTTCTATATGGTGATAAGTACCCTCTTCCTTCTTGTGAACCATATGGTAAAAGTGATTGTTTACAAATCTCTCTCTTTAATATGGATTGCCTATGTTTTGTAAGTCTGGAATTTTAATCTTTATCTTTGCTGAGAATAACTACTTTGTAAGACGGTATATATGCCCACACCATGTTGATAAAAACACTTTTGCTCCATCAGAGCTCTGGTCCCCGTATCCGTCTCTCTCTCTCTCTCTCTCTCTCTCTCTCTCTCTGTCTCTTTTTCAGGCTGATCCCCTGGAGTGCAGAGGCTCTCTGAGTTCACTTTCCTGCTCAGGCTTCTAAGACCCTCTCGAGAAGGTGCTCTGCGCCTTCACCCCATCGAGAGGGCGCCTGAGGCCTTCGTGAACAGAGCAAGCCCCATGCAGGGGCTTTATTGGCTTTCTGTGCAAACCAAGGAATATCAGCCTCTTTCTCTCCTTTCTCTCCTTTACTTTCTTATCATCAACTCCGGACCACCAGGTTCGGGTCCATTAAAGGACCTCAACAAAATGCAAAACTGATCATTCTTGCTTCTGGGCTTTATCACCAGAAAGATGGAAGCCAGTATTCATATCTCACCTTCAACAGTGTGGTTCTCTAGGCCCTGCACATCTACATTCTGATTCCACCCACTCCTCCCCACGACCCCATCTTCCCTTCCCCTAATCCTAGCTCTCTTATGGGGCTCTAGTCCCAGTCCCAGCACAGTTGCCTTTCCACCTGCCAACTGTAGGGAGCATGTTAAAAGCTATTCACCTATTCCCTTTGGGGATATTTGCTTGTGATATTGTTTACTAACACAACCCATTTTCTGTAATTGCTTCTCCTGCTACTTCTAGCCACAACTGTCTACTCAATTCCACTTCATGCCTTTCTATTTGTATTTCTCCTCTGTTCATGGAATTTCCCCGAGAAGAATACTGGAGTGGCTTGCCATTTCCTTTTTCTCCAGGGGATATTCCAAATCCAGGGATTGCACCTGGGTCTCTTATGT
>NW_011494640.1:13751525-13754137 GCF_000754665.1 Bison bison bison | reverse complement strand
TTTCTATTTGTATTTCTCCTCTGTTCATGGAATTTCCCAGAGAAGAATACTGGAGTGGGTTGCCATTTCCTTGTTTCTCCAGGGGATCTTCCAGACCCCGGGATTGAAACTGTGTCTCTTAGGTCTCCTGCATTGGCAGGCGGGTTCTTTACCATTTGTGCCACCTGAGAAGGGCCCAAGTCATTCGTATTTAGTGATCCCTGATTTTTATCCACTTATATTTTCCCATTTTATAGTAAAGATCCTTATTAGACATGAAAAACCATTGGTGAAATAAAGTGGAGAATCGATAGCCAAAATTGAAAAATGTATTTTAACTTTTCATGAAGAAAATTTCAGATATAAATAAAAATAGGATCCCCATGTATCCAATCTCATATTCATCAATTAGGAATTCATGTCTAATCTTGCCTTGTCTATAAACAACCATTACAGAATGTTGCCCCACTGCACTGTTTTGAAGCAAATCTCATTTGTCATACCATTTCATTTGTAAATGGCTTGGTAAAAATCTCTAAAAGAGAAGGATTTTCTAAAAATAAAATTTTAAACAGGAAATATAAATTGGCTGTGGAGAGGACAGATAACTCAGGAGTTTGGGATTAACATATATGCACTAATATATGTAAAAGAAATAAAAAAGGATCTACTATATAGCCCAGGAAATATATTTAGTATCTTATAATTACTTATAATGGAAAAGAAAAAGAATATATATACATTCATATGGTTTTTCCTGTGGTCATGTATGGATGTGAGAGTTGGACTGTGAAGAAGGCTGACTGCTGAAGAATTGATGTTTTTGAACTGTGGTGTTGGAGAAGACTCTTGAGAGTCCCTTGGACTGCAAGGAGATCCAACCAGTCCATTCTGAAGGAGATCAGCCCTGGGATTTCTTTGGAAGGAATGATGCTAAAGCTGAAACTGCAGTACCTTGGCCACCTCATGCAAAGAGTTGACTCATTGGAAAAGACTCTGATGCTGGGAGGGATTGGGGGCAAGAGGAGAAGGGGACGACAGAGGATGAGATGGCTGGATGGCATCACTGACTCGATGGACATGAGTCTCAGTGAACTCGGGGAGTTGGTGATGGACAGGGAGGCCTGGCGTGCTGCGATTCATGGGGTCGCAAAGAGTCGGACATGACTGAGCGACTGATCTGATCTGATCTGATGCATATTATGTATAACTGAATCACTTTGCCATACATCTGAAACTAACACAAAATTATAAATTAACTATCTATACTTTATTTATTGAATGCTTCCCATATGCCATGCCTTTAATATTAATTTATCTAATAAATTTAATGTCACATAAAAAGAACAGGGAGTATTATAGGTGGGGCTTTTGGCTCAAAACTAGTGATTCCAGAGCCATGAACAAAAACACCAATAAACTCAAGATAAAAAGAAATTTTCCAGTAAATTACTTGCTTATGAAACTGGGGAATCACAGGATTACGCTAAGCAATGATTAATAACACTTGAAATTTGGTTTTATAACAGGTAGAGAAAATTTGACTACCTTAATAGCATGGAAACTTGTCCTCAAACCACAGTGCTGCACAACAGCAGGGCTTCCCAGATGGCACAGTGGAAAAGAATCCAATCACCCTGCCAGTGCAGGAGATGCAGGAGCCTCGGGCTCCATCCCCAGATCAGGAAGATCCCCTGGAGTAGGAGATGGCAACCCGCTCCAGTATTCTTGCCCAGAAAATTCCATGGACAAAGGAGCCTGGCAGGCTACAGTCCATGGGGTCACAAAGCATCAGACACAACTGAGCACACACACACATATACACGCTGTACACACACTAGAAGACCAAAATTAAAAAGTCTGACAATGTAAAATGCTGATGAACAAGAAACAGTCCTTCCTTAGATTGCTGGTGTGAAGGTAAAATAGTAAAAGCATCTTGAAAACCTGCTTGGTGGGGTCCTATAAAGTTAAACATCACACCTACCCCGCAGCCCAACAATTGCAGTCTTAGGTATTTACTCAAGAGAAATAACATCATGTCTATGATGAGAATTGTTTAAGATTGCTCAGGTAAGACTTTTCAAAATAAAGGAAACCTGGAAACAACTCAAAGGCCCATCAATTGCACGATGTGTAACATATCCATACCATGGAATTCTACTTAATAATAAAAAGGAAAAACTGATACATGTTTAATAACAATGGGATGGCTACTCAGGTAGCCATCAGATAAATTTGTCAAAATTCATCAAGCTATATACTTAAGATCTATGCATTTTAAAAACTATAAACCACACTATAAATGACAATAAAAAATAACTTCAAGAGAAAACTAGCTTATCTGGAAAAATACACTGATTCAGGGCACAAGGTAGAAAGTGAACTCTTGTTTCCCTTTCACTCTATCTTTTACTTCCTGTCCCATGTGAGGCATTGGTGTCAGTGCACCCTGACTTTAGAAAAAAGAGGAAAATTGCTCCACAAAATAAAATGAGCATTTAGGAGGGAGAAAACAAGAGAGGAAAGAGAAGAGGAGAGATGGAGCCCACAGCCAGGTTTATGGGCTGAAAATGCACCTTCCTGGCACCCTTTGATGTTTAATAAAATTTACTGAACAGGAAGATCTTTAC
>NW_011494640.1:13748646-13751425 GCF_000754665.1 Bison bison bison | reverse complement strand
TTGTTCTAGAGACCAATAGTGAGTCTACATCTCACTTTGAAGACAAAATAATGAGGAAGAAAAATAGCTCAAGAGGAAAGTAGAGTCCTAGAGGCAGAGGAGACAGGAGCATATACATAAAGAACAAGTACAGGGTTTCAGGCTTCCTGGGCTGTCCAACTCATCAAAGCAATTTCAGCCAGAACTCAGAACTCCAGAACTCTGGAGGCCTCCCAGAGGAGATGTGGGTTAATGTATGACACCTAATTGTACCTAGCTTTTCTTACTTCTTTGAATTATGCTTTTTTGTGGTCTTCAATTATGTTCTTCAAGGGTTTCAATTATTTTAATAGAGTTACTTTTTAAGAAAAAGTTATGCTTGATAAGGATTACATATATGTAAGATTATCTAAATAATTCCCTATCATAGCATCAAACATCATAAAAATGTACATATGTATTAAATATGTACATTTTGAGGTGCTTAGATATATGCATAGACTTATGATACCATCACTGCAAACAAAATAAAAGACATGCCTATCTCCTCCAAAAGATTTCTTGTGTTCCCTTTCTTTGTATGTGTGTGTGTGTGTATGTGGGAATGTAAGAACACTTGGTGGGAGATCTACCAACGTAACAAGTTTTTATTTAAAAAAATTTTTGGCAGTAAGAGTTTATTTTTAATTTGAAATTAAACATAAGAACTATTTAAAAACCGAAGTCATGTCTTTTTTCCTTTCTGTCCTGCATGCTGTGTATGTGTGCTAAGTCACTTCAGTCACGTCCAACTCCTTGCCATCCAATGCACTATAGCCCACCAGACTTCTCTGTCCATGGGATTCTCCAGGCAAGAATACTGGAGAGAGTTGCCATTTCCTCCTCCAGAGGATCTTCCACATCCAGGGATCGAACCCTCATCTCTTACATCTCCTGCATTGTCAGGCAAGTTCTTTACCACTAGCACCATTTGGGGAGCCCTTTCTGTCTTGTTTAACAATCAAATAAACACATAGTATTTGCACGTCACTGGAGTTTTGCACATCACAGGCTCTAGAGCAGATTTCTAGAACTTACCCATCTTGTATAACTCCAACTTTGTACCCATTGGACAATTCTATTTCCCTCTCCCCCCATCTCCTGGCAATCATTCTTGTACTTTCTGCTTCTATGAGTTTGATGATTTTAAAATACCGCATATAAGCAGAATCATCTTCGTGTTTTCTTTAAAATTGTCGGCTTTATATTTCTTCTCCTGGACTCTTTTCATTTTTTAGCTTCCTATAGACTGATACCATGAGACAGCCTGGCTTAGTCCTGAATCGCTCATTGAAAGCATTTGCACTCATCTAATTAATTGACCCACTGAGTGCTACCCACACAGCAGGACAACTCTCACTTTTCTCTTAGATAATTGCATAGTGCCACTATGACACTGTTGAGTTTATCATTCACCAGATTATGGAGTAAGGGGTGGAAATTCTCAATGAAAGATGATCTATACACTCAGAACCCACCTATATTTATAGCACTTGAAAACACAAAGAAATGCAAAAAAAAATTTTTTTCATGTACACTGTTGCCATTCACTGACCTGCTGGTTAGATCCTCCCATAAAGGAGCCATTTATGAAGGAGATACCAGGAGTTTTATGTCAGAAGGAGCCTCATAAGCCTTTTATACTTGAATTTAGCATTACTGAAGGGCATATTAACAACAATAAATCTTGGCCTCAATGACTTCATGGCATCACAATAAAACAGTATAAAAGATTTTTTCAGAAGGCAAATAAAAACTGATCAGAGACCATTAAAGGCAGCTTCCACCACCACATTTTTATTGTTTTAAGCTCTTTTCTTCGCATGTCAACCATTAATGAAATGAACACATTTCAAATATTAGACAATTCTATTTGCACCAAAGAGTCCCCTCTTACATAAAACTGAAACTGAGATCATCTTATGTTTAATAGAAACAGACATGTATTTAAAATGAGAAGTGGTGGAAGTGGAAAATCTATAAAAATGGATTTTATTTTTATAGGAAATAGAAGTAGTAGAAAGTCATTTTTAAAGAAATTACCTAATTGATGGGATTCTGGCTTATTTTATTCACTTCTTTACACTTACATGAATTGTCCAATTTTCCTCCAATAAATATTTTACTTTCACAATAAGAAAAGAAAAATGTCGAAGAATGGGCAAATTATGATACGTTTATTTAATTAATATGTGGAGTTGAAGCAATGGGGTTTACTGCATGCATCAGATCTGTCTTCTCCTCTGGTTGGGAGGAAGCCTAACAAAACATCCCTAAAAAGATAAAGACTAGTCTGCTCTGAAACCTGTTTGAACCTCAGTTTCCTCATACGTAAAATGGGAGAAATGAGAGTACCAATGTAATAGGATTGTCAGGACTGAATGACAATCTATGAAAAGCATTTAGTACGAGACTTGACACAAAGCAAACACCCATCACAGCTCAGTTCTTATTAGTAGTTCTACCAATAAGGCTAAGCACTTCCCTGGTGGCTCAGATGGTAAAGACTCTGCCTGCAATTCAGGAGACCTGAGTTGGATCCCTGGGTTGGGAAGATCCCCCAGAGAAGGGAATGGCAACCCACTCCAGTATCCTTGCCTGGAGAATTCCATGGGCAGAGGAGCCTGGTGGGCTATATAGTCCATGGGGTCACAGAAGGTTGGACACCACTAAGTGACTAACACTTTCAAAATTTGTTTATTCTTCCTGCTTTAGTTTAGAGCACTTTCTTTTTTTTTTTTTTTTTTTTTTTTTTTTTTTT
>NW_011494640.1:13729487-13748546 GCF_000754665.1 Bison bison bison | reverse complement strand
AATTTTTAAATTTTTTTTACTTTTTATTTTGTATTGGAGTATAGCCAATCACCAGTGATGTGATAGTTTCAGGTAGACAGCAGAGGGACTCAGCCATACATATACATGGACCCATTGTCCCCCAAACTCCCTTCCCATCCAGGCTACCACATAACATTGAGCACAGTTCCCTGTGCTGTACAGTAGATCCTTGTTGGTTATCCACTCTAAGAATAGCAGTGTGTACATGTCTAAACGCCTTACCTATCCCTTCTCCCCATCCTTCCCTGCTGGGAACCATAAGTTTGTAGAACAGATTTCTATCTTGAATGTTTGTCAATAGCTAATCTCATTGCAACTTTTTTGTAGGATATGAAATTCTTTGCTTTATAGAGTTTTATTGGGCTTCCCTGGTGGCTGAATTGGTAAAGAATCCACCTGCAATGTGGAAGACCTGGGTTTGATCCCTGGGTTCAATACGAGAATTGTATTGAATACAAGAAAACACATGCATACACACAAATATACACCCAGCACACAATTCTGTGTAAAAGTTTAGTGATTTCATTTGGGAAGTCCAAGTCCGGAAGGAGGGTGGTCGAGAGATCAAAGACAATTGACTAACCAACAACCACCAAGGGGGCTGATCAAGGACTGTATGAACGGCAGCTTCCTATGCCTCAGGTCGGGTGCCTCAGGTCAGGGCAGGTCAGCAAGACAGACAATACGTGCATGTGCGTGAAGCAGAGGAAAGTGGGGAGAAATAGGGACCCACATATTTAACCCCAGTGATGTAGATGACTACAGAAGATGCTCAAGATCTTCCCTGGGGAGCTGCACACACATCTGGTCCAGGCCTGGAGAAGATGAAGGAGGAGTTTCAGGAGGAAGCATAGTTGTGAACATTTGTGCTGGTCTTTGCCAACAAGGTAGACCAACAACAGGTCACAATATCCAAGGACTTTAACAGCACCTGACACCTTACATTGACCTCAGAGAGTCATGGTTACTGCTTCACATCCATCTTCACAACCTTAAGCACATTTTTCTTGAGGCCTATCCTAACCCAGATACTCTGGTAACAGGGTTCTTGGATACAAGGTTCTAGTTAGCTAAGCTGGCAGCATAAAAACCCACCCCAGGTGGCCTTCTTTGTAGATGCAGATCCTTGTAGATCCAATGTTAATTTTGATCTAAGCTCAGTTGATTTCTAAAACCACTGGCTCTATATTTAATTGACAAGATAGAAGGATGATTTTCTTTGTTTTTCACAGTGATAATCTCAGACTCAATGAAATCGATCACATCTCTAAAGCTCAGCAAAGATAAGTTCAGTGCAGGGATGACTGAAGGGCAGTCAGTCATTCATGCCCCCACAGCAGTTCAGTTCAGTCACTCAGTCATGTCCGACTCTGCGACCCCATGGACTGCAGCACACCAGGCCTCCCTGTCCATCACCAACTCCTGGAGTCCACTCAAACTCCTGTCCATTGAGTCAGTGATGCCATCTGCCATCTCATCCTCTGTCGTCCCCTTCTCCTCCGGCCCTCAATCTTTCCCAGCATTAGGGTCTTTTCAAATGAGTCAGCTCTTCGCATCAGGTGGCCAACGTATTGGAGTTTCAGCTTCAGCATCAGTCCTTCCAATGAATATTCAGGACTGATCTCCTTTAGGATGGACTGGTTGGATCTCCTTGCTGTCCAAGGGACTCTCAAGAGTCTTCTCCAACACCACAGTTCAAAAGCATCAATTCTTTGGTGCTCAGCCTTCTTCACAGTCCAACTCTCACATCCATACATGACCACTGGAAAAACCATAGTCTTGACTAGACGGTCCTTTGTTGGCAAAGTAATGTCTTTGCTTTTGAACATGCTATCTAGGTTGGTCATAACTTTTCTTCCAAGGAGTAAGTGTCTTTTTATTTCATGGCTGCAGTCACCATCTGCAGTGATATTGGAACCCCAAAAAATAAAGTCAGCCACTGTTTCCA
This sequence comes from Bison bison bison, assembly GCF_000754665.1. Taxonomy (NCBI): domain Eukaryota; kingdom Metazoa; phylum Chordata; class Mammalia; order Artiodactyla; family Bovidae; genus Bison; species Bison bison. The sequence goes on along the minus strand of NW_011494640.1, from coordinate 13,746,577 downwards.
CTGTTTCCCCATCTATTTGCCATGAAGTGGTGGGACCAGATGCCATGATCTTAGTTTTCTGAATGTTGAGCTTTAAGCCAACTTTTTCACTCTCCTCTTTCACCTTCATCAAGAGGCTTTTTATCCACACAGTGGTTTTCAAACAAATCACCAGAGGTGATCACTGGTCTCACAACAGTTTCTCAGTTCTATGTCTGAGGAGGGCACCAAGAATGCATATTTACACCAAGTCCCAGGTGATGCTGATGCTGATACTGATACTGAGCCAGGAACCCCACCTGAAAAACCACCACTCCCAGTGATGGTTCAGAACCATGTTCTGCTTCTTTAGGGAAATTCCCCAAATTCAGATAATTGTGCCCACTCCACATCACTGAGTCAAGTATCTCCATTCGGAGAAGTGGGTGGGTATTTTCTTTTTTGAAAAAGTTTTACAAATGACTGTGATATGCACATTTATTTTAAAATTACAATTTTGGAACTTTTGTAGAGCTTATTTTCAACATGTTAATAGCTGTTCTCGGAAAGAAAGGAAGCTTCTGTAACCAGGTATGGTGTGAAACATAGAATTCAATAATGTTAAGCTGTTTTCTATGCAGAACAAATATATAGCTGTTACTTACATAGCAGTTGGTGATATCAGGCACTCTGCATGATTAATTAACTGAAACAGCAACCCCATGTAGAAAGTACAGTCATTTTTATTCCCATTTTGCAGATGAGGACACTGAGGTGTGAAGAGGCTAATAACATGCCTCAGGTAATAGCTAATAAGTAGGTAAGCCAGGATAAAACCCAGGATAAAACTGAGTGAAATCTTGACACCATGCTACAAAAATTTACCCAAGCTCTTAGACACAAAAAGTACCTAGGGAATCTCCATGAATAATATGTAGTCTTTTCCAAACTTGTTTAATTACAGATCATTTTCCCCACACCCTTTTTGTTCTGGAGAAGTTTTCAGATCCAGTGTGCCTGGTTCATTCTAGAAAGCACTGTTTTACAAATTTTAATATTCATTCTTGGATTAAACTAGATTATTTAAGTGTTAGTCATTCAGGCAAAAACACTTTAGTGTTGAATAAAACTTATCTACCTAATAACTGGGCTCTGGTGAGGAGCCATTAGCTAATATTATGAGCTACAATGAAAGCATCAGCCTATGGAAATCATGAGGGTTTTTGCATTTCACTGCGTCTTGATTGTGTAGTTCTAGGCTTGGTCCCAGAAATAAATGTGCTTTTTCAAAGCTGAGCATCTGACTTGTTTTTATCTCAAAGACATTATGAATCATATAACTCATTGTGATTTGCCCCTAGATTTTGCTACTGAAAGATAGCTTCCACTCTTACAAGCATGTAAGGCACTTATTATTAGCAATCATTAATACTAAAACAAACAAAGACCTTTTAAATCAGAGACCAAAATTTTCTAGTAAATGACCTTGGTAACTGAGCAGGGAATGGGGATGGGAGAGTGGTGGGAAGACAGGGTTTGTAGAAATTTTATCTCAAAAAGCAAAATTAAAATTGTAAAAGTTTATGCTGTCTAAATTTAACATACTTAGACACTATGCACTGATTTATTAAACAAAACCCAAAGGTTATGCTGATGATCTACTTGGCATTTTATTCTGATAACATTATATGATAGCTTAGTAAGACATCTTTCACATTTGACTTTCATAGTAAGATGTAGAAGGTCATTTCTGCAGAAATATTCAAGAGCTTCATCGATTTTCCCAAGGGCCTTTCTTAATCCTTTGATATTCAAATCTTTCGCTTTTGAAGTGTACACCAGTGATGTCTTCCTCATCCACTTCCCCTTATTTAGTTGTTAACTAACCTAACTCTGCCAGACTTTCATTTGCCACTGGCTTGTAATTCGAGAGGTTATCTATTCTTACTTTCACCTACTTCCTGAAGTCCTGCATCTTTTTTCAAGATTTGTAAGTTCACTACACAAAGCACTCTGTTTTCATTGAACAATTGCAATCATTAGGAAGAGATGAGGATTCACCTGGTGAGGGTAGATGCTAAGGGTAAACAAGGAGACCCTTTTTCAGAGTGGGCACTCATTAGTGAATATCTTCAGGCATAATTTGCTTTCCTTATGCAACTCTTTGTTAATGAAAGGGGACTTCATGAATGAATGCAGATCATAACAACCCCTTGCATGTAAAATTTCATCCTATGTATGTTTGTGTTTTGACTTCATCCACGTCTTCATTTATGACCTGACTCTTGTATTCCTTTTATCTTTCTCAATCGATTCTAATTTATGTTATTTTGTTCTGTTTTTTTGTGTGTGTGTCTTTGTAAACAAAAGCATGGCACTTTTCAGAAGAGGTGAAAGTGGAATAAGAGGACTAAGTAAGTAAATATTACACATTTTATATCATCTCTTCCTTCACACTGTTATTTAGAGCCACATTTCCAGGGGTTTTGACTGACACCCTTCACATCATGATGCCTTTGAACCGTGACATAGTAACCAGGCACTATTCAAGTTTTATATATCCAGTTAAGCTTCGTGACACTTGGTTTAAGAGCCTGAACTCTCATCCTTCTGCTTCTGTTTTCCAAATATTTACATAGATCTTTATATTATTTAAATGCGAGTTAGGTCCAGCTGTCAGCAGTTGGGACAGCCATATCTAGAGAAAATGAAGTATAAAATGATTTATTCTGGCTCTTTGTCCAAAAGGCAAGTGAGAAACATTTGAACAAATGCATGTAATCCTCACAGCTAATTATGATTTTTCTCACTGCAATTTTAATTATTTTTTTAAATCCACACTTTCTTTCATCCCTCATGGCATTTTCATTGTCATTAAAAGTACTGCTCTATTGTGTGTATTCTCTATTCATATTCATGAGGTCAGGACCATTCAACCCACAGTAATTGAGCAGTCTGATTGGCTGAATGTCCCACAGTGGTTGAGAGTGATACTGATTAACAAAAGGCACCAACGCCTCTGTCATGATAGGAAGTATAATTATGTGGGACCCTAAACGGGGACTCCAATCATTTGACAATGCCCATCGGACTCACATAATATTAGTACATTATCTATCATCTTACTATTATTGAGTAGTATTTAATTATTCTCTTTTAATGGAGATTATCCCCAATAAATATGTCTCATACCTATCAATCCATTTTTTCTGGGTTTTCTAGAAAGTGTGTTTTTTACTGAGTATAGAAGTCAGACATTAGTATATCTAAAATGGCTATTATCAAAATTGGTAAAATATTTTCAGGAACATCGCAGTCCATATGACAGTGCTGAATTTCATGTAGATTGTTTCACTGCAAGCTGGTGACTAGGACTGTCTTTTTTCTCATGGTTTCTTGCTTTGAGCTCCAAGAGAGATTCCTTCTTCTTCTTTTGATACCCTGGAGCCATGTAATCTTTGGTACAACATTTAACTTCTCTGGATTTCTGATTCCTTATCTGTAAAATGGGAGAGTTTGGGGAAAATGGTTCTGAACACTTTTTCCAGCTTTAGAACCCTATGATATCATATAAATGAACGGCTATTATACTTCATGAATGGGATTTTGTCAGGATACCACAGCCTGCATGGTAGCTGATACAGTAGACTTCAAAGTGGAATCTGTGGACATCAGAGGCATATAAAACCATCTCCTTGAGTGTGAGAAAAACTCTTTAGAACTTTATTTATTTGCATCTAAAAAATCATCTTTAAATATTTTCTATTATGTATTTATGTTATATATACACTGAGATTAATGAGAACAATATATTTCAAACACTGTACTAAGTGCTTTAAATTATTAATTTTATTTAATCCTTAGAAGATTCCATGAGGTGGACACTCTTACCATTCTGATTTTACTTATGAGGAAATTGAGACACAAAGATTGTGAACATTGCTCAAGATTATACAGAGTTGAAATATTCAAAGTGAAATGTGAACTCAGGTATGAGTTAACCTCCTACCCAGCTACCATGCAGTATTAGTTATAAAATACAAAATAAACACACAAATAAATCAATTCTTGTACTATAGGAGGTGTGAGACTCTAAGATGACTGTGCAGCCCCCCTCACTATTATCCCTGATTCTTCTGTTCTCAGGCTGCATAATCCTCTCTCCCTGACGGTGGGTAAGACCTGTGACTTAATTTTAAGGAACAGAAAAGGCCAAAGGTGAGGATTTGCCACTCCTAAGATTTCATTTGCCAACAGATTTGCTCTAACAGATTCTCTCCTTTGGTGGCTCTGAAGAAGCAAACTGCCATGCAGTGAGCTGCCTATGGAGAGGGCCACATGTCGGGGAACCAGAGGTGGGGGTGGGGGCTTCTAGGAGCTGAGAGTGATGTCCAGCCAATAGCTTGAAAAAAAGTGAAACTCTCCTTCCTACAACCACAAGGAATCAAATGCCTCCAATAAAGTCACACAAGTGAGGAAGTGGATCCTTCCCCACACTAGTCTTGAATGAGACCACAGCCCCAGCTGAGACTTCAGTTGCTGCCTTGCACAGGACCCAGACTCCTGACCCACAGAAACTGAGATAATAAATGTACATTGTTTTAAATGTTTAAGTGTGTGCCAGTTTGTTACACAGCAATAGAAATCTTTTACAGGAAGAACCTGCTCATGTTTTTAGCCTAAAATTCTCCTGAACTAAAGAACTGAGTTTGCAATATTAAAGGATTTTCCGAGCAAGAGTCCTAAGATACTTTCATAGACATATTCTTATAAAATGACTGAATCTCAGGGATAAATGGATCGTTTTACACTTTTTATGGAGAGAGAACAAATTCCTTTAAAAAAATAAAGGGTTATCACAGACCATACAACAGGTTCCCACTAGCTGTTTTACATGCACACACAGTAGTGTACATACATCAACGGTGTTCTCTCAATGCGTCCCACCCTTTCCTTCCACTTCTGCATTTACAAGTCTGTTCTCTTTGTCTGTGTCTCTATTCTTGCCTTGCAAATGGACGGGGGACTAGGGGTGGAAGGCTCAGGAAGGAGGGGATACATGTATGCATATAGCTGATTCACATTGCTGTACAGCAGAGACTAAACATTGTAAAGCAATTATACTCCAATTAAAAAAATAATAATAAAGGCTTTACCTGGCACCACACTCTAAAGGCCACACTACCATCTAGCTCACTCAGGTACACTATTCCCAGCCAGTATCTGAGTATTGGCATCAACAATACAGAATATCAAAGAGAGCTGTGAGGGCTTTCTTCCCTATGGGCTGAGCTGTCTCATCATGAGGAAAAAGGCTCAGGCATTATTTATTAAAGGATGTATTTAGAAAAATAATTTTTTAATAAATGGTACCAGCACAACTGTTTATCTATGTAGAAGCAAATTAAATTGGACCCCAATCAGACACTGTAAAATAGTAAATTCTAGACATTTGTATGACTGAGAAAAAGACATACTGAGATATACACCATGATGGTTACTTATAACTTCAAAGAAGCAGTCATAGAGAAGGCGGAATAGAAGAGATTGCCTTTGTATGTCTTTAAATGGCATGAAATAACTCATTAACATAAGTATATTTCAATTTAGTTTGAAATATATTTAGTAAAAGTTTAAAATAAAAAAGAACAAGGTTTATTTTGCTTCCTTGCTTAAAAAAACACATACACGTTTCTCTTTTCATTTTGTGCATGCTGTTTTTATTCACTTCATTAGAATTTGCAGATTGCAAAAGGAGTTCTTGGTTATGGAAACAAGTCAATCTATACAAAGATGTTCTCTTTTTCTCAGTCTGCTTACTGACAACTTTCCTTGTTTCATTGTCATTGGAAACTCTTCAGCATATATTTTTCTAACTTTATATCCACACAAGCATAGAACATAGTGGGGGGGGAAATATTTGGAAAGTAAGGTGTGGGAACTTCATGTGCTCATTACTGCTGGATATCCCTACTTCATAATCCTTTCAGTGGATGGAGCTAAGAATTAAGAGTTATAAATTATGAATTCATATTGATACTTTCAGATGCAGTGGTATAAGAGCCTTTCTTATCTCTCTTCATTCACATGTATATCTCCTGAAGTTAGAATGCTGACTTCTAATAATATCAATGTATTTATTTGTTTTGTTCTATAATACATGCAAAATTGTTTCATATTTACAACACTAATACTATAATCAAAACAAACCTTCTAACTAAAGTTCAAGGTTTCTTTGCAATTCTTTTTAACCTTAGACTATAACCTATTAAGGGTATACAATTAGATTATTGTGTGTAAACATCTATTTAGATTAATTATTTTATCTGTGTGAGTATATTATCAGTTTGAAATATAGTTAGCTTCATTTATTTCTGCATACATTAAATTTTAGAATTGGCCCTTTTATCTTTTTTATTTACTGTGATTTTTGAGCATGTAAAACATTTGCACATTTTGAAGGTCAAAACTATATAAAAAACATATGCTGGAGATATCTCACTACAAGCCCAAGTCATTCTTCCATGTGACTACTTACTCCCATAGATGAAACTGTTTTTTGTCAGAATCTGAATCATCCATCCTGCATTTCCTTTAGCAAAAATAAAAGCCCACATGTACACATACAAAATTATTGATAATTTTTTTCTGTTTTTTCTTATATAAAACATAGCATAATATGTGTTTTATTTTGTACCTTGTTCTTTTATTTGACAATTTGTTCTGGAAATCATTCCATATCAGTTCACAATGGCTTTCCTCATTTTCACAACATTATGATGATGCACCATAGATAATAGATGTTCATACAGTGATAAATTTTATCTGAATTCAAATAGAGATAAATTTTAAAGTCCTAGCAGGAAAGAAAGAGGAAATGGAATATCAGAATGGTTAGCAAGTATAGTTACACTGCAGTTGCACTAGGAATGAACATACTAGTGGGAACCACAGGATTTGTGACCAGAGGCGTGAGTTTTTATGCCTACAGTTCTTAGGTCTGTTTGAGGCAGAGAGTTGAAACTTGGCATCCTTTCCTCATATAATAAGGTCAAGATCCTCAAAGAACTGTACTTTTTATAAAAGGATAGACCAGAGAAAAGTTACTCATTGGCTTAGATGGACAACCAGAAACTTTATGTTTGCCTAGCCATTATGCACTCACGTTCTTTGATAAGCCTTAAATGAAGAATTTAAATTAAAAATTGATACTTGGACAGTAATAGCCAAGGTAGGTCCTAGGAAAAGTAATATAAAACTCATTATTAAGATATAATTCCCCAAAAAGGTCACAAAGGACATTCCCAGGGGAAAGTTATGCTATGATAAAAGTAATTATGAAAACTTCTCAATAAATAGCAGGACTAGAATCTAATGAACTTCAGATAATAGAACAAAAATTGAAAGGGAGTATCAAATAAGGATATTTAAAATGATTGAAGGCAGAAAAGAGTCAGGAGTCTAAAAATGTATTAGCTATCATAAACAAAATACCAGTAGAAAAAGAGCCAAATGATACTTCTAGATATAAAAATCTAAAGTACTTGAAATGAAAAATTTAGTAAGTAGGTTGAACATAATGATACAAAGAGTGAAAACTGGAAAATAAATATAATTACACAGAATGAAGTTCAGAGAAATAAAGAAATAAAAATTATAAAAAAGAAGTTAATGTATGTGTAGGATCCATTAGTGGCATTTCTGAAAAAAGAGAGTAAAGATAATTTTTAAAAAAAGGTAATTTTCAAAGGTAAGAATGAAACATTTCCAAAACTGACCCAAGAAATTAATTCTTAAATTAAGGAAACAAAATAATTTGCTTGAAGGACAAATGAATAGCAATCCATACCTTGACTTCTAGTAACACTCCAAAATACCAAAGGTAAAGATCAATCTTAGAAGTAATGATAAAGAAGAAGTGTGTGTGTGTGTGTGTGTGTGTGTGTGTGTGAGTTGGTCAGTTATGTCCAACTCTTCACAACCCCATGGACTATAGCCCACCAGGCTCCTCTGTCCATGGAATTCCCCAGGTGAGAATACTGCATTGGGTGCCATTCCCTTCTCCAGGGGATCTTCCCCACCCAGGGGTCAAACCCAGGTCTCCTGCAATGCAGTCAAATTTGATACCGTCTGAGCCACCAGGGAAACCCATAAAGAAGATAGATTACCTTCAAATAATAACTTAAAATAAGAATGACTTTAATGAAAAAGCATTATCAGTTTTAAAAGCATTTTAAGAGATGCAGAAAAGCAATACATCATGCTAAAAAATATTGTAAGAAAATTCCAAACTAATATGACTCTAATAACACAGGCTCAAAAAAGTAAAGCAAAAATTGAGAGAGTCATGTGAGGAGACTGACAAATCCACACTCACAATGGGAGATTTTAACATAACTATTTTAGTAACGCTACTGCTGCTGCTGCTGTCACTTCAGTCGTGTCCAACTCTGTGCAACCTCATAGACGACAGCCCACCAGGCTCCCCCGTCCCTGGGATTCTCCAGGCAAGAACACTGGAGTGGGTTACCATTTCTTTCTCCAATGCATGAAAGTGAAAAGTGAGAGTGAAGTCACTCATTTGTGCTAGACTCTTAGCGACCCCATGGACTGCAGCCTCCCAGGGTCCTCCGTCCATGGGATTTTCCAGGCAAAAGAATACTGGAGTGGGCTGCCATTGCCTTCTTGGTAAAGGTAAATTGGAGAAGGAAATGGCAACCCACTCCATTGTTCTTGCCTGGAGAATCCCAGGGACGGGGGAGCCTGGTGGGCTGCCGTCTATGGGGTCACACAGAGTCGGACACAGCTGAAGTGACTTAGCAGCAGCAGCAGCAAGATAGAAAAGAGGTAGGGAAGACTTGGAGAGAAAAACTATTCGAGGCCTAGAGAAAAGCTTAGTGGATCTCCTTAAAGTGATAGGGAGACCAGTGGAGTTGGAATTCACTAGTGAAGGAGGAAAGGCAGAGTATCGCATGGCTGAAAAGATCATTAGAAACTAGACTAAATAACTGCTTGCAAATCTTTTTTTCTAATGAAGCAAAATTTGGGGTTTTATCTGAGAACAATGGAAAGGCACTAAGAGATTTAAGAAAGGAGGTAGACATGACTCAATTTGGATGAGGAAAACTTGTTCTTTTATGCTGCAGGGAAATGGATGAAATCAGCTAAGAATGGAGATCAGAGATCAGTTAGGACCCAAAGTCGTATTTCAGGCCAGAGATGATGGGGCTTTGGACTAGGATGGGAGCAAGACGGAGTGAAAATAAAAAGGAATAGATTAATGTGAGAGTTATTTAGGAGATAGTTATAGGATTCAGCCTTCCCTTTCCATAGTAGGAGGAACGGCCAGAAGTGTCCAATTTGTTGAAATGAATAGATAATAAGTAACACCAAAAAAGACCACCAGATGTAGTGTTCCACAAACAGGTTGAAATTTTTCTTGCTCTGGGCCCTTTGTTTGGAACACTGAACTTCTTGCTTTTCTTTTAAATATACCACTCATCTCCTGCAAGACCCAGAGGATGTCTGATTTCTTCCATTCATAGTAATTTATATTCCTACAGCATAATCTGTCCTTTACAGTTTCTCTTAATTGTTGCAGGAATAGACTCAAGCCTGAAGGTCTTCTAATGAGACACGATGCTTAGCAATGCGAACCTGGGAAGCTGAGTGTTGACTCACAGTAAGCACTAAGACATTTACCAAACATACCGGAGTTGTTCTGTTACTTGAGTCTAGCAACAAGGCGCACGTATACCCGTGGTCTCCAGAAACACTGAGAAGGGACCAGAGACTATAAAACCCCTATTAAAATGACAAAGAGCTTCTCAAAGGACCTACGGGTTTCTTTCCCTAAGTGGTAGTAGCAGCAGCTTCTGGGCACCTTCAATTGAAAGCTGCCCTCTCACTTGTTCTGTGCAGCAGCCATCTGTGCATACTTAATTAATTTGTTTACCCATATTAAAGGAGCTCATATTCTTTTTGTGTCTTTTGACATTTTAAGGCTTCAGCTGGTGTTAAAAGAACTGCTGAGGGATTTATTCATGTGCAATCAAATCCTTGGAACTGCCTGCAACTTTAAACCATTTGGGTCTCTACCTATTTATCCAACTGATTAGTGATTCTTCTTTCTCCTTCCACGTCTATTAAGTTTGATAGTCTCTAATTTTTTGTTGTTGTTGTTGATAATGATTATAGTTACCTTTATGTTGCTTCTTTTTTGTGATAACCGGGAGTGATTCATTAATTGGAAAGCATCATGCCTGGGCTCAAATCTCTTCCAGTGGTTTTCCATCATACTTAGAATGATAATGATGGGTTATAAGACCCTGGGCTTCCCTGGTGGCTCAGTGGTAAAGAACTGCCTGCATTAGGAGGCGTTGTGCATTTGGTAGGAGATGTGCATTTGATCTCTGGGTCAGGAAGATTCCCTGGAAAAGGAAATGGCAACCCATTCAAGTATTCTTGCCTGGGAAATCCCATGGACAGAGGAGTCTGGCGGGGTGCAGTCCATGCGGTTGCAAAAGTCAAACATGACTTAGTAACTAAAACAACAACATAAGACCCTACCTAATCTGACCTTTGACCACGTCTTGTAGCTCATTTTCCCTTTTCCTCTTAACTTACCATGCTCTAGCCAGGTTGCTTACCTTCCTGGAACACAACAAACACATATACCCCTCAGGGCCTTTGCAATTTCTGTCCTCTTTACTGGGAGACTCTTCCTCCAGTATTGACGTGGATGACTACAGTGAATATCCCAGATGTCCACTAATCTCTGGTTCTCTTTTACTTCCAGATACACAAAGGATTACTCTGATGCTAGACCAATGACTTGTGAACAGAAGAGGCATGTTACTTTTAAGTAAGGGCTTTAGTTGAATCTAGTTGTGCTACTTGACTCTCCAGCCTTCTGCCCTCTTGTCATGGGCAGAAAGGCCACCTATTCTGGGTGGTACTGCTACAAGTCGGCAGAGCCTGTCAGCCAGGATGCCTGCATGATGGCTACAGAATCCTCAACAACCCAAGCCGGACATCCCTGTGGGTGAGAAACAAATTCTCCTTTGTTGTTTTAAACCGCCACTGAAGTTCTGTGGTGGTTGGCTACTCCAACATAACCAAGACTTCCCTGATTGGTAGATCTCATTTAAGTCTTTGCTCAAATTTCATCTCGTCAAAAGATCTTTTTATCCAAAGTACTGGACTTCTCTCTGTTTCTCTCTGTGTATCAACATGGCTTTATTTTTCTTCACTAGACCTATTTTCCTCTAGAAAATAGAATGGAAGTTCTATAAAGGTAGGGAATTTGATATGCTCATTGATGTACTAATTAACGTTAAGAATAGTCCCAGGAACATAGTAGATAACCGATAGTTATTTGTTGAATACATGAATATTTATTGTAAAAAGTAAAATATTACAGATAAGTTGAATTTAGAAAGTAAACATGTAATTCTCTCTCCCAGAAATAATTACTATTTTTTATAGTTTTTTTCTAAATCATGTTCCATTTGTATACTAATTCATGTCTAACTACATGGAATATACCGTTTCTTTTTTAAATTAAAATGGAATATGCTTTCCTACATAAATTATTCTGAAACTTGTTTTCCCATATAACAATTACTCATGGATGGTTTAAGACAATGTTTAAAGATTTCTCACTCTTTTAAACTACTCAACAGAATTCACCTTCTTAATTACTACTAGTTTCCCAAGTTTCTGAAACCGATTATTCATCTATTTCAAATAAAATTTGTTGCATTCCTACCTTTGCAGGATACGGATATTCAGCTATAAGTAAGAAGACAGGATTCTTACATTCAAGGAGCTTATGTTAAAGTTGTAAGAGACAGAATATAAGCACAAAGAAGTCAAAATACGAATACTTCAGGTGGTGATAAGCCCATCTAGGGACATAAAAATGAACACGGGAATGTGGTAGAGAGTGACTGAGGACAAAGATGGTCACAACAGTTTTCTGGAGGTACTTTTAAGCTCAGCTCAAAGGTGAATGGGAGCTAGCTCTATATATATTCGGGGAAGAGAGTCAGTTCCAAGCAAAAGGCACCTCTGAGTAGACTTGCCATGTCTGAGGAACAGAAAGGCCAGTCCAGCTAAAGTGTGGTTTATGAGCAGAAGCATCACATGGAGCAAGATCAACAAAGAAAGCAGTGGTAACGTGGTACTCATAGTGAAAAAAAGTGAAAGTGTTTGTCCTTCAGTTGTGTTCAGCTCTTTGAGATCCCATGGACTATAGCCCGCCAGGCTCCTCTGTCCATGGGATTCTCCAAGCAAGACTATGGAGTGGGTAGCCATTCCCTTCTCCAGGGGATCCTCCTGACTCAGGGGTCCAACCCAGATCTCCTGTGTTGCAGGCAGATACTTTACCCTCTGAGCCACCAGGGAAGCCCAAAGCTTAGTCGCTCAGTTGTGTCTGACTCCTTTGTGGCCCCCACAGACTGTAGCCTGACAGCCTCCTCTGCCTATGGGATTTCCCAGGCAAGAATCCTGTAGTGATACACATAGTAGGTGGTGGTAAAAAATATAACTGACATTCTTAGTTAACAGAAATACATACAATTTCAAGGTAAAATCCTACTAAATATTCAGAATGGGAAAAATTTCCCATTTCAGTCTCTACTTATAGCATTCCACAAGATATATTGAATCCAAAGTCTGAGCAGAACCTTAGAAGGTTTCAGCTCTTTTATAAGGCACCGTTAAGGTGGCCATAAAATGTTTAGCCCTTAAAAATATTTTCTACAGCTCAGCAGTATGTCTGAGATAACTTTAAATGTTAATGAAATGTTTCATAAGTCCACTGTTTTTTAAGGCTGTTAGGAGTTTAAGGAACTTCTTAAATATCATCTCATAAAAAAAAAAAAATCTAACTTAAGATTAACTTACATGGAGAAACTACATCACAGCAGACCTAGTATATGACTCGAATTCAATCATTATTTTCTTCTGAAAAGGAGACAGGATTGATTCTGTTCTGGCCTTAAGTAGGTACTTGAAAAGGTCTATTTTTTTTTTCAAATAAAAACATATCAGTGGGAATAAAATTCTTTATAGCCTATAATTCAGGAGTGAACTTTTATGGAACTCTTTGGCATTGTGGATATATGTCCGATGGAATCACATATAACTGAAGAATCTAGATTGTTTAGTTTCTGGTGATCCATTAGGGTAAAATTTGGGGCAGTGGAAATCTATTGCTTGACACATCCTTCTATTCAACTTTAAGCAGGGAAAGGGAAAGAAAAGCAGCACTTTCTCATAGACACATTTTTTGTTTGTTATTGTTAATTATTTATTTAATGTGCTTTTTAATTTCCTGTGATGACAATGTTCTGAAGTAACACTAAACAACTAAGGGAGGAGTTATAGAAATTTAATCCAGAACATTGAAGCAGAGTAGCTGCTTCAGGAAAGTCAAATACACTTACCTTGAATTCTCTGGTGGTTCAGACAGTAAAAAATCTACCTACAGTGCAGGAGAACCAGATTCGATCCCTGGATCAGGAAGATCTCCTGGAGAAGGGAGTGGTAACCCATTCCAGTGTTCTTGCCTGGAGAATCCCATGAACAGAGGAGTCTGGCAGGCCAGAATCTATGGGGTCGCAAAGAATCTGATACAACTGAGCAACTAAGCACACACACAAATTCATAAAATCTTCCATTTCTCTGGGAGAAGTTCATGTGGATTTGCCTTGTTTAATTAACTTCCTTTAGTGTACATTACCCCTTTCACACTGGGAGATGTATGTGAGTTAAATCAGGGCAGCATGACAGTAGTTTCGTCAATGCTGAAAAAGCAAATTGCTCCTTTCAATTACCCAATTCCTTTCTTGCTGGGCCAATACACACAATCAAGTTAAAACTTACAGGAGACGTAAATGTCATTCCTTCTTCCCCAAAGGATATTCTGACTAAGAACTCTTATTTCCCTTTTGGTTTGGTTTGGTTTTGCTGCTCACACTGAAGTAATGAAGGCGACATTCATCGTCCCTTGCCATTTAATAGAGGTAATAATTGCTAGCCAGCATGGACTGTGATGCTGAAACCAAGAAAAAGCCTTTTCAATCATGGCCCCTGCATTTCAATCCAAGCCCCCGCTGTAGAACACTGGAGAACAAGGTGTAAATCAGTTTAAAAACATAGTTCTGCATTCAAAGCATTGTGGTTTACAGCTCTCAAATGACCTCCATCTATCTTCCTTAGCTGTAGAGGTGTATAATTGAACTAAAGAGAGCCTTGAGTAATGAGGTTGAGAGTGGCAGCTCCATTGCTGTAGCTTAATAGTGTAACTGCCGCATGGTTTTTTATCTCCTAAAATGTAACAAAATAGTCCAGGAGGCCTGATTCTTCAGGGTGACACTTGCTGAGAGTCTATATTTTAAAATAAAAATAGGTTTTTTATAAGCCCCAAACTATAAATCTCTCTCTACAAGAAAGTTCCCCAAATACAATTATGTAAGGCATTCTCTGCTGGAGCAGAGACTGATATGAATACATGCAATAAGCTATACTTCTTTTTGTGGGGAAATCATTTTTAAGCCTTTATTTTTCTTATGCAACAAATGGCTCCTTTTTGGGGGGTGGGAGAATGATAACATTCTCATGTTATGTACTGCTGGGAGCTATAACCAGAAGATACGTTATTTCAAGTTTTCTTTTAAAGAAAATTTTATTTGGTTTAATCAAGGAAACTCAGGAGATATTGCTTTTAGAGAATAATTTTTTCCAAGGAGCAGTTCACTTGCAAATGTATATATATTTTTTCTTTTCAGTATATATATTTTACATGCATTTATCAGGACCCAACCATACACAAATTACTGCGTGAGTAGTTTAGCAGAGCCTAAAAACTGAACAAAGACATAACTACCTCCTCTTGGACTCCTCTTGGAGTATATTATTGACTGAACATTAAGAACAAGCTTATTAACATAGTCATTTCATATGCATAACTAGGATACCATGGATGACTATAGGGGTTCTGAAATATCTATTGTCCCCACAAACTAGACCCTAAAAACTGAAAAAACAACAACAAAACAGTTTGCTGACTATGCTTGAAATTCTATCACTTGGATATTCAATCCAATTGCACAAGATATTCCTGGCTAACATGCAAACTTCACTAGCAGGAGTAAATTATTAAATAATAGTAACGGCAACAACTAATATTTGCTGATAGCTTACAATGTTCTGTAGAGGTCTAAGTACGGTATATCATGAACTCTTTTCATCCTCAAAACAACCTGTTACTTATCATCATTTTACAAATGCAAAGAAACTGAAGCAAGAACAGAGAAGTTAATTTGCCCAAAGTTTCAATTAATGTAAGGCATAGCCAAGATGGTCTGACTTCAGCATCATTGGTCCAAATCAGTCTACTGGTGTGGATAAAATGATCAGTTATATTAGTGGGAAGAGACAAGGAGAACTGGGAGCATTGAGAGAGATGATGCTGGCACTGTACAGAGACTTCCTTCAGCACTTAAAACTCAGTCCAGGACTGGGAGTGGGACAGTCTGTGTTGCACACCTGGTAATATCACCAAATTTTCCTTAAAACTAATACCATGTCACTTACACCATTGTATGCTTTGTCACTCAGTCATGTCCAACTCTTTGCAACCCCATCGACTATAGCCCACCATGCTGCTTTGTCCATGGGGATTCTCCAGGCAAGAATAATGGAGTGGGTTGCCATGCACTCCTCTAGGGGATCTTCCCAACCCAGGAATCTAACCCAGGTCTCCCGCATTGCAGGCAGATACTTTACCTTTTGAGCCACCAGTGTGTCACAGAAAGCCATTGAGGTCAAAATTACTTTTATAATGATACATGTTATTTACATTTTCACTTTGTTGATATTTCAGTGATGATACAAAAGCAAATGGTGGGTCAAATGGCTGACAGCTCAGCATAAATGAAGGCAATGGAACCAAACGTTGAATTCTTCTCCAACGCACACTTGCAATAAAAATGTGCCAGCTTCACTATGGACTGACCTTAGTGAAGCAGTGAAAATTATTATTATTATTTTTAATATTGACCATAAGTCCATGTACTTTTAAAATAGTTTCTGTAATAAATGGGGAATATGCATAAAGCACTTCTGCTGAGTAACCGAATTTCTATGGTTGCCTTAAAGAGAAACACTCACATGATTATGTAAGTTACAAGCGAAACTAGCCTCATTTTTTCATAGAATACTTTTTTCACTTGAAAGAATGACAAACACATCAACTTGGATACGGTAGATATGTTATCTAAAATGAACACCAAGGAAACCAACTGACAAGATTTGATGCCAATGAAAACATTTGATATTTTAAGTGAAAATTAAAATGCTGGTAAAACTTCTATTGGCCTTTGGGAGCTTCTCAGCTTCCTAACAGTTGAAGACTTTTCTGAGGAGCTCAGTGGTGGGACAAAAATGTGACTTTATAGTATTGCATAATAGAACACGTCAACAATTAGAAGACGTGCTTACATATGTATCCCAATGTTCATGGCAGCACTGTTTACAATATCTAGAACATGGAAGCAACCTAGATGTCCATCAGCAGATAAATGGATAACGAAGTTGTAGTAACTATACACAATGAAACATTCAGTTCAGTTCAGTTGCTCAGTCGTGTCCGACTCTTTGCGACCCCATGAATCACAGCACGCCAGGCCTCCCTGTCCATCACCAACTCCTGGAGTCCACCCAAACCCATGTACATAGAGTTGGTGATGCCATCCAACCATCTCATCCCCTGTCATCCCCTTCCTCTCCTGCCCTCAATCTTTCCCAACATCAGGGTCTTTTCAAATGAGTCAACTCTTCGCATGAGGTGGCCAAAGCATTGGAGTTTCAGCTTCAACACCAGTCCTTCCAATGAATAAGGACTGATCTCCTTTAGGATAGACTGGTGGGATCTCCTTGCAGTCCAAGGGACTCTCAAGAGTCTTCTCCAACACCACAGTTCAAAAGCATCAATTCTTCAGCGCTCAGCTTTCTTCACAGTCCAACTCTCACATCCATACATGACCACTGGAAAAACCATAGCCTTGACTAGATGGACCTTTGTTGGCAAAGTAATGTCTCTGCTTTTGAATATGCTATCTAGG
>NW_011494640.1:13728656-13729387 GCF_000754665.1 Bison bison bison | reverse complement strand
ATCACAGACCATACAACAGGTTCCCACTAGCTGTTTTACATG
Source organism: Bison bison bison (assembly GCF_000754665.1). Taxonomy (NCBI): domain Eukaryota; kingdom Metazoa; phylum Chordata; class Mammalia; order Artiodactyla; family Bovidae; genus Bison; species Bison bison. The sequence goes on along the minus strand of NW_011494640.1, from coordinate 13,729,345 downwards.
CACACACAGTAGTGTACATACGTCAACGGTGTTCTCTCAATGCGTCCCACCCTTTCCTTCCACTTCTGCGTTTACAAGTCTGTTCTCTTTGTCTGTGTCTCTATTCTTGCCTTGCAAATGGATGGGGGACTAGGGGTGGAAGGCTCAGGAGGGAGGGGATACATGTATGCATATAGCTGATTCACATTGCTGTACAGCAGAGACTAAACAATGTAAAGCAATTATACTCCAATTAAAAAAAATAATAATAGGGGAAGGCGCCAAGATGGCGGAGGAGTAGGACGGGGAAAACACTTTCTCCCCACAAATTCATCAAAAGAGCATTTAAACGTCGAGTAAATTCCACAAAACAACTTCTGAATGCCGGCAGAGGACATCAGGCACCCAGAAAAGCAACCCAACTCCTCGAAAGGAGGTAGGAAAAAATATTAAAGACAATAAAAGAGACAAAAGAGGGAGGGACGGAGTTCCGTCCCGGGAAGGGAGTCTTAAAAAGAGAGAAGTTTCCAAACACCAGGAAACCTTCTCACTGCCGAATCCGTGCCGAGCTTTGGAAGCACAGAGGACAACATAACAGGGAGAAAAATAAATAAACAATTAAAACTCGCAGATTGCGAGCCCTACGGTAACTCCTCCAGCGGAGAAGCAGCGCAGACGCCTGCATCCGCCATTAGCAAGCGGGGGCTGGG
>NW_011494640.1:13726502-13728556 GCF_000754665.1 Bison bison bison | reverse complement strand
TGCTATCTAGGTTGGTCATAACTTTCCTTCCAAGGAGTAAGTGTCTTTTAATTTCATGGCTGCAATCACTATCTGCTGTGATTTTGGAGCCCCCCAAAATAAAGTCAGCCACTGTTTCCACTGTTTCCCCATCTATTTCCCATTAAGTGATGGGACCAGATGCCATGATCTTAGTTTTCTAAATGTTGAGCATTAAGCCAACTTTTTCACTCTCCTCTTTCACTTTCACCAAGAGGCTCTTTAGTTCTTCTTCACTTTCTGCCATAAGGGTGGTGTCATCTGCATATCTGAGGTGATTGCTATTTCTCCCGACAATCTTGATTCCAGCTTGTGCTTCCTCCAGCCCAGCCTTTCTCATGATGTACTCTGCATATAAGTTAAATAAGCAGGGTGATAATATACAGCCTTGACGTACTCCTTTTCCTATTTGGAACCAGTCTGTTGTTCCATGTCCAGTTCTAACTATTGCTTCCTTATCTGCATACAGGTTTCTCAAGAGGCAGATCAGGTGGTCTGGTATTCTCATCTCCTTCAAAATTTTCCACAGTTTATTGTGATCCACACAGTCAAAGCAGATGAGGCAATGGCGCCCCACTCCAGTACTCTTGACTGGAAAATCCCATGGGCAGAGGAGTCTGGAAGGCTGCAGTCCATGGGGTCAATGAGGGTTGGACATGACTGAGCGACCTCACTTTCACTTTTCACTTTCATGCATTGGAGAAGGAAATGGCAACCCACTCCAGTGTTCTTGCCTGGAGAATCCCAGGGATGGGGGAGCCTGGTGGGATGTCTATGGGGTCGCACAGACTCAGACATGACCGAAGTGACTTAGCAGCAGCAGCACATAGTCAAAGGTTTTGGCATAGTCAATAAAACAGAAATAGATGTTTTTCTGGAACTCTCTTGCTTTTTCGATGATCCAGTGGATGGAAACATTACTCAGCCATTAAAAACGAATGCATTTGAGTCAGTTCTAATGAGGTGGATGAACCTAGAGCCTATTATACAGAATGAAGTAGGTCAGAAAGAGAAAGACAAGTACCATGTGTTAATGCATATATAGGGAATCTAGAAAGACGGTACTGATGAACCCATCTGCAAGGCAGCAATGGTGACACAGATCTAGAGAACAGACTTGTGGATACAGTAGGGGAAGGAAAGGATTGAGACAGTGGCACTGAAATACATGCATTACCACATATAAAAGTACTAGGTTGGTGCAAAAATAGTTTTGGTTTTGCATTGTTGAACTTTGCCTTTTGATTTTGGAACACATTCTTAAATAAGTGTGGTTATGTTATTTAAAAAAGATGTCCTTAACTCATTGGTCCATTTTTTCTAGGTTATCAACGCATAATGTTATATGAATGATGTTACAAAGCCATGCACAATAAGCATGAGTCATACAGAATCATACAATGTATGACATTAAAGGATCATTCATGGGTGAGAGATCCATTAATGGTGGATCTCTGATGTAACAGAGTATGAAAAGCACATGGATATGATTTCAAATTTCACACTGAAACTAATCCTGAAGAAACTATCATCTGTTGAGTTTGACTAATGTGTAAAAAAAGAAATTCACAAGTATTTGAAAAATCCATTAAAATGCTTCTCACTTTTTGAACTACTTATCAACATGAGGCTGAATTTTCTTCATATGCCTCAATCAAAACAACATATTGGAACACATTACAGAAGCAGATATAAAAATCCAGCTATCTTCTATCTAGTCAGACATCTAAGAGGTTTTCAAAAATGTACAACAATGCTGTTATTTTTCAGTTGGGGGGAACATAGTTACGGATGTCATATCTATATAGTTGTAAATTGGACCATGAACTTCCAGATGTTCAAGCTGGTTTTAGATAAGGCAGAGGAAGCAGAGATCAAATTGCCAACATCCGCTGGATCATGGAAAAGCAAGAGAGTTCCAGAAAAACATCTATTTCTGCTTTATTGACTATGCCAAAGCCTTTGACTGTGTGGATCACAATAAACTGTGGAAAATTCTGAAAGAGATGGGAATACCAGACCACCTGACCTGCCTC
>NW_011494640.1:13687003-13726402 GCF_000754665.1 Bison bison bison | reverse complement strand
ATTAAAAGACACTTACTCCTTGGAAGAAAAGTTATGACCAACCTAGATGGCATATTCAAAAGCAGATACTTTGCCAACAAAGGTCCATCTAGTCAAGGCTATTGTTTTTCCAGTGGTCGTGTATGGACGTGAGAGTTGGACTGTGAAGAAAGCTGAGCACCGAAGAATTGATGCTTTTGAACTGTAGTGTTGTATAAGAGTCTTATGATTCCCTTGGACTGCAAGGAGATCCAACCAGTCCATTCTGAAGGAGATCAGCCCTGGGATTTCTTTGGAAGGAATGATGCTAAAGCTGAAACTCCAGTACTGTGGCCACCTCATGCGAAGATTTGACTCATTGACTCTGATGCTGGGAGGGATTGGGGGCAGGAGGAAAAGAGGACGACAGAGGATGAGATGGCTGGATGGAATCACTGACTGGATGAACGTGAGTTTGAGTGAACTCCGGGAGTTGGTGATGGACAGGGAGGTGTGGCATGCTGCAATTCACGGGGTCGCAAAGAGTCAGACACGACTGAGCGACTAAACTGAACTGAATGAGTTTATTGTTACTTTTAAGTGAATTATTAGTAAGTAAATAAATCTTGTTTTCTGTTTTAATTTTGAAGACAGTAAATATCAATAGATGTAATCTACATAAAAGTCCTTTGAAAACTGCAATATTTTTTTAAGAATGTAAGGGAATCCAGAGACCAAAGTTTTTAGAACCACCAGAGCATCTTTTAGCATGGATTTGGCTTCTGACAATAGAATGTCCAACTGACAGCAGCTCAATGGATAGAAAATATTATTCTCTTTGAAGAGTTTGAGCTAACTGTGAGAGTTAGAGGGAACAGACCTCCACACAAGCCTGTGCCCTCAACTTCTGATATCCACTGCAGGTTTGAAGGGTTCCTAAAACCACCCTTAGTTTCAATAATTCACTAGAAGAACTCACAAAGAAAGCATACAGGTGAAAATCAGCCAAGGCAGGTCCAGAAAGTGGAAATTTCAGACATCCTCTCCCCATGGAGTCAAGGACAGTGATAACTTCTCCTGGCCACTGTGTGAAAACACCTACATATTACTACCAATTAGGTGAAGCTCACCCAAGGCTCAGTGTCCAGAGTTTTTATCGGAACTCAATCACCCACTGCCCATGTGGCTGCTTTTCATTTTCCAACCATTCCAGAGATCAGGTTGATACATTTCATCTGTAGTCCACCCAGAGGAATAGCTGATACCACGATCTTGACCCAAAACCCCCATTGTAAACCACATTACTATACAGCTAAAAACCAAAGCCCCCAGACAAACAGAGACACTTAAAGCAAGCATGACAGGACTGGTTCAGCATGTTAGTGATTGTCTCAAGGACCCAGGGTCTGATGTTTACTCTACCATCATCAGTGTGTCGGCTTTTTCTCATTCTTGTCACTTGGCTGGAACATAGTAGCCCCAGTCAGGGGATTTCATCCTCTCACAGCACTTAAAGGGATCCAGGAATGTGTGTGGGAGGTGTGGGAAGAGGAAAAACATCCCCAGAAGCCTCCCAGTAGTGGTGAGAATGATGCCCTTGGAACTTCAGAGTGCACCTGAGAAATGCTTCCAATGCTTCTGATGTCATTTCCTGGGGAAGCAGGGGGGTGATGGTTGGCCTGGGATGATCATGACTCATCTCCCACTGAATTCATTGCACTCACAGCAAAATCAGTAATTCAAAGCGGGAAGGAGAATCGCTGTTGTGCAGAAGAGTTTTCTTGAAGGTTAATATGCATACAAATCTCCCTAGGGACTTTGTTAAAATGCAGATTCTGATCCAATAGGTTTGGGATGGAGCCTAAGCTTCTACATTTCTTAAAAGCTTCCCCATAATTCTAATGCCAGTCTCTGGACTGCTCTTTTGGTAGCAAGGAATTAGGAGACAGTGCTCGCCACAGAGAGGCTCATGCAGAAAATTAGTATGACTCCCATATGAACAGATTTGTCCCTTGAGCCACTACTCCATGAATTAAACTAGACCATAGGGTTATAGATGATAGAATTTCAGATCTATTATAATAGTCACTATAAAGAAGGCTGAGCACCAAAGAATCGATGTTCCCGAATTCTAGTGCTGCAGGACACTTGAGAGTCCCTTGGACAGCAAGATCAAACCAGTCAATCCTAAAGGGAATCAATCCTGAATATTCATTGGAAGGACTGTTGCTGAAGCTGAGGCTCCAATACTTTGGCCACCTGGTGCAGAGTCAACTCACTGGAAAAGAACCTGATGCTGAGAAAGATTGAAGGCAAGGGAAGAGAGAGACAGGATGAGATGGTTAGATAGCATCACGGGCTCAATGGAGATGAATTTGAGTAGACTCCAGGGGATAATTAAGGACAGAGGACCCTGGTGTGCTACAGTCCACAAGGTCACAGATAGTCAGACATGAAACAGCAACTGAACAACAACACAAATATTATAGATAGAATTTAGAGGTTTTTCTGTACCAGGATTTTACACTTGCTCATTTAATCTTCCTAACAACTACATGAAGCAGATATTCTTTTGATCCCATTGTCTATCTGAAGAAATAAACATTGAAAAAGTTTTGATAAATAATCCTCAGTGGCAAGGCTTGAAACCAAATCTTTTGGCATCCAGATCCTAAATGCTATAACACTAGAATATCGGCAGTCACTCTTATTGAATAGGTTTAAAAACAAGTGGACATACCTGAGATTTCATAGTTAGTGACAGAGATGATCCTTGATCTCTACCCTACTCCCATGGTCCTCCTTCTGTCCCCCCACAACCCCCAACTTTCATGCAGTTTATCAGCCTAACTCCTACTATAACACACAAAAGGATTCTAGTATCAATTCAGTTCAGTTCAGTTGCTCAGTCATGTCTGACTCTTTGCAACCCCATGAACTGCAGCACACCAGGCCTCCCTGTCCATCACCAACTCTCGGAGTTCACTCAAACCCATATCCACTGAGTCAGTGATGCCATCCAACCATCTCATCCTCTGTCGTCCCCTTCTCCTCCTGCCCTCAATCTTTCCCAGCATCAGGGTCTTTTCAAATGAATCAGCTCTCTGCATCAGGTGGCCAAAGCATTGGAATTTCAGCTTCAACATCAGTCCTTCCAATGAACACCCAGGACCGATCTTTAGGATGGACTGGTTGGATCTCTTTGCAGTCCTAGGGACTCTCAAGAGTCTTCTCCAACACCACAGTTCAAAAGCATCAATTCTTCAGCGCTCAGCTTTCTTTATAGTCCAACTCTCACATCCATACATGATCACTGGAAAAACCATAGCCTTGATTAGACGGACCTTTGTTGGCAAAGTAATGTCTCTGCTTTTTAATATGCTGTCTAGGTTGGTCATAACTTTCCTTCCAAGGAGTAAGCGTCTTTTAATTTCATGGCTGTAATCACCATCTGCAGTGATTTTGGAGCCCAGAAAAATAAAGTCTGACACTGTTTCCACTGTTTCCCCATCTATTTGCCATGAAGTGATGGGGTCAGATGCCATGATCTTCGTTTTCTGAATGTTGAGATTTAAGCCAACTTTATCACTCTCCTCTTTCACTTTCCTCAGGAGGCTCTTTAGTTCTTCACTTTCTGCCATAAGGGTGGTGTCATCTGCATATCTGAGGTGATTGATATTTCTCCTGGCAATCTTGATTCCAGCTTGTGCTTCCTCCAGCCCAACATTTCTCATGATATCTACCTTCTATTTGAGATAAAACATATTGTTTCTAAACTGAGTATCCCATATATTTATCTTTTAAATACATTTTGACTTCTTTCTACACCTTCCCATCATGTTTCTGAACCTGACAGAAATTGCAATTCCTTTAAGAAATATGTGTCCTAAGAAACTGAACACAAATAAGTGCCCATGGCACGGCCTTTGGGTTTTTCAGTTGATTTGTCTGCACTTGTTCCCTTTTATTCATTTGCTCATTCCTTCTTTCCACATGTATGTATTGAATAGCCTCTGTGTGCCAAACATCATTCTAGATGTAGACAACATGGATACATCTTAAAATAGTTTTGTAATATGAGTAGAATAAAAAAATATTTTATTGAAAAGTTTGTCACTGTATTGAGGATGGTTCCCCACCCTTTTAGACATAGTCACCTTTTTCATAGACTTCAACCAAGGAATAACCTACAGGGAGGGCTACTTCAACTATACCTTCAACAATCTTTCCCCAGACACTGATTCCTACAAAAACTAGGCAAAATGGACAACAAAGGAAAGGGTGTGGTCTTTCTCAAGGACACAATTATGTATGAAGCTGCTTATTGCAGCATCCTTCTCTAAAAGCAACATATGTAGAAAATGACTAGTAGCTTGTATGTCTAATGATAGAGAAATGCTTAAGTAAATGATAGTATATCACTTTGATTGGCTTTTATATTATAAAACAATTACAAAGAATAATGATGAATTCTAACAGCATTATTAAAAATATTTAAGACATGAAAAGTATGGCAGGTGGTTAAGATATATAATACTAGGTGGTAAGCATTATATTATTTTCTATATTGTTGCATGTTTGATGTAGTTCAAAATGAAAACAGAGAAAAATTAGCTAATGAACTGAAAAGCAGATATGGTTTGCTAAAGCTCTATAGTCTAGAGAATTCATCCTACCATTCCCATCCCCACCAGGACTGTCTTAATTCCAGCCTTACTACATCTTGCCTAGGTTATTGTAACAGTTCCTTTACTCATCCATGTGTTCAACTAAAAAAAATTGACTAGGCTCTGGAGCTAACAGAAATGGAAGACTTGTACCTACCCCAAATTATGTAGACTAGGTTTTAGACACTGTTGCTTAATCTCCCAGCCTCTGACCTCTATCCTGCCTCTAGGAATGATCTTTCTAAAATACTACTTTGATCATGTTTAGAATCCCTTACAGGTTAGCCATTGCCTGTACATAAAGTCCAAAGTCCTCTGTGTAATGTACACCACCCTTCTCATATGACTGCTGTTTGCTCTAGTTAAATCTGTTTCTTCTGTTCTCCATCCCAACCTAAGTACCACCTCCACTAAGTGTCATACCATTCAATGAGTGCAAAGGACCACCATATGCTCCCTCACACTTGCACTGCTCTTCATTTTCACTCAGAAGACTTTAGAGCCCTTACTCACCTGGTCAGCTATAATTCAGGTCAGCTCCAGAATTCACCCCAAGCTGAGTCTTCTAGGATGCCTCCCTCCCTCCAGACTGGGTCAGCTGTTTCTCTCCCCCAGTATTCTTCTCATTAGTAAACCAATACTAACCAATGTCATTGTGATTATTGTTATGTACTTCATTTGTCTACTAATTAATGATCATCTTTGGGACAGGGACAGTATGCCTCATTTCAGACAGAGTAGTGACTACACAGGGATTTGGAATCATAAAGCTTAGGTTTGTATCCCAACCATCTGGTTACTCTAAAATAACTGAGTTACTGTGTGTGATTAAATAAGATAATATAGGTACAACATATAGGGATCACTCAACACATTTAAGCTATTATTATTTCTATTGCTTTTTAATCCTTCTTCTGTCTCCATGGTAAATAATAAATACTCAATGTGCAATTGATGAATGAAAGCGTGAATGAAGTAAATAGTTACCTCCTATTTTGGGGATGATTGCTTTTGATCTGGACATTTTGGCTGCTGCTTTTGTCCTTTGAAAAATACCTCAAAAGGGCATCAGAAAAAGAAGGAGCCATTGAAAAGGAAAAGATTATAAGAGAGGAGAATGATCAAGGGAAAGAGATATTGGGTGGAGATTCACAAGTTGGGGCAAGAAGGAAAAGAAAAAAAAAAAAAGGAAGAGGATAATTGGAAGGTAATTCAGACTTCTGAAACTTGCTAATTATAGTGTTGTCATTTCCTGTTTGCGGTAGAAACTTGTGGAATTATCTGTACAGCACTGCCCTCTCTGCCCCTTTCTTCTTCCAGGAAATGTCTGTCTCTAATCTCTGATCAAACTGGTTTGAGATGGGTTCCTGACCCAGGCTGAGTCAATGAGCCCAGAGTTGTAGCATATAAAATCCATGACTATGTGGGTCACTGTATTCGTGCAGACTGGAGACGCATAGGCTGCCATTCTGGGAGGACAGAGAGAAGAATCAGATAACCCTGACATTCAAGGAATTGTTTCTCATCGTTTCAGATACTCATGTTCCCATGAACACTGTCACTCAGGCAGTTCATGAAATAAGCAAGCCTGAATCCTTCCACTGACTTCTTTTTGCTTATACTGGTTGAGTTTGGATTTCTATCACATGCACTCAAAAAACTAATAACTAAATTTTGTCTATTTGGATTCATTTATGCCTCCATATATCTTCTGTTCTACTCACTCTAAACTACTCTGCATACCCTTAGAAAAATAGCTCATGCATTTTCATGTGCCTTTGCCCTCTTCTAAACTGCTACTTCAGTTCAGAATTATTTTTCTATGAAGATCCTTTCTTTCCCCAAGGCTGAAGTCCAATACCACCTACTGAACTAAACCTTCCTTATCACACTTCTCATAGCACACACCCCTCTGTGCTGCAGGCAAAGGATTCCATTCTCACCCCAAGAGGAACAGATACAGCAGTGGGGTTGGCCAGGTGTCATGTGATGCACACACTTAAGCAGAACAAAGAAGTATACACCAAGTCCAAAACAAGGAAAAAAAAAAACAAACTCCCAAAGACTTTTGCCCAGCACAGGCTGCAAGGACTCTGTATCTCTATAAGGAAATGATCTAGACTCAAGGCATATTCTCCTATAATCACTGTTGTTGTTGTTCAGTCACTCAGTTGTGTTCAACTCTTTGCGACCCCATGGACTGCAGCATCCCAGGATTCCCCATCTGTTTTTGCTTCAACTCATGTCCATTGAGTTGGTGAAGCCATCCAACCATCTCATCCTCTGTTCCCCACCCTCCTTCTCCTCCTGCCCTCAATCTGTGACCATGCAGGGTCTGAAAAGACTGCGTGTCTGCACCTGCCTTTTCCAACATGGATTCTATGGCTTAAGACATGATATTCATAGGAAGCAATCCCACAGCAGCCATGGAATGAAACCAGCCTCTGGGCTGTACATTCTTTTTTTGGCGGTGGCAGGTTGAGGGGGAGGTGGCGGCTGTACATTCTAAGTGAAACTTTTTGTACAGGACAGTAGGGGCTTTTAATTTTTATTTTTTTTCAAAAGCACCTACCTTTATGGACTTCTACTCTTTCTCTAATTACCTCTCTTTTCCTGGCAAACCTTGATAACCTAATACAGCGGTCCTCAGAAGAGCCACAAAAATTATCATTAAAATTGATTAACAGCAGTCATTTCCCATGTCCCAGGGAAAATTAAGTTTATAGATATCATCTTTTCCATTTTGAGTATTCCTCCACAACTGTGACTAGAACCTTTGGTACCTGGTCTCATTGGTCACTACTTCAGTGTAGTTTACTGTGATGTCTGATTTAGTGCAGACTTATTTATTTTGTAATATAGACTTGATTACCTCATGGAGTTCTTTAAAAATCTCATTACTTTGGGTGGCTGTGCCAACTGAAATTGTTCGAAACACAATCCTAGTGAAGCCTATTTTAGCTGTTGTTCATTTCATTTAGCTTTCTAAATATTTGTATGTTTTACAGGAATTGCCCCAATGCTAAGGGAGAATCAAAGTGGTGGAAAAATTACAATCTGCAAGCTTTCTCTTCTCCAATACTTTGGCCACCTGATGCTAAGAGCCGACTCATTGGAAAAGACTCTGATGCTGGGAAAGATTGAAGGCAAAAGAAGAAGGGGGCAGCAGAGGGATGAGGTAGTTGGATGGCATCACCAACTCAATGGACATGAGTTTTAGCAAACTCCGAGAGATAGTGGAGGACAGAGCAGCCTGGTGGGCTACAGTCCACAGGGTCACAAAGAGTTGTACATATCTTAAGCACTGAATAACAACGGATTTCTCTGCAAGTCATCTGACTTTAAATCCTCTTCTGTTTCCTCCAGTTGCCTCTAGCAGGAGCTTTAGAGAAAGATCTAGAAAGGAACTGGTCTTCTTCCAAAGCAACTCCATCAACTTCCACAGTCAAATCTCTGCTCCTTATTGGGATGGGCTTATTCACAACCAGGTAATCATTGGACGTGGTGATGTCATGCTGCTGCTGCTGCTGCTAAGTCGCTTCAGTCGTGTCCGACTCTGTGCGACCCCATAGACGGCAGCCCACTAGGCTCCCACATCCCTGGGATTCTCCAGGCAAGAACACTGGAGTGGGTTGCCATTTCCTTCTCCAGTGCATGAAAATGAAAAATTAAGTGAAGTCGCTCAGTCATGTCCTACTCCTAGCAACCCCATGGACTGCAGCCCACCAGGCCCCTCCATCCACGGGATTTTCCAGGCAAGAGTACTGGAGTGGGTTGCCATTGCCTTCTCCGGTGATGTCATAATACAGTGCAAATTGAAGGGCGTGATTCTGCAGAAACAACTTACTCTAAGAGAAGAACAGATTTTTTTTCAAGGAGGTAAGAAGCTTTGTGTCTTAAGAAGCCACATCAGGTCATGTAGGAAAGACACACTTCAGGACCAGAAAAGTCAGAGGAGTATGCAAGGCAGGAATTGTCCAACTGAATGAGCTGAATAAACTAGGTATCCCATGTTTCATAAGAGAGCAAGACCGCCATTGGTGTATCCAGGGAATTGGGGGCACAAACAAGGAAACAAGTGGACTCTCGTTAGCAAATGCTGTAAATGCTTCAGTAATTTGAGCTCTGAAAGTGTCCTTCAAACTTTCCACTATAGCCAGAGCCCTTTCTTCAAGTCAAATCCTAGGGAATGATCCAACCAGAGCTATTCTATGTGAATCAAGAGGTGATGACCTAAAGTTTCTGTTCTGGTTTATTTTATGTTGTCAACATGACTAGTGTGTCAACCTCACCACAGAGTGCCCAGATATTTCATTAAACATTATTTCTGCAATGGTATTTCTGGATGAGATTAGCAATTGAGTCAATAGACTGAGTAAAGCAAATTGTTTTCTCCCAGATGGGTGTACTTCATCTATTGACGCCCTGAATAGAACAACAAAGGCGAGGTAGGAGAGGATTCTTTCTCTTTCTGCCTGATGATCTTTAAGCTGAGACATAGGTCTTCTTCTGTCTTCATACTGAGACTCAGACTGGAACTTAGACCACCAGATCTCTTGGTTATCAAATGTTTAGTCTCAGACTGGAAGTATACCCCAGCTTGCTGACTGAATATTTTGGAATCTCTCAGCCTCCATCATCATGTGAGCTGATTCCTTATAATCAATCACTTATCACTTGGTTCTGTTTCCCTGGAGAATCCAGACTAATATATCCCCCTAATCTCCCTCCCCATTTCCTCCCCTACTCAACCTCCCCAGGAGCTAGTTATGAGTGTATTCAGGCAGATTTCTGCATGGAAGCTCTAGCCAAAGAAATGTGATAAATTCCTAGAATATATACCAGTCCTTCATGTCAAAGCAGCTTCTGGCATGAGGATTACACTAGGATTTACTGAACTTGGTTCATCTATCTTCCTGGATTGCCTTTGACTGCCTGTCAACCCTGGAAATTATTTACCTCCCCAGAGTTTAGACTAATCCTTAGTTTTCTCCCTTTCATTGCCACACTGCTTATTCACCTGTCACATGGCAACTATATTTCTTTTAGCTTCAGGGAGTCTACTTGCTTTGAACCTACTGGGCAGATTATAGGGTCTGAGTATCTTAATTTCTGGGAATTCCACAGCCTCCTTTTAGCCGTTGGAGAAATCTGGTCAACAGCTTTTCAGCTTTTCAATTTGGTTTGTCTTTCATTTTTCTTTAAATCTGAACCTATCACTATATAAACATAAGGAGAGAAGGTATGGGTTCACAGCATAATTTTCCCAGTATGGCTCTCCAAGGGAGGATCCAGGTGGTCACCATAAAGTCCAGAAATCAGGAGTATAGAAGAAGTTTTCAGTTCTTGGTGATATTGGGGGACAGGAGGTGAGTGTTGGACCCTGTTGTCAAAACAGAACCCTGTTCATCAGTCTTGACCTTCCTTACCTTTGGCACCCAGGTCAAGCCATCATAAGTTCTACCAACTCAATGTCTCTCCAACTCCCCAACTTTTCTCTCCTTCCAGTGCTACTATAGGGAAGTCACACCTCACTTGAGGATTAGGATCTAAACGGTTGAGGCTCGATGTGAGTCATGTAGTTAGGATTACCTTGGATAATTGCTCAGGAAGACACCCCCATGGAGAAAGACATACTGCCTCTCAGCAAATTCAACACAGGTCATTTTGTCTCTGGTATTGAAACAAATTGTTGTTTCTTCAGTTAGGCTGTAGACGAAGACATTGATTTGTATTTAGGGGCTGCATTGGGTGAACACACATACATATATGAACACCAGAATGGCATTAACTTGATGAGCTGTCTGGGCTTTCTCTGGGGGGTACATACTCCTTCTATGGAATGGATGAGTAGAACTGCTACTATTTCTCTTTTTAAAATGCTGTTTCTCAAGACTTCCCTGGTGGTCCAGTGGGTAAGAATCCACAGGACTTGGGTTTGATCACTGGTTTGGGAACTAAGATCCCACGTTTCAATCCCATGCACTGCAGCTCCTGAGCCCATGCACTCCCACATGCTGCAACTGAGGCCCTATGCAGCCAAATAAATAAATAGATATTCTTTTTTTGAAAAGAAGTGCTATTTCTCTGTGTCTGACTTTTTCTCCAATTCCCTCCTGTCACTTTGTCACTTCAAGCATATCATTGAACTCCATTAAACACACGACAGAACTGAACTGTGTTTATTTGAAGGCACCCACGTCTCTTCTCTGAATGACAATGAAAGTCTTCCAAATAGACTCTCATCCTCCAATAGTAATTTTCCTCAAAACGCTCACCATGTTGTAGTCAAAGTGATACTCAAAAGCGCAGATGTGACCATGACTCACTCTCACTTTCCTGCATAAAATCTTTTGACTGCTTCTCAGTGTTCTCAGAATAAACATGACTCCTCAGGCATGACATCAGAGCCCATTACTATCTTCTCCCTGTTCTTTGCATGTCTCTTCTCTCAGCACCCTTCCACCTATCCTGCTGCTGCTTCCAATGAAATTGGACTACCTGCACTTGTAAAAGGGTAATACTTCCCCTTACCTCTGGGCCTTTGCACGTGCCTTCTGCCTCTACCTTTGCCTAACTAACTTCTTCTCATCCTGGAGATTCAATTTAGACAACATCTCCCCTGGAACATTTTCACATACCTATAGTACTGCCATCTCTCCTACTGGCTAAGCTCTTAACATTTCTTTCTCTCTCTCTCTCTCTTTGATTTTTTGGCCTCACTGTGTGGCATGTGGAACTTCCCCAACCTGGAGAACCAGGGATCAAACCCGTGCCCCCTACAGTGGAAGCTCAAAGTCCTCATCACTGAGCCACCGGGAAAGTTTCTAATCCATGGCTGGCCACTCGAGGTCCCCAGCAAAAGCAATCACTTCAAATTTTTAATACTCCAAGGAAAGTGAGAGATTTAGAAACTGCTTTGTTCCATGGGGCCATGTTGTTGATTTGCTTTCCTGTAATGCCAGCTCATTTACAGCTCAACAACAATAATTATTTTAATTACAACAGCAATAAAAACAATGATGTTTGCAGTGTACATACCAGGCCTCTTTTAAGATATCTATATTGGTATGCAATAAATATATTCATTTATACATATGCATGTGTCTATACGGGAAAAGGAAATGGCAAACCACTCCAGAATTCTTGCCTGGAGAGTCCCATGGACAGTGGAGACTGGCAGGCTACAGTCCCTGGGGTTGCAAGAGTTGGACACAACTTAGCAACTAAACCACCACCACCACCATGTGTCTATATATTTTATACATTAAATCTCTCTGTATGTACTCTTTTAATATGCACAGAATTGCTATTATATTCATCTAACAGATGGGGAACCTGGGTCACAGTTGATGAATTAACTTCCTGATAGAGACAGAGAACACATAAACTGCTTTTCAATAAATCCGATGCAGTCAGTCTTCCTTCCAGTGTTAGAAGAAACTGAAAAAATCAGGATGTTCGCCCAGGATGTCTGGTTCAAGAACGTGCTCACGCAATGTGCACTTGGCGTCTCTCATTTGTTTGAACTAAATTCTAGTAGAGATTGCAATTTGCCATTCTTTCCAATTGATGGTTACCACCTACCCTGCTCAGTGGAAGTCCATGCTGCCTTGAAAAGAGAACATATTGGGGGAAAAAAAGCTTTAACCTTAAACGACTTATTATACAAGCAAAAATAAATTGCTCCACACACACCCCCATCCCAGTCACCATTGTGTTTACAGTAACCAGGGGCCCTTTTTACCCCAACAGTCTCTCTTTTAAAAAATTGTTGAATTCCACCCATGAACCATGCTGAACATTTCCCTGGACTCCCCTGGTCCAGGCATTATGCTATTTGTATTCATTAAAACTGATTAAGGTTTTCTTCATATTTATCACAGGTTTGACTTCCATAGCTGAGGCTTACTCTGCTATCAGCAGGATTCCTCTTTTCCTTTGGAAATTTTCAAAGTGAAAATGCAAGAACACAAATGAATTCTGGCAGCCAGAAGTCCTTAATTTAGTGTGTGGGTTCCAGTGAGAGGAGAGGAGCTATATTTTAGGATAAAACAATTAGATAACCCTGAATTAAACCTATGGTATACTCATCACATTCTTTTCCTGGATTCATGTGCAATGTAAATGCACTTGACGTGATCCAATTATATCTTAAGTTCCTGGTTGCCAGCGCTAATCGAATAACAGAAGTGCAATACACCAATCATATTTACAAAACTTGTGTAGAGCTATTAAGCCCAGAAAGGGCATCTTACCTCTAATTGTGCATTATGGGCCATGTGGCCCCTACAAATCATAAGGAGTAATCATTAAAATGTTAAAACACAATTATGAGTTCAACAAAAGGTAGGGACTCTCCATTACATTTTATTAATATTGAAGGAGCAAGAAGAGCATGAATGGACCCAGGCCATAGCATCTTTTTTTTCTGGTCTGTTGTGTGACTCCAACCTCAGAACCCTTACTTACTCTGATTAACAAATACCTATCTGAACAGTTTCATTACAGAGAAAGGCATCCTTCTTGGGATTTTTCTGTTAGAGTAAGTAGAAGACTTCAGTTTAAGAAGAATATTATGTGTATATTCAGGGCCTTTCAATTTCACATCTCAGCAAACTGCCCACTTTGGCTGGAAACAATGGTTGTCACCTGAAATTTGAGATGTGCTTGCCCTTTGCAGGTACACAGGGTTGCTATTAAGGCTTCCCTGATGTCTCAGACAG
The DNA here is from genome assembly GCF_000754665.1 of Bison bison bison. NCBI lineage: Eukaryota > Metazoa > Chordata > Mammalia > Artiodactyla > Bovidae > Bison > Bison bison. The sequence goes on along the minus strand of NW_011494640.1, from coordinate 13,713,051 downwards.
TAAAGAATCCACCTGCAATGTGGGAGACCTAGGTTCAATCCCTGGGTCAGGAGGATTCCCTGGAGAAGGGAATGACGATTCACTTCAGTATTCTTGCCTGAGAATTCCATGAACAGAGCTACTGTCCATGGGGTCACAAAGAGTCGGACACAACTGAGCAACTAACACTTTCACTTTTTTTTTTTCATGGTTGTTACTAATACTTATTGGAGAAGGCAATGGCACCCCACTCCAGTACTCTTGCCTGGAAAATCCCAGGGATGCAGGAGCCTGGTGGGCTGCAGTCCATGGGGTCGCTAAGAGTCAGACACGACTGAGTGACTTCACTTTCTATTTTCACCCTCATGCACTGGAGAAGGAAATGGCAACCCACTCCAGTGTTCTTGCCTGGAGAATCCCAGGGATGGGCAAGCCTGGTGGGCTGCCTGGGGTCACACAGAGTCGGACACGACTGAAGCGACTTAGCAGCACTAATACTTATAAGGATGTCTTGCAGGCTGCTTCTCTTCAGCACTCTGCTACCAAACATGCCTCAAGGAAAACAGAAATCTGACAGCAAACTGTCACTTTCTGGAGTCCATGGAATGCTTTGCTTGGGTTTGTATATAAAGACAGACACAGGCTGTTGCTTTTCTCAGAAGTGCATTCTTCCTTTAGCTTGTACTTCTTCACTAGAGGGAACTTTCTTTTTCTCCCAATGACGCTTCCTGAGTGACTTAGATTCAAAGAAAATGAAGCTCTATAATTTGGAAATAAATCCCATCTTTCAGACTTGGCAGTAATCTTACCTTTCTGTCTCTTAAGCACCTGGCTATTATAAATTCTCGTTAGTCTGATACTCTCCCTCCTCTGTTAGAACCTTATTCACTTTTCAGGTGTTTGCATCTTCTCTTCCCAGCTAGACCATGAACTCCCTGAAGGTAAGGACTGGTGTGATTTGCATCCCCACAGTGCCTAAGCTCAGCACCTAACACATCACAGGCCCCTGGTTATGACCTTTGATGAATGAATTTACTAGGAATTAATTAGTCAGGAAGAGCTACTGGCTGAACACAAATGTAAGCTCCAACATGGAGCCACTGTGTCTTAGATTAGGGCTTCTCACACTTGCCTGCACATCGCTTACCTGGGGATTCTGTTAGAAAGTAACTTCTGATTCCTCGGACTGTGATAGTGCCTGAGAGTCTGTGTTTAGCAGGGAATGCCAATGCTGTTGTTTTGAGGATCTCACTTTGAGTAGCAACATCTTAGACATGAAAATTAGGCATGAATAAATCATTTAGAAACCATTTCTTTGCTTTCTATGCTTTTTCAGAGGCATACATGGATCACATTTCTGGTTGATGTGAAGCTATGCCACTTAGAGACTTTTAGAAATATTCAATAACCAATAAAAGGTCTTCTGTACAATAATAATAGCTAGTGTGGCAGGGTAATTCACCGAGGTATAATTTGCATCTGTTCCCCTTTATTTTTCATTCATTTGTTCTGAGCAGGTAGTCAAGCTCATTCAAATTCTGTACTTCTGAGACTTTGAGAAGCAGAGGGTGGGAGAGTCAGGGCTGCTGAAGGCAACACTTCCTGTCTATTTTGAAATCTGAGTGACTGATAAGATCTTTGGGGAGGGGGAAGGGAGGAAGAAGTCTGAATGATTGATAAGACCTTTGGGGACTGGGAGGGAAGGAAGAAAGAAAAACAAGAAGAAACTTGTCCCCAGGCTTGAGAAAAAGAAGCAAAACTGTATATCCCATAAATTTAAGAACTGCCTGGGAGATGTGACAGAATGGCTACACGTGGCAGCAAGGGGACAAGACACCAGGGGTGGGCTCCACTTAGCCAAGAGCCCGTGCTGTGGGGTGCCTGGAAGCCGCAGTTTTCTGGGGTTACTTGGGCTCTGAAAATGGGCATCTCAGGAACAGCCAGAGTAGATTAATGCCTGGAAGGGCCTCCAAAGCTTTGGAACTGCATAACGGCACCATCACACAAATACGCTGAATTCAATAATTGGCTAAAAATGTCAAAAAGGAAAAAAAAAAAGGAAGAAGATCATAATAATGTTTGGGACTACATGACTTAGTCTCAAATGGTAAACAAGTGGATAAACACATTTTTTGTTAACCTAGCAGATGGAGTTAGGAACTGGGTTTAGTTTGATCTTAAAGAAATAAATCAGGGAGATGTTTGTCCTTTAACCAAGTGTATAAAGCAAAATTCATCCTTGATGAAACATCTATTGAGTGATGATTTAAAGATGAGATGAAATCATGTCACCTCACCACGCCTCTCCCCTACCCCCAGCAAACACAAACCTTCCTCAGTCAGCTTTCAACTCTCCAAGGGCTTCTTATTCCATTTAGAATAAAATCCAAACTCTTTTGCATGAACTACAATGCTCTGTGCTCTACATTTTCACCATCCAGGATGGGAGCCATGGCCACATTTGGCAACTGAGCACTTTGAAATATGGCTGGTCTAAAATGGGATGTGCTATAAGTGGAAAATGCCCAGCAGGTTTCAAAGAGGAAGGAAGGAAAGAAGGAAGGAAGGAGGGAGAGAGGAAGGAGAATATATTCATGTATTTCTGAATAATATCATCTACAGTGATTATGTGTTACAATGATGTGTTGGATATATTGGGTTAATTTCACCTGTTTCTTTTTAATTTTTAAAAATGGAGCTGCTAGAAAACATAACATTGTATATATAGCTCACATTTTACTTCTGTTGTATCACACTCTTCCCCAGGCCCTGCTCTCATTAGACCTCAGCTCCCACTTCTCGTTCCTTGGTTTCCCTGCAGGCATCTGCCAGCAGAGACAGGGCACAGTGTGGTTGGCTGTGTCTAGAAGCTGTTCCCCACAGATTCCTGCCTGGCTTTCTCATTTTATTCAGCTAAAGCTCTGCTCAGAAGTCACCTCTTCAGGGAGACGTTCCTTCGCCATTCCATTTAAGCCAACTCATATCCTTCTCAGTGTCCTGGACTTGCTTTGCTTTCTGCACACAGCCTTATAAATATTACCACTTGTTTCCTGTCTCACCCCACTAGGATGTGAGTGTCAGTTTTTTTCACCAATATACCTGCAGTTACTAGGAAAGTGCCTGGTGTATAGTGGGTGCATGATAAATATTTCCTCAGTGATTACATTAAGTAGTGATTCAAAGTGAGCCCTTGCAATAGACTAGTCATTTTGCCCATAGCTTTAAATGCTTTTTTTTGTACTTAATTCTCACAGTCTGATCATCTTGTTGTTGTTCACTCGCTGAGTTGTATCAGACTCTTTGCCACCTCACGGACCTCCAGCACCCCAGACTTCCCTGTCCTTCACTATCTTCCAGAGTTTGCTCAAACTCGTGTCCATTGAGTCGATGATGCCACCCAATCATCTCATCCTCTGTCTTCCCCTTCTCCTCCTGCCCACAATCTTTCCCAGGATCAGGGTCTTTTCTAATGAGTCTGCTCTTTGCATCAGGTGGCCAAAGTATTAGAGCTTCAGCATCAGTTCTTCCAATGAATGTTCAGGGTTGCTTTCCTTTAGGACTGACTGACTGGTTTGATCTCCTTGCTGTCCAGAAGACTCTCAAGAATCTTCCCCAGCACCAGAGCTTGAAAACATCAGTTCTTCAGCGCTCAGCCTTCTTTACTGTCCAACTCTCACATCTGTACATGACTACTGGAAAAATCATAGCTTTGACTATAGCAACCTCTGTTAGTAAAATGATATCTCTGCTTTTTAATATGCTGTCTAGGTTTCCGATAGCTTTTCTTCCATGAAGCAACTGTCTAACCATAAGTAAATACCATTTCAATCCTAATTTTATGAACAGAAAAACAGGCTTAGCAAAGTTAATAAAAAATAGTTTAGTGTGTCCCAAACACTTTACATGGACTTGTTTCTTAAGTCCTGAGAGGTGGGCATTTTTATTTTCTATTTTTACAGGAGGGACTCAAGGCATGGTTGGATAAGTAACTTGCCTGAGGTTATGTAATCAGCATGTGGCAGGACTGAGAGATAAAGCCAGGCAGATCTCCCCCAAGAACCCAAGCTCTCCTGCTCCAGGCCAACTTCACACATCAGTGAGTGCAAAGTATGTCTGACTAGCCTCCTGCTCTCTACCCTGGATACACACATGATGTAACCTAGCAGGACTCCATGGGATCTTCCCCAGGGCAGACCCCTCTCCCACATCCTCTACTTTATCTCCTCTCTGAAGTACCTAGATAACAGTATTTGATGTAGATTTCTTGAGTTGTTTTGCAAATATGAACACCCCCTACCCAAGGGAACATGTTAACTACTTAATAACCATGAACACATAGCCCCTGTAGCACAGGCCTCCTGGAACCTAAGGACTGATAAAGTTCACCCCTGTGACACCACCCTCTTCCCTCAGTTCAGTTCAGTCACTCAATCATGTTCGACTCTTTGTGAACCTATAGACTGCAGCACACCAGGCTTCCCTGTCCATCACCAACTCCCAGAGCTTGATCAAACACATGTCCATTGAGTCAGTGATGCCATCCAAACATCTCATCCTCTGTCCTCCCCTTCTTCTCTCTCCTTCAATCTTTCCCAGCATCAGTGTCTTTTCCAATGAGTCAGTTCTTTGCATCAGGTGGCCAAAATACTAGAGTTTCAGCTTTAGCATCAGTTCTTCCAATGAACATTCAGGACTGATTTCCTTTAGAATTGATTGGTTTGATCTCCTTGCAGTCCAAGGGACTCTCAAGAGTCTTCTCCAACACCACAGTTCAAAAGCATCAATTCTTCAGCGCTCAGCTTTCTTTATAGTCCAAACTCTCACATCCATACATGACTACTGAAAAATCATTGCTTTGACTAGATGGACCTTTGTTGGCAATGTCTCTGCTTTTGAATATGCTGTCTAGGTTGGTCGTCTCTTTTCTTCCAAGGAGCAAGTGTCTTGTAATTTCATGGCTGCAGTCACCATCTGCAGTGATTTTGGAACCCAAGAAAATAAAGTCTGTCACTGTTTCCATTGTTTCCCTATCTATTTGCCGTGAAGTGATGGGACCAGAAGCCACGATCTGTTTTTTAGAGAATTGTGCATGATCTGATCATGCACCCAGCAACACCCCCTCCCCCACCTGGCTTTTAAAAATGCTTTGCCAAAACCGTTCTGAGAGTTCAAGGCTTTTTGAACGGCCATGTCAAATCCTTGCACGGCCTTGCAGTAACATTTCTCTGCTCCAAACTCCGATGTGTCAGTTTGTTTGGCCTCTCTTTGCACCAGGCACACAAAACTTTCATTAACAATGATCACCCTCTGGCACTTCTACCAATGCTTACCCCTTCTTAAACTCTCTTTCCATTATCCAAATTTACTACCTAAAAACCTGAAGACCTAATTGAAAGAAAGCATAACAGTGTTAGTCGCTCAGGCATGTCCAACTCTTTGAAACCCCATGGACTATAGCCTGGCAGGTTCCTCTGTCCATGGGATTTTCCAGGCAAGGATACTGGAATGGGTTGCTGGTCCCTTCTCCAGGGGATCTTCTTGACCCAGGGATCAAGCAGGCTGTCTCCTGCATTGCAGGCAGATTCTTTATGGTCTGAGCCACCAAGGAAGTTCAAAGATCTGGTTAGGCTCCTCAAAACTTAAATATGCTTCTCTGTACTTTCTCTTTTTGTGAGTACCACTAATTTGCCTAATTTTCCAGTGCTGAAACCTCACAGACATTTGTGGCTTATTTCTCTCACTTGTTGCTCCTCCTTAGATAATTTACTCTTCCCAATGTTTTGCTTTTCTGTCTTTCTTTCAATCCCTACTGCCACCCACCAGGTTCAGGATTTTGTCAATGCAGATCTGGACTTTGGGTAAAAATGTGTTAATTTTTCTCCTTGTTGTCACTCTCTCCTCTTTAAACTCATTCTGATGAATGACGGAAATGTGATGGAAATGAATGATGGAAATTAAAATTAAAAGATTTCCATCCGTCGCTGTCTTTTTAAAAGTTTTGAGTGTGTTCCTACTGCCTGAAGGATAAAGTCCTTTGAAGTTCATCCATTCAATGTCATTCAATGTCATTCCCAGTTAGGGCTAACCTGTTTTTCAAACCTTATCTCCCACCACCACCATATCTGACCTTCTTCTGCAATCTGGCTGCTTTATTCTCTGTCAGAAAAACATCCTTTGTATCTTCCCACCTTTGCCCTATTACTCTTGGTGTCTTCTACTCAATGTACACTTCACATTCTTTAATACATTCCAACTCAACATCAAACTTCTATACAGCTTTCTCTGGGCATCTCAGTTTGAAATGTCATCCCTTCCTTAAGCTCCTTTACCAAATAATGTTTGTCTAATTTACTCATGAAGTTTCTCAGATTAAACTTAGATTCTTTGCATTGAAGTTTTAATTCCTGTTCCATTGCCAAGCATCTCAAGCCATGTGTCCAGTAAATGTTCCAACAAAAATAAATTTGGAATTATCTATGTTAATAGGGAGCATTCAATATCAGAAGAATTTCAGAATGAAAGATCATATTTAAGTTTGAGAAACTGGCATTTTTTTTTTTAACCTCAGAGATGCTTTGATTTTGTGTGATGGTTTATTCATGAGATGTTCCCTTTCTCCCTATCTCCTTCTGTAACAAGATTGGAATCAGAGTGATCTTATTAATAAATTGTTTTTTTCTCCACTAATAAAACTGAAAAAAAGTTAGAGGATTTCTTATAGAATATTTTTCCATTGTTTTCTCTTTCACTTTTATGCAAATGAAAGTTTTGAAAGCTAAACATTGCAACACTTTGTTTACTTGTAGAAACAAAAGAGTTTAGAAACCAAATTGTTCAGCTTCCTAATTTCACACACACACAAAAGTAAAGATTAGACACAAAGCCCATGGCCAATTCAGCATCTGAACCCAGATTTTGTGAATCCCAGGACATACTCTATTCTACCTTACGTGTGTGCTAAGTCACGTCAGTCATGTCTGACTCTTTGCAACCCTATAGACTGTAGCCTGCCAGGCTCCTCTGTTCATGGAATTCTCCAGGCAAGAATACTGGAGTGGGTTGCCATGACCTCCTCCAAGGGACCTTCCTGACCCAGGGATCAAACCCGTGTCTCTTGCATATCCTGCATTGACAGGATAGTTCTTTAGCACTCGCGCCACCTGGGAAGCTTGTATTCTACCTTACCACTTCTCACCTAGAAGCCTCCATCTAATGATTGATGGATCATCTAAATTCATCTTATAGACATATTTTGCTTCGGACCTCTGATTGTAATCTTGCAACATTAATCATTTGCAGTCAGTATGCAATTTACACAGCCTACAACAAATTTCCACATACATTATTGAATGTAATACTCACAACAATGTTGTCAGCTAGTTTAAAAGCAGAAGTGAGATAGGCCTCAAGAATGTGGATGCATCAGATGTGGCTGTTTAAGAAGTCCTTTTGGAACAAATGTATTTCTTCTTGACGCCTTGATCAACAAAATGCATCAGGTATCTATTTTGTGGAGATATTACTTGCCCACAAGGCTCTGAGACAAAATAGCCATGCTACGTGACAGGGTATGCAAGTAAAATGTCAAATTGTCATTCTGTACATCAGTAGAAAAGAAATTTAGGTGCTGGCATTTATTGTAAGCTTCTTCATAGAGGGGAGACTCAGGCTGTACCTTGGAGCCCCAGCAGGATTTATGTAACAGTGATGCCCCAATGGAATGTGTGCATTCATTCTTTTTTTCATATAAAATCTGTACTTCATAAGGCATTCTGATATTCTTTAGCCCATTTAATCCTTTTGAGATCCTGACCCTTTACATGAACAGTTCTCTTGGGGTTAAGAGAGACATTGTAATCTCTGAGTATTAGCCATTCTATAGAAAATTCTGTCGACTGCTGGCTTCCTCTATTAAGGTGAAATTAAATTCTCAAAAAGTAGGGCATGGATGGGGGAAGGAGAAGGGATTGGCTATGCTCATTGTAGCCCAGGGTCCCTTGGCTCAACTTTGTCATTCTAATGAGGCAGTCACCTTCTAAAGGCAGTAGGTTTAAGCCATGGAATGGAGCCTGCTGGTGTTAACTGTATATACTAAACTCATGTTACATTACCAAAGTGCTGGGTCAACAATCAGAAATGAGTTCCTTCATCTTTTATTAACGTGAAACTTGTCCTTGGCTAGAAATGCCAGGATGAGGTGTCATTTTGCAAGATGTCGATTTCATGAGTTAGGTTTTTGGAAAGGACTTTCAAAAAGTTCATGGCAGAATAAACAACTTTTCCAAAACTGGATAGGGCTTCCCTGATGGCTCAGACGGTAAAGCGTCTGCCTGCAATGTGGGAGACCTGGGTTTGACACCAGGGTCAGGAAGATCCCCTGGGGAAGGAAATGGCAACCCACTCCAGCACTGTTGCCTGGAAAATTCCATGGATGCAGGAGCCTGGTAAGCTATAGTCCATGTGGTCGCAAGGAGTCAGACATGACTGAGCAACTTCACTTTCACTTTTTTTCTAAAACTGGAAGAGCTTCAGACTAGTCTAGAAATGGTTACCTGCCACTTTTCACATTAATTAAAATGCTAGTTACAATTTTTAAAACTTCATACCTGTAACACACCATTAGAAGAAATAAGTACTACCATCTTTATTATTATATTTCAATTTTATACATTGAGCCATCCACAGAAATTCCATATTATCGTTGACCTTTATACTTTAACTTGACCCCCAGGCTTTGTGTACTCTTGTCTCCTACACTTCTGGGACTGCTCCTGTTGACATAGCTATCAAATGGCTAGCTATAGGGCTGGTTTCTATGGTTGCAGAGCGAAAGATGCATTTTCTATTATATTTTTCTAGCACAATGTGAGCAAGAAGAACAGCCAAGCCTGTTGGAGAAATTTCAAATAGCAAATCCTGATATAGAGCCAGGAATTGAGAAAGGGTTGGAAAACAGAACCACAAAGCTGGACATGGATGGGTATGGGATTCAGAAGAGAATGGATCAGGTGTCTGGCATGCAGGTGGCCTGAGCCAACTTGGATGTCCTGGAGCAGAAGAGCCAGCACAGGATCCAGCATGAAGAATAAGCCCAGGTCCTTGGATTAGTAATGGTTGCCTTAGCCAGGCTCAGAATTCATGACTTGAACGGCAAAGGAGCACTTCTCTATAGGTTGATCCTTGGAAAAGTGTCATGAAAAAAGTCAGTTCTTGGCTGTAGGAGGGCTGAGTGAAGCAGAGAGCAGATGATTGAGTGAGACCCCATCACCTACTGATGATAGGTCACAATAGCCAATTTGTGTATTGAGAAAAACACAATTTGTACCCTCTCTCTATGGACTGCTTTTACTTCCAGCCCAGATCCACTACACAGGTGTGATTAAAATGTGGTGGCCCATCTTATTCAGAGAAACACCCATACTATGGCCAATCTTCAATGACTTCATGTCAGGATTTCCCAAATGGCTAGTGATATTCCAGACTTGAGCTAAGAATGTGGTTCCAGGGGGAAATTTAAGGACCACATTACTTAGTACACTGGAATTGTAATTTACTAAATAGGACATCAGTGCCTTGTAAGAGTTAACAAAACCTCCCCAGTGCCTTGCTTAGTTATACTGGAATAATAAGGCTACCTATCCCTTTTAATAAATGGAATGCTAAGATTATGATGTAACAAGACATCAAAACCCTACTGTACAGTCACACCCTGATAATAGTTTTGCTTCTTTATTAACACTGCTTTAAGATAGAGGGCAATAACATTCTTGAGAAACATTGATGAACATTTTTGAGATTATGTTAAAGTAGCCAACACATTCATATCACCTCAACAGTGTTAGAATTTTCATTACAAGAAAAAAAAAAAAGCTAATCACTGGGAAACTATACATGATATCTAAAGAGAATTTTCTTATTATTTCCTTTTTCATGTTACAAATGTATGAGAAATCTCCTTTAAGGGCAAACTTTTGACTTAAGTTATAATTTAGATTTCTAGGGCTCTGGGGAGCTGTCTTTCAGGCAAGACAAATCACAGTGCTTTTCATTTCCTTTTTTGGTACATCAGCCAAATATACTGAACACCCATTGTGTGCAAAGGCTTGTGTTCAGCCAATGCCTTCCTTGGCTTAGAAACAAAAAATAATCCATAAACGGGCTTCCCAAGTGGTGCTAGTGGTAAAGAACCCGCCTGCCAATACTGGAGACACTAGAGATGCGAGTTCAATCCCTGAGTTGGGAAGATCCCCTGGAGAAGGGCATGGCAATCCACTCCAGTATTCTTGGCTGGAAAATCCCACATATAGAGGAGCCTGGCAGGCTGCAGTCCATAAGTCCACATAAGAACCAGACATGACTAAGCAGCTGAAAAATTATAAATTAGAAAGGTATAAAAATGATGGTAAGCAGCCGTACACAGGACTCACCAGACCACTGTACTGCAGGGCATGGGGGGCACCAAAGTGGTAGTGATGGAAGGTCATGCCACATTGCTGCCGTCTATGTGGCACCTAGAACCAATGACACATACTTTGGACCAGAGAAATATCAACGATTAAGAAAAAAGAGAAACTGTCCTTGACTGAACAGCTGACCCTAAATATGATCTGTTCCTCAGAAGAACTGACCCTCTTCCACCGAAGCCCCTTTGTATTTGTACTCCTGAGGGAATCACACATTTCCTCTGTTCTCAGTGTCCTTGCTAACCCTGGTTGTATCCTTCACCCCTGCAACAGTGTGGGGGGGCCATGGCCATGCAACTTCATAAAAAATAAACTTATATATTGAGGACCATTTAGGATTTAGAGTCAGGCAGAGTTAGTGAAAACCCTTGATACATTTCTAACTTAGAGGAAATTGAGCAAGTTTCTTAACGCCTCTGTGTCTCAGTGTTCTCATCTGTAAGATGGGAACATTAACAGCTATCACATAGCATTATTATGAGAACTTAATGAGAGGCTATGTGGATCAGAGGTAGGCTGGCATATACTGAATTATCACTGTGTGTGTGTGTGCTCAATTGTGTCCAGTGCTTTGTGATCCCCTGGACTGTAGCCCACCAAGCTCCTCTGTCTATGGAATTCTCCAGGCAAGAATACTAGAGTGGTTGCCATTCCCTTCTCCAGGGGATCTTCCCAATCCAGGGATCAAACCACCATCTCTTTCATCTCCTGCATTGGCAAGTGAATTCTTTACCACTATACCACTTGAAAAGCCTAATTATCATTAAAGGATAGCTGTTATACATTGACTCTTTGAAGGGAAAATATGCTTGAAAGCCATACTTGTCAACTTAGAAATGAATTTATAGCAAACAGCCCTTTTTTCTTTGTTTTGGTTTTGATACTTAGGTGCATGCTCAGTCTCTTCAGTTGGGTCTGACTCTTTGCGACACTACGGACTCTAGCCCACCAGGCTCCTCAGTTCATGGGATTTCCCAGGCTAGAATGCTGGAGTGGTTGTCATGCTCTCCTCCAAGGGATCTTCCTGACCCAGGGACTGAAACTGAGTATCCTGCATCACACGCAGATTCTTTACTGTGGAGCCACTGGGTTTTGAGGAAAACCAGTCAAATACACCTGTGAGGATGAATATGCAAACAGACCATGGCCAGATTATATATAAATATAGACCTCTGACCTACAACCCACAGTGACTAGACAGGAAAGCAACCACTGTACAGTAATCAGTCCAAGAAGTCAAACTGTCATCTGGAACAACTAGTCCACAGAGACCAACAACAGTCCCTGTAACCATCAGCTCAAAAATGAAACAGGGCACACAAAGCCAGTGCATTGGGACAACCCTGAGGGGTTGGATGGGGAAGGAGATGGGAGAGGTGTTCAGGATGGGGGACACATGTACACCCATGGCTGATTCATGTCAATGTATGGCAAAAAAAAAAAAAAAAACCACTACAATATTTTAAAGTAACTAGCCTCCAATTAAAATAAATAAATTAAATAAATTTTTTAAAAGTTCATTCTTGATGAATAATTAACAGCTTCCCTAATTTTTGCCCCACCTTCTAACTTAGAGCCAACTGGAAAGAGCCAAATATGTACCTCTAACCAGCCATGTGAAACTTCCTGTTTCTAGTCAGCCTGCCTCCGGCTTCCTCAGGCCAACAGCCTCCAGTCAGGGCACATCTGAAGCCTTCTCTTTTGTCTCTTTTGTTCACTCTAAAGCTTCCCCACTCCTCTGCTTGCCTTTGAGTCTGCCAAATGGAAGTGGTGGTGACAGACTCCCTTGCTATGAAAACTCTAAATAGATAGCCTTACTTTTTCTCATCTGAGTGGTCTTCACTTATTTCCACACACCTCTCAAACCACAGAGCTAGACTGTCATAATCATGGTTAGTAACTGAATCTGCTTTGGGCTCACTGCTATAGCCCCAGTGTCTAGCACAGTGTCTGATGGACAGAGATGTGAATGGATGAGGAGAAAGTCCTCTCTTCAAAACCAGTAAGATGGCTTCCAGCATACAAATGAAGGAAATGAAAAATGTGAAAAAGGAGGGGCTTTTCTTATTCGAGGAGGTCGTTTAGGTAAAAAGAGCCTGGGGAAGATGCAGCTCTTCCATGATGTGACCATTCAGTTTTGCTCTAATCACTAAGTTCTGGGAGCCATGTGGGTCCCGTATCCGTAACAGTTAAGACAACAGTAATGCCCACTCGTGAGGGATTTCTGAGGCTTTAATGAGATCTGGTGCATCAAAGAACTTGAATGAGTGTCTGAAGAATGAGGGTAACCTGCTTTTCTCTTGTATCCTAATGTCTTGTTGACATTTGTTACTATATGTATAGACTGTTGACCCTTGAACAACATGGGTTTGAACTGTGCAAGTCTGCTTATACATGGATTTTTTCAATGAAGAACTACAACACAACACTATCCAAGGTTGGTTGAATCTCGGAACTATGGATATGGAGGGCTAAGTGGAAAGATATACTTGGATATACTCTTTCAACGGTGTGGAGGGTGGTTTTTCCAACCCCCACATTGTTTAAGGGTCAGATGCAAAATTTTTAAAATACATAGCTTGAAAAAACAAGACAAGCCATTCTTAATTTGGCAATGCTGTATATATATTGATTATTTTTTTTGAGATATACAAAGTAACATTTTATTTGAATATCCCATATTGGGTGTATATTATTAATTCAACAATAAATAACATTAACATTATGGAAATAGACTTTTGACACATATGAGACAAAATTGTCTAATGTGGATTTGAACATAATTTACTTATTTCAGTTCAGTTCAGTCGCTCAGTTGTGTCCAACTCTTTGCAACCCCATAAAGCGCAGCACACCAGGCTTCCCTGTCCATCACCAAATCCTGGAGTTCACCCAAACTATGTCCATTGAGTTAGTAATGCCATCCAACCATCTCATCCTCTGTCGTTGCCTTCTCCTCCTGCCCTCAATCTTTCCCATCATCAGGGTCTTTTCAAATGAGTCAGCTCTTTGCATCAGGTGGCCAAAGTATTGGAGTCTCAGCTTCAACGTCAGTCCCTCCAATGAACAACCAGGACTGATCTCCTTCAGGATGGACTGGTTGGATCTCCTTGCCGTCCAAGGGACTCTCAAGAGTCTTCTCCAACACCAGAGTTCAAAAGCATCAATTCTTTGGCGCTCAGCTTTCATTATAGTCCAACTCTCACATCCGTACATGACTACTGGAAAAACCATAGCCTTGACTAGATGGACCTTTGTTGATAAAGTAATGTCTCTACTTTTTAATATGCTGTCTAGGTTGGTCATAACTTTACTTCCAAATGTCTTTTAATTTTATGGCTGCAATAACCATCTGCAATGATTTTGGAGCACCCCAAAATAAAGTCTGACACTGTTTTCACTGTTTCCCCATCTATTTGCCATGAAGTGATGGGACCAGATGCCATGATCTTCATTTTCTGAATGTTGAGCTTTAAGCCACCTTTTTCACTCTCTTCTTTCACTTTCATCAAGAGGCTCTTTAGTTCTTCTTCACTTTCTGCCATAAGGGTGGTGTCATCTGCATATCTGAGGTTATTGATATTTCTCCCAGCAATCTTGATTCCAGCTTGTGCTTCTTCCAGCCCAGTGTTTCTCGTGATATACTTTGCATAATTTATTTAGTTAGCAAATGTTTATTGTGAGCCTCTATTTTCAAGGCATCATAGTAGGCATATAAAGTTATGTAAGAGACTGGCCCCTGCCATGGAGAAAAATTTTTTAAAGCTTTCTCATGAAAGCAACTCAAGTTCAGTCTTGAATGAGGAAAGGGGTAACTGATATACCACTGAGTGCAAAGCGACGAAAGACTGCTTCCTGTAGTGATAAGGAGAGATCTCATATAGGAAGATATGAGTTTGTGTGTGAGGTTGATTAGGGCTTTTAATACAGAAATAAGGAAAGGGTGTGCTAAAAAGAGGGTGAGAGAAAGAGGTCAGAACAAGCAGGAATGTGCAGCAGACTCCTTTGTTATATACTTCAAAACACTGGCACCTCCTTCCTCATAGCATTTATTACAACTGTAATTAATTTACTATTTGAGCATCTTTTAAAACGTCTCCTTGTAAAACATAAGCTTTGTAAGTGCAGGGACTATATATGCTGTATTCACTATTATATACTTAGTATCTACACAGTTTTGGAAGTATAACTGATGCTCAATACACACTAGTCAAATGGAAATGGAAGGTACTTGTGAATGGCTAAAATGTAGGGTTAATATACAGAAACATAAGTGATCCCCTCACTTACAACTTAATTTTGATTCTGGGTAAAAAATGGCAACTTCCTTTAAAATAAATGAAAGTTAAACTCAACACATGTACGGGTGTTTTAAATGGAATAGTTACAAATTGAGTTATGCTAATATAATGGTCTTTCATTTTTTATTAACCTGTATGCAGGCCAAGAGGCAACTGTTAGAACTGGACATAGAAAGACAGATTGATTTAAAACTGGGAAAGGAGTACATCAAGGCTGCATATTGTCACCCTGGTTATTAAACTTATATGCAGAGTACATCATGAGAAATGCTGGGCTGGATGAAGCACAAGCTGCAATCAAGATTTCCAAGAGAAATATAAAAACCTCAGATATACAGATGACACCACCCTTATGGAAGCAAGCAAAGAGGAGCTAAAGAGCCTCTTGATGAAGGTGAAAGAGGAGAGTGGAAAAGCTGGCTTAAAACTCAACATACAAAAAACTAAGATCATGACATCTGGTCCCATCACTTCATGGCAAATAGATGGGGAAACAGAGGAAACAGTGAGAGACTTTATTTTCTTGGGCTCCAAAGTCACTGTGGACAGTGATTGCAGCCATGAAATTAAAAGACGCTTGTTCCTTGGAAGAAAAGCTATCACAAACCTATACAGCTTATTAAAAAACAGAGACATTAGTTGCCAACAAAGGTCTGTCTAGTCAAAGCTATGGTTTTTCCAGTGGTCATATATGGATGAGAGCTGGACTCTAAAGAAAGTTGAGCACCGAAGAACTGGTGCTTTTCAACTGTGGTGCTGAGAAGACTCCTGAGAGTCCCTTGGACTGCAAGGAGATCAAGCCAGTCAATCCTAAATGAAATCAATTCTGGATATTCATGGAAGGACTGGTGCTGAAGCTGAAGCTCCAATACTTTGGCCAACTGATACAAAAAGCTGACTTATTTGAAAAGACCCTAATGCTGGGGAAAACTGAAGGCAGGAGAAGGGGATGACAGAAGATGAGATGTTTGGATGGCATCACCAATTCAATGGATATGAGTTTGAGCAGGTTCCTGGAGATGGTGAAGAACAGGGAAGCCTGGCATGCTGCAGTCCATGGGGTGGCAAAGACTCATACATGACTGAGCTACTGAACAACAACTTTTTATTAATGAACTCAGCTTAGTTTAGGAGCCCATACTTCTGCTTGCTCAGTCACTCAGTTGTGTCTGACTCTTTGTGATTCTGTGGACTGTAGCCCACTAGGCTCCTCTGTCCATGGGATTTCCCAGACAAGAATACTAGAGTGGATTGCCTGTTGCTTCTCCAGGGGATTTTCCTGACCCAGGGATTGAGCTGTATTTCTTGCATTTCCTGCAGTGACAGGTGGATTCTTTACCACTAGCACCACCTGGGAAGCCCCATGTGTCTGCTTTGGAATGGGAAAAAAATACTGCCCATTCAGGGTAATTAAGTTCATTTCTGATTTGACACCCAGCCTCTGCTGGAATCCCATGGACAGAGGAGCCTGGCTGACACCTTGGCTGCAGGAGAAGGTCCAGAGCACAGATTCACTCATCCTTGTGCTACCACCTAATTCCCCCTGGCTCCCACTGACCTCCAGGTGAGGTGTACTTCACCTTTCCTGACCTTTGGATGGCAGCCTCTGTTGTCAAGACCCTAGTGTTGGTGGCTGGTGCAGCATATGAATTATTTTGGTGTGATCTCGACTCAAAAGTGCTTGCTGATGCTGCTGTATTCTTTAGGCTTAGTCCAGTCCTCCGGCCAAATGTTAGCTTCGGACTGTCCCATGGCTACCTCTGCTATAATATTGCACCATGACTCTTGAGACAAAGGAGAGGAGATACAGCTCAGCTCCATACACCCAGGCAGGGCCACGTGAGTAGTTCTATGAATGAACTCTGTGAATGGACTCTGAGAAGACTTTGTGTCCCTTTGGTGCTAGGACAGTGGGGAAAGTTTATGCCATCCTCTGGAATCTTTCTTCTCTGCCATGATGAGCATGGCAGCCTTGAGTTAAGGCAACAGACTGTCATGATGTAAGCAGGATGGATCATTTAGCTACAGCATGAGGGCAAGCTACACAGAGTTAGCCAGACCCACAGACAATTTTGTGAGAATAGGAAATAAAAGATGTTTTAAGTTTATGTATTACCACAACATAACTTAACCTGCCATGACATATTACAGTGTACTATCCAAGTCTTTTATTTTCTGTATTTTGATGCTTCAACATGTGGCACCTTGCTGACCCTGAAAGACTGCCCCTTCCAGGGTAGCCAATTCCTAGAGATGTAGACAAATCACCCACAAGCATCTTTTCAAAGGCAAATCAACTAATCCAAAACCCAGTTCCCAACTACCTCCTTTATTGGCTCTTATGGTGAGAACCACTATCCATCTGCCCTAATCACCCCAGGGTCAGCTGCTAAACAACTAGGAACAGACTCTATTCCCCAGAGCATGCTGAATTTATTTCAACTAGCCAATCCTAAACCCTGCTTGCTTACCCTGCTTCACCAGTTCATGTTTATGGAACCCACATGAAAGTCTAGGACCAACAATTCTCCTTCCTTTCTGAACAACCACAATTCTTTATCCTGTGCACTCCCCCAGCCATGGAGTGGCATGCCACAGTTTCTAGGAAACTGGAAGTAACAAATTATCTTTTCGGCAGCAATCATTTTCTTATCTGTTGGCCATACTCTATCTTGTTTTGTGTTAGTAACTATATTTGAAAACATAGAATGACTATTTTCACCAGTAAGATAGTGAGCAACTTGACTGTAGACACACAACATACTTTTCTTTAATTCAGTTTTTGTCATATAATAGGTTCTCAATAACTACATATTCCGTGAACTAATGGCAATAACATAATCAATACGGTCAATATATTTTCTTCAAGGTAGGGGCATAGCAATGATAAAACCTTTAGGAATACCCACATTTGAAGGTGGTTTGGAGAAAGCACAGGTAAACAAAATGCTATGAAGAAAACTATTATATCGTAGAGTCACAGATGCCAGACAAAGAATTTCAACAAGAAATGGTGATAAATATGCAGACATGTTAAGGTGGGTGGTAAAGAAACATAATAGCAATAGTGAACCTAAGTGCTGAGTATTGTGGGTACTTTGAGGCAACATGGATGGGCTCATCATCATCATCCTGTCCCATGGTCAATTTGGGAAATAAACATTGCCTTTGGTAGTTAAATTTTAAGATCAATATGTAATGGATCATATTACAAGAATGGAAATTAAAACGTTTAAGTGGGAGACAGACAACAGACAGATGAAACACAAATGAATGCACTTACAAATTGTGGAAATTGCTCTTAAGGAAAATGTGCAGATTGATATGACAGTGTCATAAAAGACTAAATTTAGATTGCTGTCAGTTTCCTGAAGTGACATTAAGGCTGAGGCCTACAGAACTAACTATAACTTAATTGAATATATTAACATATCTAACAAGCGAAGTTAGGTGTACTCAGCCATGGAAACACAGAGATGAAGACTCACAGAGGACAGGTCTTGGTCTCCAGACTTGGGGTGTGGCCATAGCCATCACTAGCATGCTAACAGATGCAACTTTCCCCTGGAAAGATTTCTACTCTTAACCCTTAGCCTCAGCCAGTAAACCTTAGCTTCAGCCATCAGACTTTTAATTCATCTACCACCCCCTATTCTGAATCCATGCCAAAACTTCTGATTATAATTTGGCTTCCCATGTGGGTCTGTTTAGGGCGGAAGGATGCACAGATCATGTGAACCTTGAGTTATTTCTGATTCCTAATGGTAGGTTCTCATGGCTAATTAACAAAATAAGTTCTGACTGTGATTTGGCTTTGCATAGAAATGACAATGGGGGAAAAATGACAGAAACAGATATTTTGTTTCCTCTGCCTATTGAGTATGTCACTGCAGACAAACAAACTGGTGTACAGATTCCTCCCTGAAACTCAGGATCATGGAAATGAGCTTCAGTCAAACAGCACTTTGGGTCCTCATTCTCAAGAGATCCCTGAAGCCTCATAATAGTCAAAGAGCCTTCAAAGCAGGAAAACTGACCTTGGGACACAAGTGACCTACTTGAGAAATCCTATCTCTCATCCGATGACAGCTATTTCCACCTTTCCACCAATCACTTCTTCAACTACCAGGAAAACAATGGGGGTAAAAGTCTAATTATATATGCTCAGATAGTTGCTTGGCATTACAGAAGCTAAAATAGAGATTAGATGAAAATTATCACCTATTAAGATGCTTTCAAGGCTCTTAGATGAGATATAACCTAAGGTCATTCCAGCCTCTGAATGAATGAATGAATAATGATGTGTTTTGACTCAAGATTTTTCCTCACTTTTGATGACTGAGACTGACTAGGTGCTAACATTCTCATTCCTTCTGATGAGGTCTTTCCCACATCCTTAGGATGTGTTCTTCATATAAATAGACTTTATCAAGGATCATCCACACATCTCCCAGAAATATTCTGACACATCAGGATCCCAGCAGAGAATATAGCTTGGACCCAAACTACCCTGCACACTACACAGTAGATCCCAGTTCACTTCAGTTGCTCAGTCATGTCCGACTCTTTCTGACCCCATGGACTGCACCACGCCAGGCCTCCCTGTCCATCACCAACTCCCGGAGCTTGCTCAAACTCATCGTCATCCATTGAGTCGGTGATGCCATCCCACCATCTCATCCTCTGTCCTCCCCTTCTCCTCCTGCCTTCAATCTGTCCCAGCATCAGAGTCTTTACCAGTGAGTCAGTTCTTCGCATCAGGTAGCCAAAGTATTGGAGCTTCAGCTTCAACATCAGTCCTTCCAATGAATATTCAGGATCGATTTCCTTTAGGATGGATTGGTTTGATCTCCTTGCAGTCCAAGGGACTCTCAAGAGTCTTCTCCAACACCACAATTCAAAAGCATAAATTCTTCAGCTTTCTTTATGGTCCAACTCTTACATCCATACATGACTACTGGAAAACCCATAGCTTTGGCTAGACGGAACCTTGTTGGCAAAGTAATGATCCCAGAAACAAGGCTAAATAGAAAAGTTTAAAATCTAAGTAAGAAAGTAGCTCAGTCCTGTCCAACTGTTGCAATCCCATCAACTGTGGTCCCAATCCTCTGTCCATGGAATTCTCCAGGCAAGAATACTGGAGTGGGTAGCCATTCCCTTCTCCAGGGGATCTTCTTGACCCAGGAATCAAGCCCAAGTCTCCTGCATTGCAGGCAGATTCTTTACCATCTTAGTCACCAAGCAAGCTTGATGGTAATTACAGAATGTATAGAAGAAGAGGCAAGGCTGGATAACAGAGACTAAGGAATTAGGGCATTGAGAAGTTGGTTGAAGGTACATGTAAGTGGTAAGAAGCAGAAAATTGCTGAATGGTCAGTTTCATATCTGGGAGAAAAAATTGAAAGTTGAAATGAAAATTTCCTTTTGTTTGCTGGAATGTCCAAGTGGTGGATGGTTCCCATGGATGTTGGCAGATGGTGCAGACCACTGAATTTCACTTTCCTAGAGTAAAATTCCTAGGGCTTGGTGGCATTACACTACGTCCATCCCTGATTCTGTAAGTGGTAGCTTTTATTACTGAAAGTGCTCTGTCTTATAATGTATAAATGGTAAAACAGCAGCATACATAATGCAAATAGATGGGTGAAATTAATCTCATATGGCACATGAAGAGGCAATAGATGCCAACACAAATCACCACTCTAGAGCCCTGATGTCTTGCTGCCCTTGGAATCTATGACAGATTTTGTTACAGGTGAAGCTGCAACATAACAAGATCCTTCTGGTGGGTTTGGTCACTAAATCCTCTTGGATGATCTGTTCAAAGCACATGATGCTGAATTCTATGTGCTGAGTAGTCATCTCTGAATATAGGATATTTTAATGATTCCCATCAATTTTTGAAGTTCCATTCAAGTGGATAAATATATGGTTATATATTTGACTCTATTCCTCTCTCTAATATATGCTAAAACTAGATATAATAAAACTTTATACAGCACTGGTGACCCTCCAGTTTTGAGTTAAAGTTTATGTAGTAGAGATATGAAATTGACTACAGGTTAATGCTGAAGTTATTTACGTTTAGTAGTAGTAGTAGTAATGATAATGATAAAGGCTTACATTTGTGGAATGCTTACAATGTGCAAAGTAGCTGTCTAAATGCTCCAGGTGCATTACCTTCCCTCCATCCTTCCAAAACCAATAAACAGGTACCTTTATTTCCATTTTAAGATAAGAAGCTAAATCTTCACTCTCCCAAAAATGTATGTGTAGAAATAGAAATCTGAACCCAAGCCTATCAGACCTCAGAGCCTGGTTCTTGACTTGATATTGCTCCTCTTTTCTTGACAAAATGAGACCAAATATCTCCAGTATTATTGTTTAGCTTTAGGTCCCATTTTTGAGAAAACAGAACCATTTAAAATCTGCTAGGCTTAATCAGTAAATATTTCTTGAACATCTTATATGTGTTCAGCAAGAAGAAAAAGTATAAGAAATGATCAAATAAGTCATATTTCTTACTGCTAAGCCACTGCGGAAGCCCAAACTTGTATTACATGAAGTAAAAACTATGAATAAGGGCTCAACAATTATATTCCTGCCAAATGAGTTTTTTCCCTAAATTAGAAGTAACTTCAGGCACAGGTAAAATAAAATTCTGTGTCTTAAAAAACAGAAAGCCTTGCTGATCATCAAGTTGGTGTAAACCCAAGCGGTGTCCCACAGTGAATAGCTGATCAACAAGAATTTTCTTAAGTAACTTTCCAGGTACTGCTAAATGAGACATCCTTTGGCTACCATGACAAATAAGGCAGAATTGAGTAAATGGCTGGCATGTGACACAAAGGCGGCCATGCCCATTTTGTCAAAACCCTGCCATTCAGCAGCAAAACCCCCAGGCTGAAGAATATGAATGAACCCAACAAAGGGTGAATCCACTCCTGAAAGAGCAACTGTAATCCCATCTCAGCTGGGGTTCATTAGATTTAAGGACTAAAACAGTCATATTTTCTGAAACACACAGTAATAAGAAAAGCCTAATTAGAGAGTAAAGGGTAGAAGTTTAGCAGCTCTAATAAATATGATGTGCTGAATGCATTATCTATTTGGCAGAAAACAAATTATGGAGTAATCTGTAGTATTCAGACATTCTAATTTGTGGCAGCCCATTTGAGGAAATGCTTTAACCCAGCATCCTGAGATCATAAAACACATTTTAACAAGTGTAAGCATACACTTCTGGAATGGAGAGATACCTTTAAGGAATGACTATTTTCTGGAATATATTGAGACCGTTTTAAAGATTAATTACTATTAATGTGTGTAAAACATAAATACTATTCCAGGAATTTGATATTACAAATGATGGGGGAAACATCTCTTTCTATCTTTCTCCTGAAATACATGGAAAATGGTTCATTGGAACATTGTTTATTGGACTTGTTTGATATTTGATCAGTGTTGCTTAAAAATCCTTCAGTTGTTTTTTGTTGCGCTCAGAAACCCAATGGTCAGCTCTCTGATCCCATTCTTTCCCTAACTCTCCCTACCAATTAGGCTTCCACAGCAGTGTCCTACTTTATGGTACTGTATGGATGTGAGAGTTGGACTATAAAGAAAGCTGAGCACCAAAGAATTGATGCTTTTGAATTGTGGTGTTGGAGAAGACTCTTGAGAGTCCCTTAGACTGCAAAGAGATCCAACCAATCCATCCTAAAGGAGATCAGTCCTGGGTGTTCATTGGTAGGACTGATGTTGAAGCTGAAACTCCAATACTTTGGCCACCTCATGCAAAGAGCTGACTCATTTGAAAAGACCCTGATGCTGAGAAAGATTGAGGGCAGGAGGAGAAGGGGAAAACAGAGGATGAGATGGTTGGATGGAATCACCAACTCAATGGACATGGGTTTGGGTGGACTCCGGGAGTTGGTGATGGACAGGGAGGCCTGGTGTGCTGTAGTCCCTGGGGTCTCAAAGAGTCAGACATGACTGAGCGACTGAATTGAACTGAACGCTACTTCTGGGGTTGAGCAGAACAGTTTTAGCACTGGCTTCTTGTCTTTATCTGAAAAAAAAAAAAAAAGAATTTTCCACAGATCCTGGTTTGTTCTCATGGTTCAGCTCTAGTATCTCTTCTGCAGGGATGTCCTCTCTGACCACTCTTTAGTGAAGTTTGCCACAACACTCTCCTGCTCCCATTTGCTTCATGGCACTTATGACTATCTGAAATTAACTCACTAGTTTATTTATCCCCTGTCTCTCCTATTAGCAGTTGTGTTCCACTGAGCAGTGACCTTGTCTTGCTCATCATCTTTGATCTCCACTATCAAAAACAGGACATGGCAGATGGTAGGTGCCCACCATATTAATATAAATATGAATTAGTGAGTATAAAAAATGAAACAAAATGTAGGTAAATTTTAGTCTAGGAATGTGAAAAATAGTACAATTTCACAGATGTCTTTTTCCACAAGATGTATTTTTGTTCATAATTTACTTAGGAAAAATTACTTAATAGTGTCAGTGCCCCAAGTAATATCTTCTTATGTATAATTGCAAAAACTTGCCTTTGACTGGCTTAAAAACGAATAATATCTTCTTGTGTATAATTGTAACAACTTGCTTCCACAGGTGTAAAAACCCACTGCAAGTTCATCTTTTTCTTGCCAGTGGGAAAATAAGGTCCAGATTGGCCCCTATTGTTCCAGCCACAGCACATCAGAGAGAAAACCGAAGTTTGGATTCAATGAGTTGATTTCCAAACCCTGAATTTGTCTTTCCACAATTCTCTCTGGTTGGAAATACACAAAATGGATGATAATGAAGAAACAGTCATACAATATCTCAGAGACTCGGTAATAAGGATAGTTAGTAAATTTGCCTTGAGCTATCAGTTTTTAAAAAGTATTGGTTTTTTATTCTTTTGTAAACAAAGCGAACATTCTCTTGCCCTCTATTACAATATATGCAAATTAAAAAATTGATTCCCATTGTAATACTTTTTGTCAACTTAAATTAACAAAATGACTTTCAGTGACTGAAAGATAATCAAGTGTTCACATTAAAGTATAATTACTGGGCAGTTCATTGTTAACACAATTGCTATAAATTGAGACATTCCACTAAATATGTGCTTGGTATACAAATCACATTTGTCTAAGTTACATATAAAATATACTATTTCCCACCATCATATTATGCTGCCTTTGTGATTACAGAGAGAGGCAAATAATGAACTACTTCTCATACATATAAAGCCAACTCCAGTTGCTTATTGGAAATGCTAGTAAGTTGGTCATTTTTCTTCATACCACTCACAACATTTCAATCACACAGGTACCTAGTGACAAGCATTCTACCAATAGCTATAGGAAGTCTCTGGAATATTTATCTCATGCCAAGACAAAAGACTAACATGAGTTGTCATTTTTATTGACTTCACAAAGATCAATAAAAATCATTACATGCTTAAAAGTTTCAGTCCCTTTGGAAGTCCAAGAAAACAGACTCAATTTGTTTTGTGTCTTAGCCCTTTACCTCCTTGATTATACCTGATACTGGCAAATGCTTTTTCACCATATATACTCCTACCTGCTTTTAGCTCTAGTCAAGGTTCATATTCCATCTTGCATTCAGTTCACATCAGTTGCTCAGTTGTGTCCAGCTCTTTGCAACCCCATGGACTGAAGCATGCCAGGCCTCCCAATCCATCAACAACTCCCAGAGTTTATTCAAACCCATGTCCGTTAAGTCAGTGATACCATTCAACCATCTTGTCTTCTGTCGTCCCCTTCTCCTCCCACCTCAATCTTTCCCAGCATCAGGGTCTTTTCCAATGAGTCAGTTCTTCCCGTCAGGTGGCCAAAGTATTGGAGTTTCAGCTTCAGCATCAGTCCTTCCAATGAATATTTAGGACTGATTTCCTTTAGGATGGAGTGGTTGGATTGCTTGCATTAAGGGGAGCATATTCTTGGAGGAGGTTTAGGTTTTGCTCATTTTAGCACACCTTGTGGTCTGAGGCCATAGCTACATGCAATTGATTTGACTGTTTTAGCTTCATGGAACCTCTAACAAGTTAACATAAACAGTTAGCAATTGGGCAATTTACTATCTTAATGTAATAATGTAGTCACTATGAACAAAGCTAGTGGAGGTGATGGAATTCCAGTTGAGCTACTTCAAATCCTGAAAGATGATGCTGTGAAAGTGCTGCACTCAATATGCCAGCAAATTTGGAAAATTCAGCAGTGACCACAGGACTGGAAAAGGTCAGTTTTCATTCCAATACCAAAGAAAGGCAATGCCAAAGAATGCTCAAACTACCACACAATTGCACTCATCTCACACACTAGTAAAGTAATGCTCAAAATTCTTCAAGCCAGGCTTCAGCAGTACATAAACAGTGAAATTCCAGATGTTCAAGCTGGTTTTAGAAAAGGTAGAGGAACCAGAGATCAAATTGCCAAAATCCACTGGATCATGGAAAAAGCAAGAGAGTTTCAGAAAAACATCTATTTCTGCTTTATTGACTATGCCAAAGCCTTTGACTGTGTGGATCACAATAAACTGTGGAAAATTCTGAAAGAGATGGGAATACCAGAACACCTGACTTGCCTCTTGAGAAATTTGTATGCAGGTCAGGAAGCAACAGTTAGAACTGGACATGGAACAACAGACTGGTTCCAAATAGGAAAAGGAGTATGTCAAGGCTGTATATTGTCACCCTGCTTATTTAACTTCTATGTAGAATACATCATGAGAAATGATAGGCTAGAAGAAGCACAAGCTGGAATCAAGATTGCCGGGAGAAATATCAATAACCTCAGATATGCAGATGACACCACCCTTATGGCAGAAAGTGAAGAGGAACTAAAAAGCCTCTTGATGAAAGTAAAAGTGGAGGGTGAAAAAGTTGGCTTAAAGCTCAACATTCAGAAAACGAAGATCATGGCATCTGGTCCCATCATTTCATGGGAAATAGATGGGGAAACAGTGGAAACAGTCAGACTTTATTTTTTGGGGTTCCAAAATCACTGCAGATGGTGATTGCAGCCATGAAATTAAAAGACGCGTACTCCTTGGAAGGAAAGTTATGACCAACCTAGATGGCATATTCAAAAGCAGATACTTTGCCAACAAAGGTTCGTCTAGTCAAGGCTATGGTTTTTCCAGTAGTCATGTATGGATGTAAGAGTTGGACTGTGAAGAAAGCTGAGTGCTGAAGAATTGATGCTTTTGAACTGTAGTGTTGGAGAAGACTCTTGAGAGTCCCTTGGACTGCAAGGAGATCCAACCAGTCCAT
>NW_011494640.1:13622825-13686871 GCF_000754665.1 Bison bison bison | reverse complement strand
CGACAGAGGATGAGATATCTGGATGGCATCACTGACTCGATAGACGTGAGTCTGAGTGAATTCCGGGAGTTGGTGATGGACAGGGAGGCCTGGTGTGCTGCGATTCATGGAGTCACAAAGAGTCGGATACGACTGAGTGACTGAACTGAACTGAACTGAGACACTTAAATCCATTACACATGTGTGGATGTAGCTAACGGCTTTGTCTACACCATGATTCTTGGATTCCATCACATATTTCCTGAAACAGTACATTGAATACTCTAGATTTCATAAAGATAGTCTTGCTTTAAAAAAAAATCACAAACAATGCACAAAGAATAAATTAACACTTCAGATTTAAAAAATTATGTAAAATAAGGGTGCATTGTACATAAATAAATATAGGTCTATAATTTTATCAATGAAAGCATAGCATTCATGTATGTGTAAACAGTAACTTGTTTAAGCATTCCTTTATTAAGCATTTAAATTGTCACCATGTTTTCTGTTATTTCTCTTTCACTTTCATAAACAATGCTGCAAAAGCATTCTGAGAGATATATGTTTCAGCATATCCACAGTTACTTACCTTGTGTTATTTTAAAATGAGATATGGTACACATAATCAAAGAATTTATTTGACCTAGAAGTAAAAGAGGTATTACGTTGTAATTATGATCTTTTCAGTGATTAGGAATTTTAGCTAATAATAGTAACAGTAGCAATTATTATTTTTCCTGTTGCTATTATTCTCATTTTTTGAACACTCAGGTGCCAAGTACCTTGCTAAGTACTTTAAAACAAAACCTAACTTAATACTTATAATGCTTTCATGAAGTAGGTATTGTTATCAATAATTGCTGAAAAAGAATTAGCAAAAGCAATCTGAACACATCACAGGCTTTAAGTAAGCCATCTCAGTATCAAAATATTGCTTTTATCTCTTCAGTTGTTGACATTGTCTATATTATACATAGCCACATATACAATCTTTAAATTATGGAAAATTCAAATATAGACTGGTCTCAGTTTTTCACCTTTGCTCATGTCCAGACTCTTTGTCACATAACTTTGTAGTACTCTCCCCCTCTTTGCTCTATGACTTGCTGAAGCCAATAGACTGAAGCTATTTCTAACCCTAGTCCTCAAGAGGTTTAATATGTTTCATTTGCCTTCTTGCACTTCTATCAGGAATAAGACATTCCTGATGTTCAAGCTGGTTTTAGAAAAGGCAGAGGAACCAGAGATCAAATTGCCAACATTCGCTGGATCATGGAAAAAGCAAGAGAATTTCAGAAAAACATCTATTTCTGCTTTATTGACTATGCCAAAGCCTTTGACTGTGTGGATCACAATAAACTGTGGAAAATTTTAAAAGAGATGGGAATACCAGACCACCTGACCTGCCTCTTGAGAAATCTGTATGCAGGTCAGGAAGCAACAGTTAGACCTGGACATGGAACAACAGACTGGTTCCAAATAGGAAAAGGAGTATGTCAAGGCTGTATATTATCACCCGGCTTATTTAACTTATATGCAGAGTACATCATGAGAAACGATAGGCTAGAAGAAGCACAAGCTGGAATCAAGATTGCCGGGAGAAATATCAATAACCTCAGATATGCAGATGACACCACCCTTATGGCAGAAAGTGAAGAGGAACTAAAAAGCCTCTTGATGAAAGTGAAAGAGGAGAGTGAAAAAGTTGGCTTAAAGCTCAACATTCAGAAAACGAAGATCATGGCATCTGGTCCCATCACTTCATGGGAAATAGATGGAGAAACAGTGGAAACAGTGTCAGACTTTATTTTTGGGGGCTTCAAAATCAATGCAGATGGTGACTGCAGCCATGAAATTAAAAGACGCTTACTCCTTGGAAGGAAAGTTATGACCAACCTAGATAGCATATTGAAAAGCAGAGACATTACTTTGCCAACAAAGGTCCGCCCAGTCAAGGCTATGGTTTTTCCAGTGGCAATGTATGGATGTGAGAGTTGGACTGTGAAGAAGGCTGAGCGCCGAAGAATTGATGCTTTTGAACTATGTTGTCGGAGAAGACCCTTGAGAGTCCCTTGGACTGCAAGGAGATCCAACCAGTCCATTCTGAAGGAGATCAGCCCTGGGATTTCTTTGGAAGGAATGATGCTAAAGCTGAAACTCCAGTACTCTGGCCACCTCAAGCAAAGAGTTGACTCATTGGAAAAGACTCTGATGCTGGGAGGGATTGGGGGCAGGAGGAGAAGGAGACGACAGAGGATGAGATGGCTGGATGTCATCACTGACTTGATGGACGTGAATCTGAGTGAACTCCAGGAGTTGGTGATGGACAGGGAGGCCTGGCGTGCTGCGATTCATGGGGTTGTGAAGAGTCGGACATGACTGAGCAACTGAACTGAACTGAACTGACTATCCTGTTGAAGAACGAGACTTCTAACTCAAAATGAGTCACTTCAGTGCTTCAGCCATGGCCATCCTAGGTCAGACAGCTAATCAACAGCAGACATATGAGTAAGCCTAGCCAAGATGGACAATGCCACCTAGACAATCTACAGTTGATCCCAGAAGTGTAAGCAACATAGATTTGCTATTATCTGCTACTGGGAAGTTATGTGGTTACTTATTATGATGTACTATTATAATATCTAACTGATACACTTAGAAAAATAGAGATAATAATATAACACATCATCATATATCAATCACTCAGCTTCAACATTTATCTATAGATGGCCTGTCTTGTTTTATATACACCTCACATCCATCTTAATATTTTGAACCAAATGTCAGACACATACTTTCAACCATAATGCTTCAGTCTGTATCTGTAAAAGATATTCTTTTCAAAAATATATATAACCAAATGCCATATCACATCAAAATAATAATAATCTGTTAATATTATCAAATATCCAGTGAGAATTACAAATTTTTGCTTATAATAGTTTTTATAGTTGCAGTGTTTGAGTCAGGATACACATCTGTAACCTGTTATGTCTGTTAAATGTGTTTTAATCTATAAGTTTCTCCAACTTTTTTCTTTGCAGTTTATTTGTGAAAGAAACTAGGTCATTTGCTCTTTAAAATTCCCATGTTCTGCGTTTTGTTGATCACATTCCCAGGGTGTTATTTACCATGCTCCTGGCCCTCTTTTATTTCCCATAACTGGTAAAGTTTTAACTGAAGTATAGTAGATTTGCAATATTATGTGTTGCTTCATGTGTCCAGCATAGTGATTCAGTATTTTTACAAATTATACTCCATTAAAATTATATGATAATGGCTATAATTCCCTGTGCTGTACAATATATCCTTGTTGCTTATCTATTTTATGCATACTAGTTTGTATCTCTTAATCCCATATCCCTAATTTCCCCCTCCATACTTCCCTCACCCTTTTGGTAACCAATAGTTTGTTTTCTGTATCTGTGAGTCTGTTTCTATTTTGCATACACAATCATTGTATTATTGTTTAGGTTCCAGATATAAGTGCTATCATACAGTATTTGTCTTTTTCTGTCTAACTTATTTCACTAATCATAATATTCTCTTAGGTTCACCACATTGCTGCAAATGGCAGAAGTATTTATTGCTAAGTAATATTTCATTATATATATATATTATATATTTAATATATATTGTATATACACATTATATAATTATATATATACATTATATATATATATATACACAGATATATATTATGTATATATATATGCTTAGTTGCTCAGTCCTGTCCGATTCTCTGCAATCCCATGGACTGTAGCCCAGCAGACTACTCTGCCCATGGGGATTCTCCAGGCAAGAATACTGGAGTGTGTTGCCATTTCCTTCTCCAGGGATCTTCCCAACCCAGAGATCGAACCCAGGTCTCCCACGTTGCAGGTGGATTCTTTACCATCTGAGCCGCCAGGGAAGTATACATACATCACATCGTCTTTATTCATGGGTTTGTTGATGGAAATTTGGGTTGCCTCCATACCTTAGCTACTATAAATAGTGTTGCTATGAACATTGGAGTACATGTATCTTTTTGAATTTATTAATTTATTTCCAGGTACTTTCCAGGTATATTTCTAGGTGATCTCATTTATTTCCAGGTATATACCTAGAAATAGAATTGTGGGATCATATGGTAGTCCTAATTTTAGTTTTTTTGAGGAAACTCCATACTGTTTCCCACCCTGCATAAATTTACATTCCCAGTAACAGTGTACAAATGTTCCCTTTTCTCCACATCCTCTCCAACATTCATTATTTGTAGACTCTTTGATGATAGCCATTCTGACAGGTATGAAGTGATATCTCATTTTTTATTTGCATTTCTCTAATAATTAGTGATGCTGAGAATCTTTTCATGTACCTGCTGGCCATCTGTATGTTTTCTTTGGAAAAATCTTTATTCAGGTCTTCTGCCCAACTTTTTTTATTGAATTGTTTGCTTTTTTGATATTGAGTTCTATGAGCTGTTTATATATTTTTGATATTAACCCCTTGTTGGTCATATCATTTGCAAGTATTTTCTCCCATTCCATATGTTATCATGTTGATCTGTTGATGGTTTCCTTTGCTGTGCAAAAACTTTAATTTTAATTAGGTCCCATTTGTCTATTTTTTGCTTTTATTTCTTTTGCCTTATGAAGCAGATCCAAAAAGGTGTTGTCAGAGGGTATTGTGTTTCTGTTTTGTTCTAGGAATTTTATGATTTCAGGTCTTACATTTAGGTCTTTAATCCATCATCAACTGTTAATTTGATCTAAGGATTCAGCTAGTCTCAAATTTCCTTTTTAGGCAGCAATATTTCAGAGTTGGTTATAAATTTATTTTATATCACATGGGGAGCTTATCATGTCTGGTTCTCTCTTTTTGAGGTGTGAATACTAAGCAAGGGGTTCAGGTGTTACTAGTTATCTATCCTTTTAAGAATCTCCATCATTATTTCATCTAGCAGTCTTAGTAGCTTTTAATAGTTATCTAATCTATTTATTCATTCAGAGATGTCAATGGTGATATTTTAATTATATTATCCCTTATGCATTTATTACTTAAAATTTGTCTGTGGAAAAGAACTTTATCTCCAGGACTAGTTAGATATTCTAGGGTACAGATTGCATTGACTTAATTCTTCTCTTTGATTGACCAGTTTTCAGAAGAATAAATTGGTTCCTATAAATTCTCTAAATATGATTAATGAGTTTTAGTGTTTAGAATTGTAATTAACTCAGTGATGTTAGCTTATTTTGCATATTTCAACCCATCAGAATTACATAGGCATTTTTTTAAAAGGAGGACAATTTTATAAGCATTATGTTTTAATTCTTCTATATCACCACTTCTAGTATGATTTGACTTCAATCAAGCCTATCTTTAAAGAATATCATAAGTAGGACTACTAATTCTATTCTCCTATTTTTTAGCTGTGAAAGTATGTTCTATTTGTAAGGAAAATCATTCTGCTGTCAATCAGTTTTCTGGATATGCATTGTGAGTAGCAATGTCTTCTCTTGGGGATGTTTTAAAAAATTATCTATTCAGAGAACTTGTTAATTGACTTAATATTTACTGAGTGCTATATAATTCAGACATCATCACCATGGCATGTCACACAAGGGAAGATTTTGTTTTTTTCTTTTTATTTAGAAATCTATTTGGGCCTTATAATTTTAAAGAAAGTGCTAGGGAGAAGATCAGAAGTGATGTATGCATGTTTGTATGTGTGTGATCCCAGTGAATAGAAGCACTGGTTTACAATACGACTTTAGACTCCTTTAAGATATTATGACCCCAAGGTCAAAGAACTCTAAAGTTTCCAAAATCTGGTCCTGGCAAAATTTAATTTATTGCTAAAGTGGTGAAATTTAATTTATTACTAAAGGGAGGCAAAATAGAGGACGTAAGCTACTTTTTACACCTCCTCCTATCAGGAAAAAGAAAACATGGTAAGTAGAAACTGGCTGTTTATTTATTTATTTTTTTAACTTAAGTATAGTTAATTTTAGGGAAGCTCCCTGTTGGCTCTGACAGGAAAGAATCTGCCTGAAAAGCAGGAGACCCAAGTTTGATCCCCTGCAGGAGAGAATGGCAACCCACTCCAGTATTCTTGCCTGGAGAATTCTATGGACAGAAGAGCCTGGCGACCTACAGCCCACGGGATCGCAAAGAGTCAGACGGCTGAGCAAATAACACTTCACTTCGTAGTTAATATACAATGTTGTGTTAGTTTCAAATGTTCAGCAAAATATATAGACAGATAGATATATTCTTTTTCGGATTCATTTCTATTACAGGTTATTCAGTTCAGTTCAGTTCAGTTCATTCGCTCAGTCATTGTCTGACTCTGCAGTCCCATGCACTGCAGCATGCCGGGCTTCCCTGTCTATCACCAAGCCCTGGAGCTTGCTCAAGCTCATGTCCGTCGAGTCGGTGATGCCATCCAACCATCTCATCCTCTGCCATCCCCTTCTCCTCCTGCCTTCAATCTTTCCCAGCATCAGGGTCTTTTCCAGTGAGTCAGTTCTTTATCGCAAGATATTAAGTATAGTTCCCTGTGCTATACAGAAGGCCCTTGTTGGTTACTTATTTTATATATAGTAGTGTGTATCTGTTAATCCCCAAATCCTAATTTGTCCCCCCCAACCCCGCTATCCCCCTTGGTAAATTTGTCTTCTGTGTCCCAGTCTAACATCTGTTTTGTAAGTATGTTCACTTGTATCATTTTGTTTTACATTTCATATATAAGTGATATTGTTTGGTGTTTGTCTTTGACTTACTTAACTTGGTATGATGATCTCTAGGTCCATCCATATATTGCTTCAAATGGCATTTTCCCATCCCTTTTTATGGCTGAGTAGCATTCCATTATATATATGTAAGTATATATACCACATCTTCTTTACCCATTCATGTGTTGATGGACATTTAGGTTGTTTCCATGTCTTGGCTATTGTCTGGTTCTTAAAATGCAACTTACTACCCTCTCCTATATCAGGATACTCTCATAATGTGTCTAGCTTCATTTTCAATACTTTACCTTTCCTATTTTGTAGAGACATTTAGCTAACAGGATCAGTTTATACCAGTTCATTTACCAGTGTGCCATTTTGGTCTGAAAAGCATTATGTTTCCTCTCTGTAAAGTGTAGCTCATTTAACTCTATTCTAAACCTGTTATGAGACTGAAATGATTCAATTTTCCTTTTGGGATTATAGGCGGACATTTACATAAGCAATATGTATTTATTGTAGAAATATTGGAAAATACTAAATAAAGAGCGCACAGAATAAAAATCATACCACTCTGGGTTACTGCTCTTATCACGCTGAGGTTTTCCTTCCTGTTCTTTTTCTAATGTAATATCGGTTTTTGACCATCTGCCTTAATTAAGTACTAGTATTAGATGACAAATAGAATTTGAAGCTTTGCTAGTAGTCAGTGATACTTCCTCCCTTACATATAATTACAAGGCTGTCTCATGATAAAACCTAAAATGTGTCATTTGGATACAGAGGGAAGATCTGGGGATGTAGGTAGAAATTTCAGAAAGTGTAGTTTGGATCCAACTTAAGTGAACTTGGCTTTTCTAACATTTTAAGATCACAAATAACTGGTATGCTCTGCCAACTTGTACTGATTTGTGAAAAAGAATTGTTAACTTTTAA
This sequence comes from Bison bison bison, assembly GCF_000754665.1. Lineage (NCBI taxonomy): Eukaryota > Metazoa > Chordata > Mammalia > Artiodactyla > Bovidae > Bison > Bison bison. The sequence goes on along the minus strand of NW_011494640.1, from coordinate 13,679,234 downwards.
TAAATTTTAAAGCAAGGAGACTGCCCTCAGACTGCCATTAACACTGATATGCTCTGCCAACTTGTACTGATTTGTGAAAAAGAATTGTTAACTTTTAATAAATTTTAAAGCAAGGAGACTGCCCTCAGACTGCCATTAACACTGATATGCTCTGCCAACTTGTACTGATTTGTGAAAAAGAATTGTTAACTTTTAATAAATTTTAAAGCAAGGAGACTGCCCTCAGACTGCCATTAACACTGATATGCTCTGCCAACTTGTACTGATTTGTGAAAAAGAATTGTTAACTTTTAATAAATTTTAAAGCAAGGAGACTGCCCTCAGACTGCCATTAACACTGATATGCTCTGCCAACTTGTACTGATTTGTGAAAAAGAATTGTTAACTTTTAATAAATTTTAAAGCAAGGAGACTGCCCTCAGACTGCCATTAACACTGACTGTGGTGGAGGTATTTACATTCTGGAAACTGCTGAATGCCATAACCAGAGCTTCCTACTCCATCTCCAGCATATCCTCACTTACAGAGCTTAGAAAGGTAATGCATATGATTGAATCTGACCAGGTATATAAGAAGTGGGAGTGGTCCAGACTGTGGCAAACTGCAGCGTTCTTTCCATGTTTCCACGTGTGAAAGTGTTTTTCAATCTCATGATTTTGTGGGAAAACTCAGAAACATGGACTTTTTAAAACCGTGAAATGCTCTGAATTTTAAAACAGTCTTACAGAGAGGGAATAAAGTATCATTGAAAGCTAAATACAAACTATGGGCCACCAGTTTTCAAATCTTGATGACAAATTGTGGTTTCTTTTATCTGGCTGTATTCTAGCACAGTATGAGTGTTCTCTTGTCAGGCATGGTATACAGAGGATTCTTGCTTTGAATAGGGATTGACTTCATGATCTGTCCATTTCTTTACACTCACAAGGTCCTTCCCAAATCAGAACCTCCATTACTTTATGACTCTTTTATTTTGTGGGGGCACTAATCATTTACAGCCACACGGTATTCATTTGTGGCTATGTCAAACTCTACTAGCTTTTGCATCAAAGGATGCTAAGATTCTGGGAGGTGTGGAGACTTTTGATATTATAGAATCTTAAAATATCAGGGCTGGTAGGGGCTTGATAAATCAATCAGCCTAAGGGTTATTAACCCAGAATCCACGACTAAGACTGGATGGTAGTTGTGAATCCCTTGAAGTTTTCTAAGAAAAAGGTCCATGGATTTTACCCACCACTTAAGTATCTATGATCCCCAAATGAGTAAGAACCATCCATGTATCAGGCTTCTCCAGTCATTCAACAAATATTTATTGAGTGCTAGATATCTGTGAGATTCTATGAATAAAAATTAGCAAGCAAGCAAATAGACACCATTATCTCAATTTAAAGCATAAAAGAGAAGATGCACAACTAAATAAACGATTATAATAAACCATGACTATCCTGTAGCAAAAGAAGTAAACTGGGTAACTATGTTTGCCTGGGAGGAGTTGGGTGAAGTATTGTCAGAATGGAGGATTGGAAGAAGTAATATTTAAGTTAATATTGGGAGGATGAATAGTAACTAACTGATTGAAGAGGTGATAATCCCCCCAAATAGGTAAGAATCAGAGTGCTTTCACTTAAGAAACTGAGACCTAGCAAATCTTTCTTAAGTGAATAGAACCGAGCAGATAGTAAAGAAAAATTCAACAGTAAGTGTGTTAAAAAACAATGACATCACTTTGCCAGCAAAGGTCCACATAGTCAAAGCTACAGTTTTTCCAGTAGTCATATATGGATATGATAATTGGAGCATAAAGAAGGCTGAGCACCAAAGAATTGATGCTATCGAACTGTGGTATTGGAGAAGACTCCTGAGAGGCCCCTTGGACAGCAAGGAGATCAAACCAGTCAACCCTAAAGGAAATCAACACTGAGTATTCATTGAAAGGACTGACGCTGACGCTGAAGCTTCAATACTTTGGCCACCTGATGCAAAGGGCCGACTCATTGGAAAAGCTCTTGATGCTGGGAAAGATTGAGGGCAGGAGGAGAAGGGGGTGACAGAGAATGAGATGATTGGATGGCATCATTGACTCAATGGACTTGAGTCTGAAAAAACTTCAGAAGATAGTGAAGGACAGGGAAGCCTGGTGAGCTGCAATCTGTGGGTTCACAAAGAGTCAGACATGACTGAGTGACTGGACAACAACAAAACAAATAATGAAAACAGAGGCCCCTCTGTTGTAAAACACTGACGATGCTCATTTTCTTCTCACCTGGGCTTAACCACTTATGTTGGCAATTGGGAATGAAATGTTTCAACATCATGAGGGAGATCAATCAACCCAATGGGGCCAGTTTTTCCATAGATTATGGTTTGACTGATCTGGCCTCTTTCTTTGCTACTGAAATTGTTCCTGCCCCTACTTGAGGCTTACTCTTAACCCATCATGTGTTAAGTAAGAGATATGGAACTTATTAGCCCCTACCTTTAGGGTCCCAAATCCTTTCCTTGTGTAACCAAGTAGGATCCTACAGAGACTTCCCAGAACAGGCCTCCTCATGACCTCCACCAGCCTCCTGTTTGTAGAAAAGCTTTAGTGTCCCACACTTCCCTTATGTCTCAAAAGTCTGGTTCAAGAATTAATATGGAATCTAAAATATGCCACAAATTAACTTAGCTCTCTGTAAAGAATGTATTCAATTCAATATATGTATTAAATGCTGGGTTTGTTACTGAGAAACATTATTTATGTAATCTGAAATTCTAAAGGACTTTTGAGGGGACCACTCTGCTTAGACTTCTTGACATTTTTCTCATCAGGTCTTTTCAGCCCTGTTTTTTAAAAATGCAGTCATAGAAATATTCAGTCTCTATTCTTTTTCTTCTTCCTCATGACACAAACTATATATTACCCCTAAACCTTTGGGGTACTCATTCTTAAGGAAATAAATATTAATAATAATAGTACCTGTATGTTACATAGGAGAAGGCACTGGCACCCCACTCCAGTACTCTTGCCTGGAAAATCCCATGGACAGAGGAGCCTGGTGTGCTGCAGTCCATGGGGTCTCTAGGAGTTGGACACGAATGAGCAACTTCACTTTCACTTTTCACTTTCCTGCATTGGAGAAGGAAATGGCAACCTACTCCAGTGTTCTTGCCTGGAGAATCCCAGGGATGGGGGAGCCTTGTGCGCTGCCCTCTATGGGGTCACACAGAGTCAGACACGACTGAAGTGACTTAGCAACAGTATGTTACATAAAGCTTTTTCTGTTGTCTTTTAGATCATTGGTTACTAAGCATCCAGAGACTCTAAAGAAATGTTTTATTCACCTTCCCCCAAAACTAGCTAAATGTTTGGTAACAGCCTAATTTTGGGTGCTCATGTAACTTATGCCAACTGGGACTGTTTTCAAAATGAGAGCAGGGGAGGGACTATGAAAAATTACACTGGTCAAGAGGTATAAATGAGAATACACACTCACTTTACCCTTAACTCTAGGCAAATGAGACAGAGAGGTACTTAGTTAACTTCCTGAAAGCTGTATGAGGGGGAATCCAAGAATAATCATGATGCTTTTTTTCCTTGTTTTTTCCCCCACTTGGTGAGATAAAGGAACTTACACACTGTACTTGAATGGTAGCCCTGAGAATTGTTGAATGTGACCTTGTTAAGGAAAAGGGTCTTCACAGATATAATTAAGGTCCTTGAAATGAAATCATCCTGGATTATCCGGATGGACCCTAAATCCAATAAGTGCCCTTATAAGAGACAGAAAAAGAAATGACAGTAGCAGAGGAGAAATCCATGTGAAGAGAGAGGCAAATATTGGAATTATGCAGCCATGAGCCAAGTATACCTGGAGCTATCAGAAGCTGGAAGAGGAAAGGAAAGAGTCTCCCCTAGAATTTTTGGAGGGAACATGGCATTACTGACACTTGATTTTAGAATTCTGCTTTTAGACTATCAGAGAATAAGTTTCTGTTGTTTTAAGCCATCAAGTTTGTGAGACTTTGTTACAACCACCTTAGAAAACTAACACACAGGTCCATCCTAAAATAAGGCACAGAAGAATGCTTGGAAGATTAATGTTCATTGAAGTCTGGGGTTACAGAGCTTAGTGCCTGCCCCATGCCTCATCAAGGAGAGGAAGAGAAAGCTGCAGTCAGAGCAGTCTGCACTTTCCACTTTCACAGAGGGCGAGCCAAGGGTCATGCTGTCTTTGGACTAAGTGAAGACTTCTAAGGAAAACCAGGTTAGACTTGTAAGGAAAGGGCCATTGGCAAGAGACTGCAACCCCAGGCATGTTCTGTTAGGGCCAAGGCTGAGGAAGAACATTAGCATTTACTGCTGTGTAACAAATTATCCCCCAACTTAGCAGTATAAAGAAGCAAACGTAGTATCTCACAAAATTTCTAAGGCTCTGGGTTTCTTTGAGGTTGCATTCGAGTTGTCAGCTGGGGTTACCATCATCAGAAGTCTTGACTGGTCTTTAGGATCTGTATTCATCCTCATTCACATGGCGGGAGTTTCCCTGTTGGCTCAGCTGGTAAAGAACCTGCTTGCCAATGCAGGAGACACAAGAGACACAGATTTAATCCCTTTGTCAGGAAGATGCCCTGGAGAGGGAAAAGGCAACCTGATCCAGTATTCTTGCCTAGAAAATTCCATGAACAGAGGAGCCTGGCAGGCTATAGTCACTGGGGTCGCAAAATAGTCAAACATGACTGAGCACACACACACACATTCATCCTCACCCACATGGCTGTCAGAAGGCAACTTCAACGCCTCAGCTTATTGGCCTTGCCATAGGGTTGCTTCATCTTGGTAGGTGACTTTCCTTGGAGCAAGTCATGAGACAGAGGAAAAGACCAAGATGGAAGCTGCAGTGTGTTTTATAACCTAATCTTGGAAGTGATGTAACATTATTTGTCTTGTGTTCCATAGTAACCCTGGTACAGTGTGGTAGGAGGCTCCCCAAGGGAGTGGGGATCACTGGAACACATCTGACTAGTTATCAAAGGTAGAGTTGTAAGAACCCAGGGAGAATGGTCTATGGGCATCAGGGATTGGTGTAGTCAATAGCCAAGAGAGAATTACAGATGGTACCTGCTAAGTAAAAGAGCCTCCACTTTTTCTTCTTAAAGTCTTTGTCCTGCTATTCCCCTCCCTGAGAAAGTCAAAAGCAGCAGAGATAGTTGGAAAGAAGGTAAATCAAAGAAAAAACAGTCCAAAAATGCCCTTTACTTCATTGATGTTCAGCAGAAATACAGGAGAGGGATGACCTGATGGGTAAGTAGAATGAATGTGATGAGAAGGTAAAGTTTTGTTTGTTTTGTTTATTATGTAAAAGTAGGTAAGAAGGCATAATGAGTCCAGTTTCAGTAGCTGTTCACCTTTTGCTCCACTTCTCTTGTTCCTGGACATTTTCTCTTTCCCTTGACATATTCATCTTCTCTCATTCTCTACAATGTCTTACCTTTTCTGATAAACATAACCCAAAAGTCTTCCTCTCTTCTGAACTTATGGTAAGTTAGAGCCTGGAGTCCAAACCCGAGGCCCTCATGCTTATCTCTTGCGTTATCAGGAGGGTAGCAATTAATGTCATTGTTTACTGTCCAGGTTCTAAAAAAGGAACAGGAGAAAGAAAAGGACAAGTCAGATGATGGATGTCAGCAGGCAGGTTCAGATGTAGCCTCCCTGGACTAGGGAGGGAGGTTATGGGCAACTTGTGCTTAGGCCCAGTGAGAGTTGGACTATAAAGAAAGCTGAGTGCTGAAGAATTGATGCTTTTGAACTGTGGTGTTGGAGAAGATTGTTGAGAGTCCCTTGGACTGCAAGGAGATCAAACCAGTCATTCTTAAAGGAAATCAACCCTGAATATTCATTGGAAGAACACATGCTGAGGCTGAAGCTTGTTGGGGGCCAGTGTGAGGCACTCCGCCCGTGGCAAAGGTCATGAGGAAGGAGGCTCGACATACGCAAAGGTGGGATCGAGCCTCAGGAGTCCCCCTGGAAATTCTCGAGCATCTACCCCCATAACCAGAGCCTGCTTTACTACTTTGTGCTCCCACCTACACCTCTGACTTTACGGGGGGCTGTCCCCCACCACCTCTTTCGGAGAAGGAGTTAACTTTCAGCTCCAGTTAATAATAATTCCTGGGCGTGATAGGAGTGTTTTAACCTACAAACTCCTCTGAAGATTTTCTAGTCTGCCTGACAGGCTTGTCCGGCCACATGCGATTGCTCACAGCCTCCGAACCACGAGAGACACGAGATGCTCTAAACCTTCTAAAAACAGGTTCCTTAGAAAAGTTAGAAAACCGTTAGTATAAGTATAGTGGGCTGATTAGAAATTGTATTGGTGAAGGCTTTTTCATTTGTTGAGCCCATGTTTGTTGCTAAGTCTCCACATCCCCTGCCCTTACACACATTAATGAATATATAGAAGAAATAAGTATTAACCTTTGATATTAATCACGTTAGACCTTAGGCTAAGTAAATTCTTTCCTTAATTAAAACCCACTACACCCTCACCCTATAGGAATGTAACTTTATCTGGTACCTTTGGAAGGTGGAGTCTTTTTTAAGAATAATCACCCCTGGAGAAATAAGTGTCCTGGTTGACTGACCGCTGTCACAAGGAGAGGGTCATAAATTGTCAGCAGGCCCCCTGGCCAGAAGATGATGTAACACCCCTAAGACCTCTGTATACATTTGTATGAAGCACCTGACTTTGATAAAAGTCAGGACTGCTGACCCCGCGTGACTTTTGCATAACATCTCAGTGTATAAAAGTAGACCATGGAAAATAAAGAATTGGGATCAGTTTCTCGAAATACTGGTCTCCCCATGTCACTGTCTCTCTCAAACTCTGGCTGAGTCTCCATCTGGAGCGCGGAACCCACCAAGCTTACTAATTTTGCCTGGGCTTCTAAGATCCGACCAGGGAGGCCTCAGTGTCTCCTCTCCTTCAGGAGAACAGAAGGAAGCCTGCGGCCTACGTAAGTGGTGCAAGATTCTTGTCTTGAAGTTTTATTGGTTTCCCGCGTAAACCAAGCTACTCAGCCTCTTTTCTCCACTGAATTTTCCTGCTGAGCTATCCTCATTCTATTACTCTTTACATCTCTAATTAATATCTAATTGAAGCTATTGTATCCTGATCCTCGCCGACGCTGTCCCTGCTTCGAACTCCCTGGATCAGCCAGAGCTGGACCTTGGCAGAAACTCCAATACTTTGGCCACCTGATGCAAAGAACTGACTCATTGGAAAAGACCCTGATGCTGAGAAAGATTGAAGGCAGGAGGAAAAAGGGAGGACAGAGGATGAGATGGTTGGATGACATCACTGACTTAATGGATATGAGTTTGAGCAAGCTCCGGGAGTTGGTAATGGACACGGAAGCCTGGCGTGCTGCAGTCTGTGGGTTCGCAAAGAGTCGGATATGACTGAGTAACTGAACTGACTGTGCTTAGGCTTGTCCAATACACAGTAGTGTTGAAAAGCCCTGGAAAAACTTCATATTCACGGTGCCAAGATAAACCAGAATAGGCTGAACAGTGAAGAGAATTACAAATGAAAGACAAGAGTGGGTGTTCATCCCAGATCTGCTCCTAATTTGCAGTGTCACCTAGGTCAAGTCATGTCATCTGTCTGGTCTCCACAGTCTTCTTTGCAAAAATCAGCAGGTGAAATTGACAAGTGAATTCCAAAGTTCATCTCAAACAGCATCTTTTGATCTTTTTATCACCATTGCTATTATTATTGTTACTATTAATGCTGTGTGCTTAGTCAGTCAGTTGTGTCCGACTCTTTGCAACCCCATGGATGTGGCCTTCCAGGCTCCTCTGCCCATGGGGATTCTCAAGGCAGGAATACTGGGTGGGTTGCCATGCCCTCCTCCAGGGGATCTTCCCAACCAGGGGTCAAACCCAGGTCTTCCGCATTGCAGGCAGATTCTTTACCATCTGAGCTACCAGGGAAGCTACTACAAATATTATCATTATCCTAAGAAGCCTTTTTAACATTTTTTCCTAATCACAGGTATGGAACATATTTGTTGAGCTGCTGCATGTCTATCAGTGCTTATACATAAAAATGAGCAAGGTTTTTCAGTCTCCAAGAACTAAAATTTGCCCTTTTAGGGATATCACCCCCATCAAGAATGTATGATCTAGAATTTATAAGGTAAAATAAGTTAGAAACTAAGGCAGAAATTAATTTTTAAATGAATAATTTGAAAAACTAGAGAACAAGAAGATTATGAAACTATTAAGTCAAATAAAGTGAGGTTCTGTTTATTTGCTAAGAGAAAAAAGCAAGTATATGTTACAGCAACATGTATGATGATACAACCCCGTTTACATAAAAACAAAATTTTAAAACACTGTGGTTTTATATACCTTTTTATGTGTGTCCCTCTGTCTAACTTTCTAAGTGAAAGGTATCATGTCACACACCAGCTCTGTGACCTTGAGCAAGCTTCGTATCCTCCCTGTGCTTCAGGTTGTCCATTCTCCCCCCTTAGTGAAAGAGAAATAGTAATGGTAAATGCTTTATGGGATTTTGTGAAGATGTATGAGTTGATGTAGGTCAATAGTTCAGATTATATATGGAACTTGGTAGGTGCTTTAGGTTTTGGTATTATTCTTTTCTCTATATTTATTGAATAGAAAAAAGTCTGGAAAGGTATTTGCTAAACTATGTATGGCAATCATCTCAGGACAGAAAAGGATGATTGGGTAGAGAGCTAAAGGTTCAATGTCACCTTTTACCCTGCAAAAACTTAGAATTGTTAAACTATAAATTCAGAAAATATATCCATGTGATACATAATTTTAAAATATAAAAATAAAATATTTTCTTTAAAAGACATGTCCTCTCAGTGATAACCTTCTATAAATCTTCTAATACTTACTGGACCTTTATTGCCACTTATCATCCATCTGCTGATACTAGCCCTTGTTTTATAATCTTGTACCATGAGATTTCTATGTAAAAGTTTTGTCTTTCCAAGTAAATTCTTAGCTACTTCAATGCCAGAACTTATCTCTCACCTCTGTAACCCCACCATGATAAGTGCGATGTGGCAAATATGGTCAAAATCTAGGTTAATTTATGAGCCACCTCTTAAATCCAGACACACAGAATAGACCAACTCATTTTAACTCAGCTTAGGCACTAAATCCTAAAGTTTCCTTTACCATACTGGCTTTTCCAAGTCTCTAACAGAATCCCTACCGCAACAATCTAGCTGCTAGGTCTCCAATAACAGTAATAGTCACAGTTAACTTTTCAATAGTTCCTATAAGTATCAGCCAATGTTCTAGTTTAGTTGTTCTCAAACTTGTTCTTCAGCCCCCTTTACATTCTTCCTTGAAAGGCTACCAAAGAGCTTTTGTTTATGTGGGTCACATCTATCATCATTTGTAATATTATAAATTGAGAAAACTTCAATTATAAACCTGAGAAAACTTCAAAATATCCATTTGACAATGAAAGTGTTAGTCACTCAGCCATGTCCTATTCTTTGTGATCCCGTGGACTGTAGCCTGCCATTCTCCTCTGTTCATGGGATTCTCCAGGCCAGAATACTGGAGTGGGTTGCCATTCCCTTCTCCAGGGCATCTTCCTGGTCCAGGAGTCGAAACTGGGTCTCCTGTTTTGCAGGCAGATTTTTTTTTATTGTCTAAGCCACCAAGTTTCAGATAAAATGATGATAAACATGTCACATTTATATTTTAATAAAATAATATATCTTTAAGATAAAAAATAGATTTCTGTAAATCTCTTTGATGTCTTAATAGAACACATCTGGCTTTTTCCATCTTTTCCTGCATTCAGTCCATTGAGACATCACATGGCCTCTTAAAAACTTTACTGTACACTCATGAAAGAATAACAGGGAAGAGGCATATATCATCCTAATACTGTTATAAAAATAAAAGGAGAGTTAAAAGGTAAATATTTCTTAACATTATTATGAAAATAGTTTTGAGCTTGCAGATTACTGAAAAAAATCTCAGGGACCCCAGGGAGTCCCCAGGCCATGCTTGAAAAGATCACAATGGCTATTCTAATTTAATCCTCAAAAATACTCTGAAAAGTGAATAATATTTCTCTCACAGACAAGGACAGTAATGCTCAGGATGGTCAGGGAAGTTGCCTCAAGTTTACTGCAATTAGTATATGGAAGAGTCAGGATTGGAGACCAGACTGAAACCCTTAACCACTAGGCTAAATGGCCTTTATCGTAGCCTGTGCCTACCTGCAGGTCCTGCGACACTAACCATATTGAAGTCAGTGATTGCTTTTGTCTGTCTTACTCACTTAACAGCTTATTATCTGTCTACTTATCTGTCTCCCTACTTTAAAGTCACCATTCATAATTCATCTTTGTATCTCTTTTCCTGACAGTTTCAAGTAATATAAGTTCAGTGAATGGATGAGTAAAAGCATGAGCTTTTTTACATTCACACAAGGAATATATGGACTGAAAGATAACTTCTTCAATGGTTACTCCGACTCCTACTACTGCCCCAACTATGTGACACATGATTCCTTGTCTTAAAGTTAGGAGCAGATGTCGGTAGGGTAGCCTGTGCAGTAGATTCTAGAGTAAGTGCTGCTGGAAATGCAGTCCGAGAAAGGAGAGATGGAAGGCTGTTTCAATACCCTGCCTATGATTCAGAAATACACCAGTTTATTTGAAGTCCACATTCTTAGCAGAATATCATTTGCTTTTTCAGTATTAAGTTTTTGTCAGATGGCTCCAAATTATAGATCATCTTCGGTTTAGAAGGTCTGTTCCCAGGCTTTCAGTTCAACTCCATAAGTATCTCTGGGTCCTTCGTGCATTCAGTTGTGAACATCAATTATTTAACAGAACCAGAACTTCAGAAGTAGGAGAGACAATCCTTGAGCTCATACATCTGACAGTATTTCATTACAGTCAACCTCATTCAAATGCCAGTGTCAGGGAACAAAGACTTGGTTTATACTTTATGGTGAACTGATCGTTGAGAGTGATATCTTGTACATCACCACAAATATGGGGGTCTGATGTCAACCACAGGGTGAAGCATGGAGCTTTAATCACAAGAACCACATTTTAGCTCGGCCATTGTTTTACCTTCCCACTCTCACAATTTCTAAAAGAACATGTGAGTGTGTAAAACCGACACGCAGGAGGAGGAAGAGAAAGAGGAGGAACATTACTTTAAATCAAATAAGCTACCAAATAATTTACTTCTCCATGTTATTCTCAAAGAATATGCTGAGTCCTCTCCTGTGAAATTCTTATTCTCACTGCAAGCACCCTGAGTCTTTTTTAAATCTAAGTCATGTAGACTCAGACCTGTAAGTACTCCAGGGTCAGCAGGAGTTTTGTTAACCTCATCCTTCTGACAAGGAAGGAGCCCAAAGGAACCAGAGTGCAAGGTGATCAACTTTGGCTAGATGAAGGTAGATCAGCCAAACTCAGAGGATCTAGCAGGTCCAAAAGTTGCCATAACTGTAGTTATGACAATCTTTCTAGCCCAAACACTCTCATACAATTTCAGGACAGAAGTGAAGCCAACAAGGCAAATGTCCCTCCCACAGAGAAAATCCCTCTTTGTGGGAGCAATTGCCCTCAGTACCTAAATCCAGATGCTTTACTTCCATTTGCAACACTTTTATCACCTCCTGCTCCGCAAAATATGAAATGACGACCACAGTCCATTTAGGGTAAGCAGAAACATCCTCTAACCAGAGACAAAAGAGTGGAGCCTCTGGATGATCACCTACTAGGTGACTTTTCCTAAAAATACAACTCATAACAAAAAGACGAAGAGTAACGTGATGCAGAGATACGGTAAACAGAAACAACCAACTAGAAATAAATGACTTGGAAAAGCATTATTTGATGAGAAAGTGTTGTGAAATATTAATAAGAAAAATATGTAAATGATTTCTGCTTTATGATAGTAATTCACTTAAATTTAAATAATCCAAGAAGACAGAAAAATGAGTGGATATTTTCATAGGAAATGGTCATTTAACAAAAATGCACATTACTTATATTTTTACCTTCTCCTAAGATACAAGACATACAGTCATACCTTGCTGAACAGTTTTGTTCTGAGCAATGTGTTTTGGAACAGAGAATGTATGTGATGAGTAATATGACCTTTTATACTCTATTATCTGTCTCTTTTAAAGTTCAACAGATGTATTACCACAATTAAATATTTCCACCTAAAATACCAATTTGGGGGGAAATTACCATATTCATTATGAAACCTTCCCACTTTCTAATTTCTCTTGTCTGGAAAGATCTGAGCATCCTTTATTTCTGATATGGCCCAGAGTTTTAAGCCACTGGACCACTCCTTCCAACAGGAGGTGTTTCAATAGAGCACTCTTGGGTGTCCGTTAAACTATACACTCAGACGATAACCACACACCCCAACTTCTGATGATTTTCCTACTCTTCCATTTCAAACCTCACCCCTCACATTGGACTTAATGCTTATCCCTGCCTTCCTAACCATGATCCTGCTGCTCTGTTGCCTCAGTGAGTCAATAAAGATGCTGAAGCATAAAGAACAAAATGACTCTGACTGATTTCAGTAGAAAAAAATAATATTCAATGTATACTGAGTAGCTTGTGGAATCTCTGAGATGTCTGAAGGTCTGGAGATTATGTAGTGAAATCTAATGTCTAAAATCGTGGTGCAGAACTAGTTTGGTGAAGACAATTCTGCCATTCCTATCTTGTACAAGCGATACTCCGGCACCAAATAAAGGATGCTTCTGTTACAAGTCAATGTGGTGGAGCCTGTGCACAATTTCCACCACTGCCATGTCCCATCACTATTCAGTAAGTATCAGGGCAGCTGGCAAAAAATGTTTCTAACCAATCATAAGATGGGGTATCTTGACCACTTGATTTTGGGGGTTTCCCCAAGGCTTATATGGCCATGTGCTATGTGCTACATGCTAAGGCACATCAGTCATGTCTGACTCTTTGCGACCCCATGGACTGTAGCCCTCCCAGGCTCCTCTGTCTATGGGATTCTCTGGGCGACAATACTGGAGTGGGTTGCCATTTCCTTCTCCACATATGGCCACACCCTCTAGTAAATGCCCGTACTAGCAACAGAGGCAAGCACACTGGATTCCAATGCATTATTCTTAAAAGAGGGACTTTGGACCAGACAAGGGCACAAGGAGACATCAATAAACTAGTTTCTGGTCCTTTTTATCCATTCTTCTTTTCCCTCAGTTTCCCTTTACTTTTATCTAATTTCCTTTTTATAGCAATTAATCATAGTTATGCTATTAAGTAATGGTGGACTTCAGCTTCTATAACTTAATCAAGACGACAGACCTACCAGTCCTTTCATTAGGATTTCATTTCAAGACACATCCCCACCATCACACAGCTCTTCTGCTGAAGCGACACCAATGAATCATAGTGTTGGAACCTTGTTTCTTCTTGGCAGAGTTTGAGTTTGAAGGTGATAAACCTCTGCATTTTATTACCCCAATCCCCATGGCAGCAGCAAAACCTTGGAAGCACTGGTTAAGAGAGATTTATGGATTTCCTGAATGACTGCATCTGGTTTCCTAGGATGGCTTTTTTCTCTAGATTAGTTTTAAAGAATCAACATATAACGCATACATACGTACAACTGATGAACCTAGAAAACAGGGGCAACAGGAGAAAATAAGCAGATAAGCCCAAATCAACTCTTTTAGGACTTTTTAGTTGCAAGTAACCCAACTTAAAACAAGTTAAGCAAAAATTGGAGTTTGTTGATTTACATGAACTGGAAAGAATATGGGTGAACAGGCACGTCTGAACCCAGGGACTCGGATGATATTTCCAGATTGTCTTCTGCCTCACAGGTTTGCTGCTTGCTGTGGCTGGTTTCAGGATGTCCCATCTGTGTTGTGGATATTGGGGGAAGCATGGCCACAGAAGCCTTAGGTTTATGTTATCCCAGCTTAGTTACTCCACAGGGAAAGGGGAAGTCTTAATTTTCCCAAGATCTGCCTAGAAAATCTCAGGGAAGGACTGATTGGTTTGGAGTAGGTCACATGCTCGTCCTTGGACTTATCACTATGGTCAAGGGGAAGAGTCATTTTGATTGGCCTAACTTGTGTGATATTCTCATATCTGTGGCCCAGGAATGGGAGTGTATAATTGGAAGCCTCCCTCTAACTACCTAATGGAGGGAAAGAGTGTTTCTTCTGAAAGGAGCATCATTCAATGAAACAAGATTCAGTTCTAAAAGATAGGGGGTAAGGCATAATGACACAATGAAATGCCAAGACGTCTGCTCTGTGGTGTGTTGGTAAAACTTTAACTATCATCCTCCTCTCCCACAAAAGAAGCCCTGACTTGTAGTATTTGCCAATCTCTGTTGAGTGAACATTGCTACCTTAGCTAGAGTCAAGCTACCCATGTGACCTCACTGGATGTAGAGTTGGGAAGATAATCACAACAGCATGCCATTTGAGTTTTTCCCCTAAACAGATACAACATAAGTAAGTAACCCCAAGAGGCTAAATCATGGGACAATGCAGTAAAGTAATTGGAAGCAACAAGTTTGAGTACTTTTTTAACCTTTGTTTTTGATATAATCTATTTAATTGCAAGTTTATATAATTCATTAGATTTGCCATGTTCAACAACTGGTTCAAAGATTTCCTGAAAATTTAACATGTGGCCACGCAAGCTGGCTCCAGCATACCACATGAGATTAAAAGAAAATTAGTCCTCCATTCATCGCACCCTCCCTTTCCCTCTTGGTGTCCATATGTCTGTTCTCTGTCTGTGTCCCTATTTCTGCTTTGCAAATAGGTTAACCTATGCCATTTTTCTGGGGACTGAGAAAGTAAAGAATCTGCCAGCAATTCGGGAGACCTGGGTTTCATCCCTGGGTTGGGAAGATCCCCTGGAGGAGGGCATGGCAACCCATTCTTGCCTGGAGAATCCCCATGGACAGAGAAGCCTGGAGGGCTACAGTCCATGGGGTCACAAAGAGTCAGACACAACTGAGCGACTAAGCATTCACACATACTGTTTTTCTAGATTCACATAGATATGTAAATATGTGATATTTATGTTTTACTTTCTGATTGGGATTGACATATATACACTGCTATTTATAAAACAGATAGCTGATGAGAACCTTCTGCATAGCACTGGGAACTCTACTCAATGCTCTGTGGTGGCAAACAGGGGATATAAGTATATGTATAGCTGATTCACTTTGCTGAATATCAAACTAACACAACATTGTAAAGCAACTAAACTTCAATAAAAAATAAATTAAAATATTTTTAAAAGCAAAGCTAGTCAAAATATGATGTCAAATTAATCAAAATTGTCACACACACACAAAGATAGAGGCAGTCACAGTTAATATACATAACAAATACTCTACCCAAGATAACCCTGAAGTTCCTTCCTTCCTTATCCCCTTTCTCCTTCCCTCCCTTCTTCTTGCCTTCCTTCCAGACTTATTGATAGCTTACTATGTGTCTAGCACCTTATCAGAGATAGAGTTGTAATGTGGTGTGTAAATACAAGTACCACCATAACAGACCAGATGAACATATGTACATATGTCTTATACAATACATCTGAAATGTTGCCATTATTAAAAATATTATGTCTTATAATTCTCACCATCTGTAGGATGTGTATTTCTTATTGCACAGATGGCTTATCTTGAATTATCCATAAATTTCCTTAAAGCAAGAAGAGTTGTTTCCTATTTTGGGTCGTATGGCCTGAATTTTGAAAACCCTTCCCCAGAAATTATTATACATCGGCCAAGACATCTGGTCACTTACCTGGTAAATATAAACCTCTCCACAAAGTCCACTTGACACATGGTCCCATATGCCAGATTTGACAAAATAGGTCTTGCAAGGCCAGAAGGTACCTGTTGGAGTGCTTGAATCCTCCCACATCCTGTATGCTCTAACTTCCTCAACTTCTTCCCATCTACACAGAAGTCACTTTTTGCTCTGGCCTCACAGCAGCCTAAATCTATGCTTTCTTGTTTCATTTGTTCATAAATAAGCCCAGTGATTTTTTTTTTTTTTGGTTCTTTTACATGATGTCCTCAAATGCTCTTCTAACCGCAAGTTTATTCCATTATCTAGAGTTATTTTCCTGCTATATGCATTCCTGTTTCTGACTTCTGGATAGACCTTTGGAGAAGCAGTGGGTTCTCAGTTCCAGCTGAAGTGTGCGTGCTAAATTCTTTCAGTCATGTCCGACTCTTTGGGACCAAAGCCCCCCAGGCTCCTCTGTCTGTGGGATTTCCCAGGCAAGAATACTGGAGTGAGTTACCACTTCTTCTAGGAGATCTTCTTGACCCAGGGATCAAACCTGTAACTCTTATGTCTCCAGCATTGGCAGGCAGGTTCTTTACCATTTTTTACCACTAGCGCCACCTGGGAAGACTGGCTGAAGCAACTGAGCCCAAAGATTAAAGACAAGTTCTGGTGTTCTGTGTGTTTCTTTTCTAAGAATCTTAAAGTAAAGCAAAGGAATTGTAAATCTCTCTCAAAACTTTGCATGCCCCTGCCCCCACCCCCGTAATAGGCTTCTCTGGTGGCTCAGCTAGTAAGGAATTCACCTGCAACGTAGGAGACCTAGGTTCGATCCCTGGGTTGGGAAGATCCCCTGGAGAAGGGAACAGTTACCCACACCAGCATTCTTGCCTGGAGAATTTCATGGACTGTATAGTCCATGGGGTTGCAAAGAGTCGGACATGACTCAGCAACTTTCACTTTTCTTTTTCGTCCCATAGAGTAGCATTTCTGGACTTACCGTATAGCTAAACAACTTATCTCAAGAGTTGGTTGAGAATTCCCATCTTTTCCAGGGAAATAAGAATAGCAAAGATGTCTGAACCTCTCAAAATCTAGACCGCAAGACCTAAAGGACCCTAGGTTTCCACAACAGGGTAGAGATTTGAGACCTGATTGATGTCCTAGGACAAAAATTACACCTTCATGTGTGGATACAAAATTTTTTTTTTGCATGCTTATTTTATGCTCATCTTCACAAAAGGGTAGAAATGGAAACATGTTTGACTGGGTAAAACTAAAGGACACATTTGTTATCAAGGAATAATGGATATCAAAATGAACTTCCAAGGCCCATCACACAATCAATAGATCTCTACTTTTCCTTCCCTTCATATTTTCAGTTTATAGTAGCAATAAATACATTGGTGCATGAAATTTACTGGAGTCTAATGATCAGCTGGCATTTCTGACCAGAAGCTGAACTGAGTAACCTCATCCCTTCCCCACTGTCATCAACTCAGACAATGCCGCAAGCGTGGTTATTAGTCCCCAAATGACATTTAATTATAGCTCTAATTGGAGGTCTCACGGTTATTCTTCTAAATTGAGGTATGCTCTGTGAGGTCTTTGTAAAATGATTCAAAATCCATTAAGCAGTTGAAGAACATTGCATTTGTGCTTTGGTTTATCTCTCTGGGTAACAGAAACTGCTTGGCTTAGATTTCATTTTCTAAACCTTTTCCTTCAAACTTAGGAAATAACGGAACTATGTCCTTCATTGCTGAACCCCAAATGCATCAGAAAAACATCATCTGCTGAAAGGCATTTTCTGCAGAGAGAGTCAAGTGTACATGCAGCACATGTGCAACGAGATGTTCGTTCTGCATCCTGTTTGGATTCTAATAAGACACAAGAGTGAAGAGTCTGACATATGGTTATGAAGCTCATCAAAAAATGTTTTGGATCTTGCATATTTATTATTGCTCATCATATTATCACATACTTTCTTTTCTGTCTTTCATTTTATCATAAATTCTTTTTAATAACTACTTCTTAAGCATTCTAGTGACCATTTTCTCTAATAAAATTGTTTTTATGCTATTATTTTGCATAATCCACATTTTTGTGCTCTTTTTGATGAAAGTTTCTGATATAAAAATTGACTGCCAGTGTCTTGTGTTTCATTTCAACTTGTCAGCTTTAGACACACCAAATTATTTATATAAAATGATACATTTTTAATGTATTTTTTCGCTATAAGCTCCATGGGGAAAAAGGAAGTTATCTATCTTTTTACTAATGAATCCTTATTATCTAACATGAGTTCGATACTCAGTTCAGTTCAGTTCAGTCGCTCAGTCATGACCGACTCTTTGTGACCCCATGAATCGCAGCACGTCAGGCCTCCCTGTCCACCACTAACTCTGGAGTTCACTCAAACTCATGTCCATCGAGTCGGTGATGCAATCCAGCCATCTCATCCTCTGTCGTCCCCTTCTCCTCCTGCCCTCAATCCCTCCCAGCATCAGAGTCTTTTCCAATGAGTAAACTCTTTGCATGAGGTGGCCAAAGTATTGGAGTTTCAGCTTTAGCATCTAGCCACTCAAACACTGGCTGAATGACATTTGGCTGAATGCATATAGGTTTGATATTTTGTAATTATGTTGAACTGCTATATATTTATTTATGGTGTGCAATAGTCAGGATAATCAGTGCCAGTTTTTAAGTCATTTCTTCTGTATATATATATTTTATCAGCTCTATTAAAGATGAATTTTAAGATAAATGGAGGCTAAGATAGAAAATAAAATGATTCTACTTAAAATATTGTGAAATAAAAAGAATGTGGTTTCCTTGGCAGAGAATTTATACTCAAAGGATGAGTTTTCACATTAAAAAGAAGAAAATTTTGCACCTGCAGTCTTCCTTTTGTCTGACTCTTTATAAAACATTCAAATGATTTTTTTCACCACTTACTCTGATGATGGACAAGTCTCAGCTTTCTGAACCTGTGAAATGGGGTCAAGAGTCATATCTCTTCCATAGGGTTATTGGGAAGATAAAATGAAATCAGGGTTTCCCTGCTGGCTCAGACAGTCAAAGAATCTGCCTGCAGTGTGGGAGATCTGAGTTCGATCCTGGGTGGGGAAGATCCCTTGGAGAAGGGCATGGCAATCCACTCCAATACTCTTGCCTGAAGAATCCCATGGACAGAGGAGCTTGGTGGGCTACGGTCTATAGGGTCGCAAAGAGTCAGACATGACTCAGTGACTAACACACACACAAAGTGAAATCAGAGACTTGATTCTTTCTACCTGGGCCAACCACATAGGAAGGACTCCCCACAAAGCAGCTACTATTTTGCTTCTCTTTCCTACTCCCTTCTCTGCAGCACTTGCTTCCTGACCTGGCATGATTGACAATCATGGCAGACTGTGTTGTCCCAGGGACCGATGAAAGTGCTTCCCTGTATCTCTGGTTGGAGGTAAGAATAACAGATGATCTGCGGTGAAACAGAAAACCAATAGCCTCAAATCAAGAGAGGAAGGTTTCCTTTTACCTATTGGCAACAATACCTGGGCAATTTCAGGCATCTTGAAAGTGTGTTGCTTCTAATGGAATCTCCAAGTAGCTATCTTTTTTTCTTTTTTTAAATTCACTGTTATAAAAGAATGTGAAGCCCTAATTAGCCCAGGGAATTCAGCACTATTGGAATGACGCAGTTAGTTCTTGCTCCAGCCTCTGCATCTGCCATCGCACAGACAGGATTCCAGCAGCATCCACCCAGAGAGGCTGCAAGATCTTAGCTCCCCACTTTGACAGCTTTGCTGACAGTTTACAAAGCCAAGGAGCCCAGAGGAGCAAAATGGAAAAGATTATTTGAAATCTGCTTCTGTGATCAGCAGAGACTTCACAGGAGGAAGGGCATCTTGTCCTTCCCAATCCCACATAAACATTCAGGCAGGTACACAGGAGAAGGACATGTAATTTCCTCCTGGCCTTGTCAGATCCCTGTTGTCTCTGTTTCTGACGGCTTTGGTCTCGTGGCTTAAGGAAAACGAGGCTTAACACTTTCCCTGTAAATCAGGAAAGCAACTGGTGCCCCTGAGGGGCTGAGCAAAGGTGGGATTAAATTGTAACCCAGAGGCTTTATGAAATAAACTGAGAGGGTAATTTACAATAGTGACATTTTTCATCTCTAGGAGGATTATGCCTACAGGTCCTGCCAGAAGGACCCCGTGACAATCTTCTTTGCGTCTGATCAACACCAAGACCACAGAATAGTTGATCTCCTCTTGTTAATTTGAATAAAGTGACCAACCATTTGCCATAGAATTATTTCCCTTCTCTAAATAAACAAAATCTTAGAGACCTGGTCATATTTAGATATCAGAGATCAGAAGATAGACTTTGGTTCTTCATTCTGTTTTCACTGTCCTTGGATAGAGTAGGCCATGGAGGGTGGTACAAATCTTGGGATTTGAACTCAAAAACCTGGTCTTCAGATGCACGTTTACTTATAAATGTGTGATTTTAGATACGTTACTTAAATTCACTGGGTCCCTGCCTCTTCATCTGCAAAATAAAAATGGCAACTGTCCTTACTACCAACACCCCAGATTGCTGTGAAATTAAAGTAGTGCAGGAAAACTGGGACTGAAAGTAGAAAGCAAGTAGATCATCACTGCTGTTATTAAGAGTGAAAATTGAACTGTTTTCTTTAAGTAAAATATAAACATTTAAATTACTTGTTGATCAACTTTTACTAACAGATAGTTTTCAAACTCAGGGAAATAATAGTATGAATTTTAATTTCATCACATATAGCTGATTGACTTGGGGTACGTGATCTAACATTTCTGGGGTCTCGGCTTCATCATCTGTAAAGTGGGACAATGATAGTGACAGAGTTGTGATGAATAATAGTGACGGAGTCGTGGGGGTTCAGTGATGATACACGTATCAGGCATCTGGGCTGAAGTCAGTTCTCTTCGCCTGTTACCTAAATGACACTGATGTGGGACCATAAGATAGTGCCAGTGTTACAAAGAACAGCTGTTTTATAAACGTGAAAACAGGTAACAGTTCTCCCTATTCAGACTTGAAATACCATTTTCCCTCTTCCACTTACCCCTCCTTCAAAACTAAATGCTAACTGCTTATCCTTGGCAATCACAACTGAACAAAAAAATCTAAGCCATAACAGTGGACCAGGGGGCCAGCATGGAAAAATTAGGAAAATTTTCCTAAAAAGTTCAAAATGCTTCCAAAATACTAAAAAGATATGGCCAGGCTGAGACGCTCAACTCCATCAGTAATTGTAGGACGTAAGTAGATACTTACACACCATAAAATGGCTTTGTTATTCCAATAGATATTATGGACTTTTTGTTGTATGATGATGTGGGAAAAAACTCAGTCATTTTTATCTGGACATCATCCTCTGTTTTGTTTTCTGCATTTTCAAGTTCTGGAAAGACAAAGCATTTTCATGTAGCTTTGCTCTCTGACATGTTGATGTAAAGACTGCATCAGGGCTAGTCCCCAAATTCAATTTCTGAGTTCATTCACATTTACTCCTAATAAATTTAGCTAATTCAATTACTTGTGCTGTTTTTAAATGGCAGGCTGAAGTGATTTGCTTAATTCCAAATTTGATTATTCTTTTTATTTAGAGGCAAATTTGTGGAAAATCTATCACATCAGTGCTGGTTGTGGGTGGGTTGCAGGGGGTGGGAGGGGTTAGTTAAACCATTAATGAGATTAAATCAATTGGCTTTTAGATACTTTTATTGTTGGTATGCAACAAATTAGACCATTTCGGCACAGGAAAATTTGGCCTTGCCTACATGGACAATCATCTGTGACCCTGTTCTTAAAACTTTCTGTTGATCTTGAGTGCTCTTAGTAAATCTCTGTTAGTGTTTATGAAGTATTTAACTCTCTCTTTTGAGAATTCCCTTATTAGCCTCTGCTAGTCTATCCTATAGTGTTTAGATTCAGGGTCAGTGATGATTGCCAAAGAACAGAAGTTAGTGATGAGTTCTGAGGGAGGAGGTAGGCAGAAAAATGAAATTTCTATCAGAAGTTCAACAATTTGAAATGTTTGAAAGGGCAGTGCATAGAAACTCCCAGCCCTGTAGGTCATCTTGCTGCTGCTGCTGCTGCTAAGTCGCTTCAGTCGTGTCCGACTCTGTGCGACCCCATAGACGGCAGCCCACCAGGCTCCCCCGTCCCTGGGATTCTCCAGGCAAGAACACTGGAGTGGGTTGCCATTAAAGATTGAATCAATACTGACAGCACTTTTTACCTCCTTTGGACACCACAAGAGTGTTTTGGGCTTTTAAAAGCAGCATTTTACAAAGTAAAAGAAACTGCTAAGGTAAGAAAGGAGAGTCTTTCCTGTAAGAGTTTGGATTATTTTCCAGTCTTAAAACATCTTAGGAATAATGGCATAGGAGTTAAAAATTCTCATTAAGGGTATGCATGGGTATGGTTTAGATTAACAAAATCTGTGACTTAAATGGCTAATTTTCATTAGAACCTGATGGTGTGATGACAGCCAAGATAAGGATGACCTTGAAGGCAAACTTGTATGTACGTTGCCTTTTGAGTATCCTTTCACCTATACAAGAAACTGTTTTTTTTTTTTTCACTGTTTCCAGATCTTTCATTTTTCTATGCTTTTGAATTGACAGTAAAAAATGTCACTTAGGATGCAAAATCTTCTTAAAAAAGAAATCATAGCTATGTACTTGGCTTCTGGGGTAGAAAGATAATAATGATACCCTTACTAGTGGTGGAAATAGTTGTGATGGCAGTTAACACAGAGCGCTTGCTACATGCCAAACACCCCAAAAAGAAATTTCAGCTGGCTATGGAGCTGACTTTGAAGCCTCTCACAAAGTTTGGGCTTGGCTGGGCTGAAGTTGTCACTCAGGTTGAGAAGGAAGAGAAAACAAACGGAAACCACCATAAGTGAACAGTGGCAGTAGACACACAGGCCAGCCCATTCCCACCGCTTTACAGACATGCTCATATTTTATTCTTACAACATCCTAGAAGGTAAGTGCTCTAGATCACAAATCCCAACCACAGTCCTGAAATCCAAAAAATTCTGAAGCACAAAAGGGTTTTATTGGTTCTGTTTGGTCAACTCATTTGACTCATTTGACAGCAAGATCTAACCTGAGTTGATGTGAAGCTGATTTACAGTCTTTATTCCAGTTGGTGTGAATATCCAAATATTTCACTGCAGATACAGCATAGTTAGAGGGTGTCTGTGCAAACTCAGTGAGCATCTATGTAAAATACAGTATGTGAGCATCACAAACTATCATCTTAAAATTCTGACATCTGAAATACTTCTGGCTCAAAGATTTTGGAAAAGGACTGTGAACCTAATTTATAGATGACAAAATTGAGGTTTTGAGAGGAGATTTAGAAAACTTCACAAGGTCAAAGAGCTTTGGTGTACACAGTAATTTCCTCAATAAAACATATGCAGACCAAGCAATTACTGGTGGAACTGAGGGGCAATTGGTGAGGGTGAGGGTCATGTGGGGACAAAGTTAGGGACTTACTTTTGTTTTCTAAACCTTAACCACTGCTCTGACTGTAACCAAAGATTATAAATGGAACAACACAAAACAAACATAATCAACTCCAGTGGCATGATCTGTGATAGCAAGGAGTGGATTATAAATCCTGCTTGAACACTTCAGTAAGCATCACTGCTGGGTCTGGACAGTTTTCATCACTCAATGAGAGCCGTTTCCCTGTAACTTATACTCATTCATCCTAGTTTTAGCATCTGAAGGACAGGGATAAGGAAAGAGATGACTCTGAGTTATTTGATTAAAGTTTTTTTTTTTTATTTGAAGGATTAGAAAACCTACACAAAATAGCTTCCAGAGTGGGGGTGAAGAGGGGTTCTTAAAAGGATATAGGATCATCTTGGCTAACCTGATTTTGAACTTTCATAAGCTGGAATAACATCAATTGTTTTTGTCTCCATCACTTTCTCTGGGCTTCACTCTCTTATCTCGTCTCCCTAAACATTTGGTTCTTTCTTGTTTTTACAGGCTGGACTCATCCAACAGACTCCAGTAACACTGACTTGCCATTAAGCCAACTCTGATCTTGTAGCCAGTTCCACTGTCCACAGCCATCTGACCAGAGTCTCTTTCTTCGGGTTTTTGAGAAAGGGAATCTTAAACATGTGACCCCTGGCATATTGGTTGGATTCAAGAGAACAGGGTCTTCATATGTAAATATGGCCTCCAAGTAAGCCTTATTCAGCAGGTGTGTGTTTCTGGTCTAAGTGCTGATAGGAAGAGGGGACCAGGGCTAAACCGTGCTCTAAAATTACATGTCCCGTATTTGTGCCAGGCATTCTTCTGGAGACTTTGCCTTCTCTAGCACATTATTATTTTTTTTTTTCCTAGAACAACACAACACAAATTCACTCCTCTTTCACCTTACAGATCTTCAGCTATCTTATCCCACCTAGGTGCTTGCAGGTCTGAAACACCCAATGTTTCTTTCATACAGCAAATTCTCTACCAGCTACTGTCCAGCTGGCCAGTGCTGCAGAAACAGTTAATATAAACTTTAAAAATCATGTTTTAACCCTAAATGGAGCATCTTCAGTTATGACAGAACACATTTATGTTTTCCAATCATGAAAAGTTTCAGATTCTACAAATGATTTCTGAGTAGGTATCAATTCCATTTGTAGACATTTATAGATGATGGCATCCAGTCCCATCACTTCATGGGAAATAGATGGGGAAACAGTGGAAACAGTGTCAGACTTTATTTTTTGGGCTCCAAAATCACTGCAGATGGTGACTGCAGCCATGAAATTAAAAGACGCTTATTCCTTGGAAGGAAAGTTATGACCAACCTAGATAGCATATTCAAAAGCAGAGACATTACTTTGCCAACAAAGGTTCGTCTAGTCAAGGCTATGGTTTTTCCGGCGGTCATGTATGGATGTGAGAGTTGGACTGTGAAGAAGGCTGAGCGCCGAAGAATTGATGCTTTTGAACTATGTTGTTGGAGAAGACCCTTGAGAGTCCCTTGGACTGCAAGGAGATCCAACCAGTCCATTCTGAAGGAGATCAGCCCTGGAATTTCTTTGGAAGGAATGATGCTGAAGCTGAAACTCCAGTACTTTAGCCACCTCACGTGAAGAGTTGACTCATTGGAAAAGACTCTGATGCTGGGAGGGATTGGAGGCAGGAGGAGAAGGGGACGACAGAGGATGAGATGGCTAGATGGCATCACTGACTCGATGGACGTGAGTCTGGGTGAACTCCGGGAGTTGGTGATGGACAGGGAGGCCTGGTGTGCTGCGATTCATGGGGTCGCAAAGAGTTGGACACGACTGAGCGACTGAACTGAACTGATAGATGATCTTTGGGCTTCCCTGTTGGCCCAGATGATATAGAATCCACCTGCAATGCAGTGTACCTGAGTTCAATTCCTGGGTTGGAAAGATCCCCTGGAAGAAGGCATGACAACTCACTCCAGTATTTTTGCCTGGAGAATCCCCATGGACAGAGAAGCCTGGCAGGCTACAGTCTATGTGGTTGCAAAGAGTCAGACATGACTGAGCAACTAAGCACAGCATAGATGATCTTTACAATGTTTTACATTCATTTTTTAAAAAATAATAAAATTTCTGATGTATTATGACAAAATACAAGTGAACTATTTTATAATAAGAAAAAAATCCTCAAAGTCTATTTTTATTCTCTCTTGCTTAGACCACATTCAAGACATCTGCATTACCACAAAAAAAGATCACAATAAAAAATGTATATTTTGCTTTAACTTTTTGAATGGGTCACAGGCAGGTGCCTGCTATTACTGAGGCTTTGCTACTTCTGGGTCATATAAAGAAGCTTATGTGAAAACAAAAATGATTGTTTTGGTGTCATCTTACTCTGGCTTACTCTAGAGGTGAATGAAGTCTTAAGAACAGAAAAAAAATAAATAATCGCTTAAATGGCCTTGAAAACCTATCTCAAGGGGCTTGCAATTTGTTACCAGGTGTTCTCTTGGCTCTCTTGGTAAAAGCTTTTCTCTCATTCACTTGTTTATTCCTCCAAAGCTTAGTTTGTCATTTAAATCAAAATGATTTAGATGAAGTACTTGATCCGTGAGAATAAATTTACACGTTTTCTCCTGCACAGAATATCTTATTTTTTAAGGTGATAAACTTAAAAATATGTTCAGTTCAATACCTGTGCTTCTCATTTCTCTTTCTAAATGATAGCACGATGTTATGTCATCTGCTGGTAAATCACTGCAGCATTTCATTCCAGAGGTGACAGGATTTTTAATGGTCCAGAAAATGACAACACGTATATCAATCCCTGCGCATCTCACCTGCTCTCAGGTACAAGGCAGTGTGGCCTCTTCACTGGCTTTTCTCCTCTTTTTCCCTAATGAGTCTGGAAGGAACTGTTTTGGGTTTCTTTGCTTAAGATTCCTATTGTCTTGCTTTAAGGAGCCAAAAGAGATGAAAGGTCAAAATTACAATAAGTATATTTACTTATGCATGTGTGAGACTTGGCAGATTATGCTGTGAGTTAGCAATTATTACCTAGTAAAAATGGTTATAGTATCGAATTAATGTGGATTGAAGAAACTCTGTAGCATATAAGGCCAGTACAAAATACTTCTCATAAATGTAACATGTTCAATTTAATTTTTAAACATTCTTGGAGTTAACATGACTACCTGTCAAGGTACCTGGAATCGGGGAAGTTGGTGACGTTGCTTGATTCAGCAAGAATCCTCTTGTGTGTTGAACTATCAAAACGTCCTTGCAACTAAAGCCATGTTTAATACCATACTATATTTGCCTGATCAATAGCAGGGATCAGTCAAGTTTAAGTGCCCTATATTGATGAATATTTTATAAAGAAAAGGATTCGATAGGAGACATTCATGTTCTGTATGTAGATATGACCAAGAAAATATTATGAAAAGTTAAAAAGAGAGAGAGAGAAAAGTACAGAGAAGTCTGCTATCTTTCCTCAGTTATTCCGTATCCACAAATTTCATAAACGTAAAAAAAGAGAATGTGTTCTTGCATGCATTGTCCACTTTAAATAGAAAATATATAGGGAACAACATATGATATATTCAATAACAAGGGATGAAAATATAGGTTCTGGTATATCCACATAATAGGAAAATATGGAGTAAGAAAAACATGATGATGTAAAAAATATTTAATGGTATGATTTAGTAAGTGATGAAAGTAGGTTTGTAGAGTATTATGTTATATTTTAGCATTTTAGTAGAGACAATATATGTACTCTATAATTTTTATACATGAGTATATGTGTAAGTGCAATTATAAAGAGATATTTTCTAAAATGTTAACAGTGGAGATCTCTGGATGATGAGATTATCAGTGATGGCTCCTTTCTTTTTGTTTCTGGTATTTATATTTTACAAAAGGAGAATGACATACTACTTGTGTAAATAAGTTGAAAAAATTAAAATCAGGAACAAAGCAATAAATGCATTATGATCAAACAAAGGAAGGACACAAACCAAAATGCTAATCATGGTTATTCCTAGGAAATGGATCATGAATGCTTCTATTTTTCTCTTTCACTAGTTTATGTTATCAAAGTTCTCCATAATAAATATACATCAGCTTAGAAAAAAAGTGAAAGAAGATGTGGGTAGTCTGTATTTCTCTGTTCTCAGTGACCTAAATTAGCAACCCATGATAATTATAAAAATAATAAGCAGGATTAACTGTAAGATGTAATAAGGAATTTGCTTACAGGATATCAATTACCACAGGAAGAAACATTTCAGCACTTGCTTTGGAGCTAAGCCTTCCCTGAATTCTCAAATAACAAAAGATAGTTTCTTTTTTTAATGTGACTTTAACTTCTCGAGCCATGGTTTGCACACCCATGACTCATGCGGTCTCACGTTGGGAGAAAAACTGATATGAGTTATGTGAGATGAAAGCTAAAAAGAAAACAAGGTATAGCTATTGACCTTGAGGAGGTTACACTTTGTTGAGGCAAAATTTGACTACAGTAATGATTAGGGTTTTATATGTGGCTTATGGAAATTAGTTGTGTTAGGAGGGCATAATTAGACAGCATTTCAAAGTAACAACTAAACAAGGACATATAAATATAGCAAAGACCAGAGCGAGGAAGAGAGGAGGGTCCCATGCTACCTTAAGGAGACTCACTGCACTGCTTAAATCCATTGTAAGAGAGTCAGTCAACTTTCACTGACTTAATGTCATACCCAAGAGAATAAGAGATGGGATGTGATTAGGTTCAGAATCAAAGAAAATATGCCAAGATTCACACTAATGTGAATGCACTTCTTTCCTCTATAAAATAAACATTTGCTGAATACCACCTTTCATCACTTTTAATCTGGAAACTTGAGGCAATATGCCAACTAATACAATAAGAACTTCCCTGGTGGTTCAGATGGTAAAAAAAATCTGCTTGCAATGCAGAAGACCCAAGTTTGATCCCTAGGTCAGGAAGATCCCCTGGAGAAGGGAATGGCAACACACCCCAGTATTCCTGCCTGAAGAATTTCAGGAGGAGCCTGGCGGGCTACAGTCTATGGCGTTGCAAAGCATCAGACATGACTGAGCCACTAACACTTTCATTTTCATCACTATCACAGACTCATTTCACTTATGCTTTCATTTAAAGAATTTTTTAAAAATTAGTCCGAAAATAATAATGGATAAATGCAGAACTGAATTCTGGAATGAATATATAGCAAAGACCAGAGCAAGGAAGAGAGGAGGGCCCCATGCTACCTTAAGCAAAATTAAGCAAAATTTAATTGAGTGACTACTAGGTGCTCACATGGTCCTAGGCTCTGATAGAACAAAGTGTCTAGCCTTGTAGAGCTTACATTCTAGTGCGTTATGTGGTAAGGTGTGTATGAAAACAAAGATGTCTTTATGGTATATGCTTTCTGTGATAAGTACAATGGAAGAAATGAGATAGGATGAGGAGAATGATATCATGATGGGAATCAGGAATATGATCATCTGGAGCGGTGATTTTAAGCAGAGATCTGAAGAAAATGAGGAACAAGATGATCAGATATCTTAGAGTATTCTAAGCAGGGGGAACAGCAAGAAAGAGGTCCCGGAGATGGAGGGGTGCTTCATGGGTTCCAGGAATGCTAATGTGATAGGAGTGAGTGACTAAGGGATAAAAAACAGGAGATGATTCAGGAGGTGAGCAGAATAGAATTGGCCTTCATGCTAAAGGGTTACGAAGGCCTTAGATGTTAAGCAGAAGAATGACTGGATCTGACTTGGATTTCAGGAGGGTTGCTCTGGGTATTACGCGGTGGGTAGACAGTAATGAATACAAGGGTGAAGACAAGACTCGGGGAGGAAATCCAGTTAGGAGGCTTTTATAAAGTTCTGGACAAGAAATGTTGAAAGCCTAGACCAAGGCAGTAACAGGGAGGAAAGTGAGAAGAGGCTGGAATCTGGATAGGTTTGGGGGATTTGCCAGTATATGTGGGATGTTAGAGGGGCTTCTCTGGAGAAGGCAATGGCACCCCACTCCAGTACTCTTGCCTGGAAAATCCCATGGACAGAGGAGCCTGGTAGGCTACAGTCCATGGAGTCGCTAAGAGTCAGACACGACTGAGTGACTTCACTTTCACTTTTCACTTTCATGCATTGGAGAAGGAAATGGCAACCCACCCCAGTGTTCTTGCCTGGAGAATCCCAGGGACAGGGGAGCCTGGTGGGCTGCCGTCTCTGGGGTTGCACAGAGTCGGACACGACTGAAGTGACTTAGCAGCAGCAGCAGTAGAGGGGCTTCTCAGGTAGCACTAGTGGTAAAGAACCTGCCTGTCAATGCAGGAGACTTAAGAGATACAGGTTTGATCCCTAGGTCAGGAAGACTCTCTGGAGAAGGAAACGGCAACCCACTCCAGTATTCCTGCCTGGAGAATGCCATGGACAGAGAAGCCTGGTGGGCTATGGTGCATAGAGTTGAACAAGACTGAAGTGACTGATACACTGGCATGTGGGATGTTAGAAAGAGTCAGGAGTGCCTAGAAGGGTATTGGTCTAAGCAACTGAAAACTTGGGCTGTCAGGTACTCAGGTGAGTTGGGGAGAAAGAAATTTTGTGTGACTTCTTAAAATGAAGCTAAAGACTTTAAAGGCATTTCCTAGTTTGTAACAACTGGGTTGCTCTCTAAAGTTCACATTCAAGGGTACTGTTCTTAGACTCTGGCAAGAGGGGTCCTTGCTCAAGGCTCTGCTCTGGTTTTCCTTCAGAGAAAACCCTACCCTTCCCCATGGGGTAGGTGGTCCATGAAGCCAAGGGGATATACCCATCCAGAGTCCACCCTTCTTTTAGAATATGCTCCAGGTAACCAGAACTCCCCAATTCTCTGCTCAGTGGCCCCAAGCCCACTATCAGGGCTGGTGTGAGCTTCTTCCCATGGCCCCATCTGGAGCAGACCACACTCTGGTAATACCCCTCTAAACTACTGGTTCATGTTTGCAAGGTGTTTGGACAGAACTGGGTCTCCACATAAGTAGCCATGAGCTCCTCAAGATGCAGCTAGAGTCTGGGATGAGAAGAAGGGGTCAGGAAAGCAGGCTGATTGCCACAAGTTGGGGCACAGTTTGCTCTTCTTACCCTACCAGCTTAGAACTCAGAGTCAGCTTTCGAGATTATAATGGTATAGAAACAGAACTGATTTTCTTAACAGTCCATGAACTTGATTTAAAATACAAATTTCAATATTTTTACTGCATATGCATGCCACTATGCAGGTGTGGGAAAATTACAAATACTATTAAATAGGGTCCTTGTCTTTAAAGGTGTTCCTGGGTCAGTCCTCTGTCTTACCAGACATTGTGAAGCCTCCTGTCTTGGGAAACACCCTGAGCATGTTAACACCTCCATGTAATAATTGCCTGACTTCCTTCTCTGGTTCTCTCACCAGCCTGTGATCTCCTGAAGGGCAAGAAGTATGCTTTAGTCCTCTTTAACTCCGTGGAATATGACAGAATGACAAGCTGATAGGCAATGTTTACAGGGGAAAGGAAGGGCAGGTAGGGCAGGAAAGAATATAGGAAAGAAACAACCTGATTATCAAAAACCTAGTAGAAGAGATTAGACAGTATAGTGTCTAATTCTAGGGCAGCTCAGCAGTGAACATGGCCCTTTAATGCTTCCTACTGGAGTGGTTCAGTGGCCAAACCACACAACTGACCTAGGATGAGTCAGTTAACCTGCCTGTGCTGGTCCTCCATCTGTAAAATGGGGCTCATCCTACCTCACAGGAGTGTCAAGAGGATACATGAGATAATATATGCAGAAACTCTTTTACTTTTTTAGAAGAAAGACACTATATAAACCTAAGGTATTATTATCATTCATTTTAACTTCGGAATAGCACCATCCTGTCATTTTTGATTCCATAATTACAATACATCAGGTAAGCATGGATTTAAAATCAAGGGAGCACTGTACAATGAAGGGAGACATGAAAACTTTGTCACATGAGAACAGCCCTGACAACTTCTAAAGTGCCTTAGGGCTGCATCTATTTCCATATTAATGTAAGCCACATACATCATTAAAGAGAAATGCAAACGCGTAGTAGCGGCTAGACTGTATCTCTCATTTGACAGATACACAAAAATCATCTGTTCTGGCTTTGTAGGAATGACTAACCACTAGCAACAAGCTTTCCTTCTTGAGACAAGGAAGTGAAAGTGCTTTTCGTTTGAAGCTGTGAACCACTACTGCCCGGCTGGGACAATCAGAGTTCCCTGATTCTAAAGCAAAATTTGAAATCTCGCAATACTTAACATCTAGTTTCCTTTTAGATAACCATGCAGCCTGGTCTTGAAGGTTTTTTTTTTTTTTTTTAATATGGCAATTCTTAGAAGCTCTAAATTCTAGATATTGCAAGTTTAATACCTTTTTATAAAGAAAATATTTTATTTTTATTTTTTTATTTTGGATGTGGACCATTTTTAAAATCTTTATTGAGTTTGTTTCAAATATTGCTTCTATTTTGTATTTGGGTTTTTGGTCACCAGGCATATGGGATCTTAACTCCCCAACCAGGGGTCAAACATTCACCCCCTGCATTGAAAGTGAAGTCTTAACTACTGGACAACCATGGGAATCCCTAAAGAAAATATTTTAGACAGGTTTGATCAACAATTTTTTTTTTAAATCTTTGTTTGCCTTTGTCCCTATAAATGGGCTTCCCTGGTGGCTCAGATAGTAAAGAATCTGCCTACATTGCAGGAGACCTGGGTCCCCACAAAAGCCCAAATATTTCTGTTAAGTGGGATAAAAGGAAGCTCTCTAGTGTAACAATTGGGAGACCTTAGTTTTACATTGAGTGATGTCAGCCTTATTTCCCCATTATGTCAAAAGCTAGGATGGGACTGAAGTCCTGCGGTCCTCTGGCTTGGTCAACAGAAAAAGACAATACTCTGTTTAAGACATATGGGTTGATGGTGTAGGGACTAGAAGAAAGACAACCTTTCCAGCTACCTTTCAGTCCTTCCCTGCACCATCCCTACTCAACTGTGCTTTGTGTGTCTGAAATTATGCTTGGAATGACCATCAACTTAAATGATATAGGAGAAGATGTCAATCGCTTCTTGCCCTGGTGGAAACCAAGGAGAATGATACAACTTTAATTAACAAGGAGATGTCATTGTTTCGGCTGGAGATCAAGGTATAGACCCCGAGGTACCATTTTGGCATTCATTGCAGAGACTGTACAGTAAGGCCACCTCTGATATTACTTAGGCAAGACAGTGATGCTGAGCTAAAGTATATGTGGGAAGTGAGGTGAGAGAACTCCTCAGAAGTCAATGTCTTCACAAGGACTCTTGGTACCTGCTCTGCTCTGTGAGTCAAGCCCAAGATGCTACAATTGGCCCCTGTCATGCTTCTGTCTCTTTCTGCTGAACCCTGTGGGTCAGAGGCCACCTGTTCTTGAATTCAAGCACTGGATATATAATGTGTATTGAGCATCTTGCCATCAGAGCTCCAGTGGATCAGGAACAAATGTTTCCCTTGGCCTAATTGATGGGGGAAAAGTTATTCCACAGTGAGTCTGCTGAAGATATATATGGAGCAGAAAGCATGTGGATTTTATCCTTCAGTTTCCTCCCTTATTTTCTTATTTACAAAATTCAGCAACAGGGTTCCCAGGTGGTAAAGAATCTGCTGGCCAAGGCAGGAGCTGCAGGAGACACAGGTTTGATCCCTGGGTCAGGAAGATCCTTTGGAGGTGAAAATGGCAATCCACTCAAGTATTCTTGCCTGGAAAATTCCACGGACAGAGGAGCCTGGTAGGCTACAGTTCATGAGGTCACAAAGAGTTGGACATAACTGAGCTTGCAAACAAGGAATGACTAGCTTTGCATTTTAAAGGGGGGGATAATGGGGGAATTGATGCTTATTTGGATTTCTTTTATAGATGACCTCATAAACTGCTCTTGATTAGAAAATGGTATTAGTAATAGATCAGGGTAAAAAAAAAAAAATCTGACGGTACAGTCTAAGTATTCTCCACTGTTCTAGATATGAGATCCATTAAACTCATTACATGCCAGACATGGTGAAAGGAATGTTTACAAGCATTTTTTCACTCACTTCTTGTAATCTTGTGCTGTAGCCTCCATGATAGGTATGAAAACTCAGATAAGGAGTTCATAAATTCCACAAAAGGGATTGGAAAGTAGGACTTTTGATTAAGGAAAATTTCTCCAGCAACTGGAGACCAGGTAGGATGGGGTGGTAAGGAGGGGAAGAGGCTTAAATCCTAAATGAAACCCAAATATATCTCGACGGCCTTGAGATCAGTCTCTATCCATTGATGCATTGCCCAGGACAACATACATCTGATCTCATTAGTCTTGACAAAGAGTCTAAATCTTTATATTTGGTTTTCTTGAAAGAGCTGTGCGTGCTAAGTCGCTTCAGTCATGTCTGACTCTGTACAACCCTATGGACTGTAGCCCACCAGGCTTCTCTGTCCATGGGGATTCTCCAGGCAAGAATACTAGAGTGGGTTGCCCTGACCTCTTCCAGGACATCTTCCCAACCCAGGGATCGAACTTGCATCTCTTACATCTCCTGCATTGGCAGGAGAGTTGTTGACCACTAACACCAGCTGGAAGCCCGAAAGAGCTGTATATGAGCTTAAATAGCACATGACATAGTGAAACATCCTAAAATTCCTAAGGACACATCCATCTGCTAAGAGACTCCACAGTAGCTGCTCTGACACAGAAGGTTCTTTTTGCATGTGTTTATCTGTCTATGTCAGTTTCTCTATGTGTGCATTTCTTTGTGTCTGTATGACTTTCTTCCTTTCTCTGATTCCACCATCATGCCACTCGCCCCTCCTGTTTCCCCACCCAGCCATTCCATTCATGTAATCCACTCCAGCTCATGACCCCCGGCTTCCTGCAGAGCCCTCAGGGAAGTCTTATGAACGCTATTAATCTCGTGGAGAAAAGGCCCTGGAATTTTAGTGAATCAAACTCTCCATCTCATTATATAGGTTAATAAGCTCCTAGAGCATGTTCAGATCCTATGAAATATTAACGACCTGACACAGAAGTTGTAGGCTGAGGATATCTGATGCTTCGAGCAGTAGGAGCCTTTGCCAATTGAATCCATCAGAAATTAAAGCAAAGCATTTTTAAATGTATAATAAAAATCAGTGGGAAAATATTTGATTACTAAATGTCTGATGGAAGCAAGTTGTGGACAGCAAGTTGTGGACAGAACATGCATTGCCACTTAAAAAAAAAGATAGATGTCTAAATATACATGTAAGCTTCTTCCTAGGGAATAAATGGCGTGTGTTGGT
The DNA here is from genome assembly GCF_000754665.1 of Bison bison bison. NCBI lineage: Eukaryota > Metazoa > Chordata > Mammalia > Artiodactyla > Bovidae > Bison > Bison bison. The sequence goes on along the minus strand of NW_011494640.1, from coordinate 13,644,505 downwards.
TATACAGAACAAAACAGAAAGTCAAACTGGAAGTCAAGTAGTAAGTTGTAAGGTTAACGTTTAGTGACAGCCGGTCTTTGCAGTGTCTGATAGGCAGTAGGTAATATAAATAGCAATTACCTTCCAGTTCAGATTTTGGTAGAAATCAGGTATCTTTTTGAGAGTGCAGCTCTAAAGCAAGGCTCCCACAGAAGCTTTCAAACAATAGAGAGGTTTGAACACAAAACCAAAGTTCTTTTGACACAGATTGTGACAGTATGGGTTCCTTGAATATCAAGGTAGATTTAGTGTTTATACCCCAGTGTCCGGCACCAACCTCTTAAGTTAAAAATAGCAACCCTGAGCACTGAAGAAATCAAAGAGTGTCTCTCTTTTCTTAAGGGGCTTTTCTTTTCTTCTTTTTTAATTCTTCTTTTTAACTCGATTGCTGCAGTATTGCCATCTGAGGAGGGATACCTTGACTGGTCCAAGTAGCATAAGACAGAAGCTGAAGCTTTCTGGCAAATTCAAAACTATGCAATCTATTTACCAGTGTACCATCACTTTGCTCAGATAAGCCCTCCACAGCCAGGTATCCTCCCGACTTATAGATTCCTGAAAGAATTCCCCAAAGGACTTTCCTGGCCAAGGTTTTTCAGAGTCAAGGTCAAAAGTCACCGGTTTCCTGCCATTTACATAGCCTCTCTGTCAAGTCAAAATTCTTACTTTTGGGGGAATAATTTGAAGACTTTCATGACTATGCAGGCTCCCTGTACATTTGAGAAGATCCGAGATTGTTAGATATTAACAATATCTTTCTTCTTATGCAGATTTTAGAAAATGACTGAGTTCTAGAATAAAAAGTTTCAAGAAAAGATGACAATAAATTACAGTACATCAAGCAGATTATTAAGCCATCAGCTTAATAATCCTGGGGCTCTAGATCCCCAGGTCAGGGAAAAATAGTCATGACACTCTAAACTCCTAATGGCAGGGTCCATAGTTCATAGGCTGACTCCATGATCTATGTTTGCTGGTAGGGAGAGCCATGTAACACAGCACTAGGCAATGAAATACAGGCGGAAGTATCATGGGCAATGCTAGAAGGTCTGAAAGATTCTTCTTTCTTAATAAAAGACAGTATAACTTGCATCTGCCTTTTGTCCCTGTCATGAATACAGATACTGTGCCCGGAGACACAGCAACCATTTAGAGACCATGAGGGAAGTTTCAAAACAATGGTAGATATGCCACCTCTGACATCATAGAACCAACACCAGCAGCTATCTCCTTCCAGGACTTTATTAGGTAATAAGCGAAAGATGCTATTTTCATTAAAAGAAAAAAAGTCATAACTATATGCGGTGATGGTTGTTAACTTACTCTGGTAATCATTTAGAAATATGTATGTCCCATCATTTTATTGTACACCTAAAACTAATACAGTGTTATACGTCAGTTATATCTCAATAATATATAAAAGATACATATATATTTTTCTAAGAAAAAGCAAGAAAATAATCCCTATTTATCTGATCTACTCTGTGATGGTTTTCTACTTCTTGATCCAAACTCATTCCTAGAATGGATACAGTGCTCTGCCTAATACTTAGCAAGATGCATTACAAGCAGCAACTTGGAGTGAAAACACAGGAAACTAGCTTAATAACAATCATTCTAAAGCATCCTACCTCCACATCAGCTCGCTTCCTGAACTTTAGAACCTCGTACCACACTACCTGGGATTCCCAGGTGGCACAGTGTTTAAGAATCTGCCTGCTGATGCAGGAGCCGCAGAAGACTCGTGTTCAACCCCCGGTCAGGAAGATCCCCCAGAGAGGGAAATGACAACCCATTCCAGTATTCTTTCCTGGGAAACCCCCTGAATAAGAGGATCCTGGCAGGCTCAGTCCACAGAGTGGCAAAGAGTCAGACGTGACTAAGCACGTAGGCACCAGGTAACCAGGTAACCAGGTAACCGCCACACTACCTACAGGGTATCACTCAGCACATCAAACTCTTTTTGCACCAAACAGAATCCTTTTTGTCCTTAAATCTGCCCCTTTGGGTTTCTAGTTTCAATTAATGGCGCCATAGTCCCCCAACTGTTGTACCACACTCAACTGTGCTCACCACACTCAGTTGGGCTTAAGCAGAGCTTTAAGGTCTTCATCAGAGACCAATAACCCTTCCAGAGTATTTTCTTTTTAAATCTGGAGACCAGTCACACAATAAGCTGAGAAAAAATCTAGTGACTTGTGTGACTTGTGGTTCTCTCATATCCCAGACTCAAGCATCAAAAAGAAGAAAGGAAGAAGGAAGCATCCACCCCATGCTGTCTGGCTCACCCTGGTACCACCGCCCCCTTGGCTTCAGTAAGAGGAATCCTGGAGAGGGCAGGGAAGATGGGAGAAAATTATTTCTCAACAAGGAGCTATGTGGGGACCCAAATATTAAATATATGTTGTTGTGCTTTGTTTTATTCCAAAGTACACAGCTTAATTCTATGCACAAAGGACATTCACATAAGTCCCTCCCTAATTAGGACTCATCATTTGGAAGTGGTTGAGACCCAGTTCCTACCAGCTATTGCAAATAAGGAAAATGTTTTGGTTCACCTAAACGATTCATGACAAAGGTGGGAGCAGAGCTGGCCCTAGGGCTGACTGGAACCAGGCATCAACATACACAGAACAGGCTCTCCAGGCCCCTTCATTCTCTCAGGGCAGCAAGACTGCTTCACACCACAACTCTGGGCCACCAACTTCTCAACTCAAGCCCGGAGAGGGAAGGGAGGCTCTCACCCCACCGCAGTTCAATCAAATCCCAAGAAAAAGGCAGTAGGAGTTTTCTGGGGTCTTTGAGGGCAATCTCTGTGCTCATAAAGAACTCTTTGCAACTACTTGGTTTCTAAGATATTCAATACACTGAAGGAATGAAGTATTTTTTCTTTAATCTTTTAAGTTCAAACTATACATCTTATTATTCTATCTGTAAGTCTAATAAATTTTTAAGGGGTACTTTACAGTTTTGGCAGTTAAGTTCCTTTAAACAGTCTAAACCGCATTTAAGAATGTGATAGATACGATTTTCTTTTTAAGTACTTCAAATGCTCGGCTAACAAGCAAAACTTTCCCAAGGACCTAAGCAGTTCTTATAAATCTAATAAATTAAAGTTTTAAATATCATGACCCTAAAGTTCTCTTAAATCTTCCAATACTGTTTACAAACTCAGCCAACTTCTCTTGGCAATTCCAACTTTAAAGCGTTAGTCCGAAGTCAACCACTTAATTAGAAATTTAAACTAGAATCACATGGCTAATTACAAGGGTGAATAGGCCAGAATCTCTTAAACATTAAAAACACTTCACAGATATTGAAGTTCTATTAGCAGACATATTGGGATTGTCTTAAATTCAACACAGAAATGTCAAAAGTGTGGATTTTACTTACTTCATCTTCTCTGTAGGTAATTCTGAAAATGTCCAAGGTTGGGAACCACTTACCCGATAAGGAAGCAATTTTATAATTCCTGGCAAGTCAGAGTTACCTTCTCACTGGTTGGTCTTTCTCATTAATGAGAGGTTTAAGTCCATAATGAGTTTAGAAGCTAGAAACTATGAGTCCTTGCTTTCTTTTCTCAAAGTCAGTGATCCAGGGATGGTAAACCCAGGCCCCACAGATGGGATCCATTTGGCTAACAGAGACTCCTGAGGAGAGCTAAATGCTTACTTAATTCATTTGTAAATTTCTTCACCTGTTTTCACCAGATTTGAATCCAGGGATTCAGTAATCTCTCACCTAGACTGCTTCATCCCTTGAATGGATTCAGCTAATCTATGTAGGATTTAATTTCTGTCATGCCTGCTGATGGACTACAGCTGGGAAGGCCATTTAACAACAGGAAGAAGGAGAGTTTTGGCTGATTTGGTCCCATGCTCATCCACTGAGCTTCTTTTACTTTCATGGCTGCAATCACCATCTGCAGTGATTTGGGAGCCCAGAAAAATAAAGTCAGCCACTGTTTCCTCATCTATTTGCCATGAAATGATGGGACCGGATGCCATGATCTTAGTTTTCTGAATGTTGATCTTTAAGCCAACTTTTTCACTCTCCTCTTTCACTTTCATCAAGAGGCTCTTTAATTCTTCTTCATTTTCTGTCATAAGGCTGGTGTCATCTGCATATCTGAGGTTACTGATATATCTCCTGGCAATCTTGATTCCAGCTTGTGCTTCCTCCAGCCCAGCGTTTCTCATGATATACTCTGCATATAAGTTAAATAAGCAGGGTGACAATATACAGCCTTGACATACTTTTCCTATTTGAAACCAGTCTGTTGTTCCTTGTCCAGTTCTAACTGTTGCTTTCTGACCTGCATACAGATTTCTCAGGTGGCAGGTCAGTGGTCTGGTATTCCCATCTCTTTCAGAATTTTCCACAGTTTATTGTGATCCACACAGTCAAAGGCTTTGGCATAGTCAATAAAGCAGAAATAGATGTTTTTCTGGAACTCTCTTGCTTTTTCGATGATCCAGCAGATGCTGGCAATTTGATCTCTGGTTCCTCTGCCTTTTCTAAAACCAGCTTGAACATCAGGAAGTTCATGGTTCACGTATTGCTGAAGCCTGGCTTGGAGAATTTTGAGCATTACTTTACTAGCGTGTGAGATGAGTGCAATTGTGCAGTAGTTTGAGCATTCTTTGGCATTACCTTTCTTTGGGATTGGAATGAAAACTGACCTTTTCCAGTCCTGTGGCCACTGCTGAGTTTTCCACATATCCTGGCATATTGAGTACAGCACTTTCACAGCATCATCTTTCAGGATTTGAAATAGCTCAACTGGAATTCCATCACCTCCACTAGCTTTGTTCGTAGTGATGCTTCCTAAGGCCCACTTGCCTTCACATTCCAGGATGTCTGGCTCTAGGTGAGTGATCACACCATCATGATTATCTGGGTCATGAAGATCTTTTTTGTACAGTTCTTCTGTGTATTCTTGCCACCTCTTCTTAATACCTTCTGCTTCTGTTAGGTCCATACCATTTCTGTCCTTTATTGAGCCCATCTTTGCATGAAATGTTCCCTTCGTATCTCTAATTTTCTTGAAGAGATCTCTAGTCTTTCCCTTTCTATTGTTATGCTCTATTTCTTTGCATTGATCACTGAAGAAGTCTTTCTTATCTCTTCTTGCTATTCTTTGGAACTCTGCATTCAATTGGGTATATCTTTCCTTTTCCCCTTTACTTTTCACTTCCCTTCTTTTCACAGCTATTTGTAAGGCCTCCTCAGACAGCCAGTTTGCTTTTTTGCATTTCTTTTCCATGGGGATGGTCTTGATCCCTGTCTTCTGTACAATGTCATGAACCTCCGTCCATAGTTCATCAGGCAATCTGTCTATCAGATCTAGTCCCTTAAATCTATTTCTCACTTCTACTGTATAGTCATAAAGGATTTGATTTAGGTCATACCTGAATGGTCTAGTGGTTTTCTCCACTTTCTTCAGTTTCAGTCTGAATTTGGCAATAAGAGGTTCATGATCTGAGCCACAGTCAGCTCCCGGTCTTGTTTTTGCTGACTGTATAGAGCTTCTCCATCTTTGGCTGCAAAGAATATAATCAATCTGATTTCGGTGTTGACCATCTGGTGATGTCCATGTGTAGTCTTCTCTTGTGTTGTTGGAAGAGGGTGTTTGCTATGACCAGTGTGTTCTTGGCAGAACTCGATTAGCCTTTGCCCTGCTTCATTCTGTACTCCAAGGCCAAATTTGCCTGTTAATTAAAAAACAGTTACTCCTTGGAAGGAAAGTTATGACCGACCTAGACAGTATATTAAAAAGCAGAGACATTACTTTGCCAACAAAAGTCCATCTAGTTAAGGCTTTTCCAGTAGTCATGTATGGATGTGAGAGTTGGACTAGAAAGCTGAGCACAGAAGAACTGATGCTCTTGAACTGTGGTGTTGGAGAAGACTCTTGAGAGTCCCTTGGACTACAAGGAGATCCAACCAGTACATCCTAAAGGAGATCAGTCCTGGGTGTTCATGGAAGGACTGATGTTGAAGCTGAAACTCCAATACTTTGGCCACCTGATGCGAAAAGCTGATTCATTGGAAAAGACCCTGATGCTGGGAAAGATTGAGGGCAGGAGGAGAAGGGGACGACAGAGGAGGAGATGGTTGGAAGGCATCACCGACACAATGGACGTGAGTTTGAGTGGACTCCAGGAGTTGGTGATGGACAGGGAGGCCTGGCATTCTGCGGTTCATGGGGTCACAAAGAGTTGGACACGACTGAGCGATTGAACTGAACTGAACTGAACATCCACTGAGCCAAGTGCACTGAACATCTTTTTAAGCAGAGAGGGTGGGGAAAGAGGAGAGAGTAGTGAAATCACTGCTTATGGAACCCCAAGCAGCTCCTGCAATGTTTCCCCCTCCACCTACCCTACTCACCCGTTCCCCAAAGTATCTTCCACTCTGCAAGAAGTGTTAATTTTCTCAGAATCAGACCTAGATTGCCTGCTCCTCTCTGAAATCCTCTCATTGACCTTGATCATCAACGCTTGTGGATTTCGACCAAGAGCCATCAGTGGCACCCAAGGCCTCCATTGACATGGCTGCTGGGTCCCTTTTCAGCCTCATCTCTTGCCATGTTTCCTGCCATTTCTTATCTTTTAATCCTTCCGATAGATACAAATTATTATATTACCTATAATTTACTAATTTGGGCTTCCCTGGTGGCTCAGTACTAAAGAATCTGCCTGCCAATGCAGGAGACATTCCCAGACTGGTAAAATTCCCTAGAGAAGGAAATGGCAACCCACCCCAGTATTCTTGCCTGGGAAATCTCACAGACAGGGGAGTCTGGCAGGCTACAGTCCATGGACTTGCAAAGAGTTGGACACAACTTAGCGACTAAACAATAACAACAATTTACTGATTTATAAGGCTCTACAAAGGCTATGAGCTTTTATGTCTTTCTTCTTCATATACTCCAGTCCCTCCACCTACAAACCCAGCTCTTCCTGCCAAGTTTGCTATTAAACTTCCATTCACACTCCAGGACTCATTCCCTTGACACCTCTCTGGGTCTTCAGGGGCCCACAGCATTTCCATGCTCCATTATAACACTCATCACAATACTGGCAATTATTCGTCAGCATATCAACTTGCTAATTAGACCACCCATTCTTTAAACACAGGAATATATCTTATTTTTCTTTGTATCACTAGCAACTTCCACAATATCTTATATATAGGTGATCACAATCGAGAGACCTCCATTGTGAAGCCTCTGGAACTAATTTAATTGTGAAATGTGAGAAAAATAATACATGTTATCAGTTCAGTTCAGTCGCACAGTTGTGTCTGACTTTTTGTGACCCCATGGACTGCAGCACACCAGGCTTCCCTGTCCCTTACTATCTCCCAAAGTTTGCTCAAACTCATATCCATTGAGTTGGCGATGCCATGGATCCAACCATTCTCATCCTCTGTCACCCCCTTCTCCTCCTGCCCTCCATCTTTCTCAGCATCAGGTCTTTTCCAGTGAGTCATCTCTTTGCATCAGGTGGCCAAAGTATTGAGGTTTCAGCTTCAGCATCAGTTCTTCCAATGAATATTCAGGGTTGATTCCTTTACAATTGACTGGCTTGATCTCCTTGCAGAGTAAGAGATTCTCAAGAGTCTTCTCCAGCACCACAGTTCGAAAGCATCAATTCTGCATTGCTCAGCTTTCTTTATCATCCATGTTTTACTGCACAACCAAAGCTCATGACTCCCTATATGTGTGCTTGCAAGACAGAAGAAGAGAATTTAGGAACTATAGTTAAATCAATGAATGACCACAGAACCAACAGAAATCCATCAAGGACTTAAGAATTAAAACCCTTAAAGGCACAAGCAAGTTGGGGCATGAAATATTCAATGCCTTTAAATTTTTTTATATAATTTTTTATTTAGATAGGTGGTGCAGCAAACTGACAAAACATTTATTCTGTTAAAAAAATACGCTTAGGAGAAAAATTATACTCGAGTTCCAAATGATGTATCATTTTTAATATAACTTTTATTGAACTATTATTCACTTGAACTATTGAACTATAATTTCAATAGTTGAACTATTATTCACTGCCTTCATTTGTTTTCACTGAAAGTTGTTGTTTATAAGTTTTCCACAAATGTAAGGCAAATACGGTTTAGCATGGCTAGTAAAATGAATGAACAGAGGTCAGATGTTACATAGTCAGGCCACCCAAGATGACTTTTTTCATGCTCACTGTACATCCCCTGCTTGACCAGGACCTGCTTCTCCTACACCCTGCTCACATGATTGACTTTCCTACATACTGGGCTCTAGCTAGTGATTCTTCTAATCCAAGGGGAGGTGAGGGCCATGCCCCTCTGCTGGTTTCCCTGGTTACTGATGAGCCAACCTGAGGTCAATTCCCCCTATAACTGGTAATTTCCCCTTTCCCTCCCCTCCCCTCACCAGCAAAGACTCTCAGCATGTCCTGTCCCTCATCCACTGCACATGGTGGGGAGTTACTCCAGGAACGCACTTCAAATGTGTAAGATTCCCCATGCATTAAACCTTGATGTCTCTGTTGCTGACTCTGGGCTCTTTCTTCAGGTTTAAAGCTGGGCAAGTACAGGCCTTTTAAATCCCATCTAAACAATAAAATTGTTGCTGTTTAGTCACTAAGTCGTGTCTGACTCTTGCGACCTCATGGTCTGTAGCCTCCTAGGCTCCTCTGTCCATGGGATTTTCCAGGCAAGAATACTGGAGTCAGTTGCCATATCATCCTCCAGGGGATCTTCCTGACCCAGGGATCAAACCCGCATCCCTCCTACATTTTGGCAGGCAGATTCATTATCACTAAGCCACTTGGGAAGCCAAATAATATTAATAGCAAATACTTAAATGGTGCTTACTATGGGCCAGGTACTATTCATCATATGTTAATTAACTTATTCCTAACCAAAATCCCAGAAGATAGGTACTACTAATTTTCCTCCTTTTAAGGAGTGAGAATCTAAGGTAGAGAAAGGTTATGTAATTTGCTTGTGCCTCTAAATAGACGAAGCTTACCAGTTTTAACACTTGGTGCTCTGTCATGAGATGGAACCAAGTAAAAACAAGCCAGGAAATGAAGACAAAAATAGAAAGAATGGATGGGGGAATCCAGGAAAAGAAGCTTCTAAGGAATAAGACCCTTTCACGATGGTATTTATTAATATTGCTTGCTGTCTGTGGTCTTATTTGGATGAACATGGTCAGTTTGGTGAGAGTACTCACACAGGCGCTAATGAGGGAGGACCAGATCTTCCTTAATATTTGACCAGACCCATTCACAGCAGCCCAAGTAGGATAGCTGTCTTCTAGAGGGTTTGCCAAAAGCATCATTAGCAATCCCAACCACTCCCTCCTGAACAGGAGGATTTATATTAGCTTTAACTGAATCAACTTGTTTTAGCTGGGATATGTTATACCAGCAGAGACCAGCTTCCAGCCCATGGTCCCCTTGGCGAAGCATCACTATCTCTCCAAACACTTATCTTGTCATACCATTGCTGCACTGTCACTAAGAGTCCTGCATCTCCTCGCCAGGGTCAGAATAAGAGGGAATGTCAGAGCATGAATGGATCCCTGGTTTCTGACTCTAGCAACTTCTGTCTGTTTCTTTGTTTGAGTCAGTTTTGTAGTTTCTACAGAGCTGAAAGACTGTCACTCAAACTGATCACTCTTTCTGTGGTCAGTCCAAGCTTGTGACACAATTGTTAGCAAGCAAGACAGGAACAGTAAAGTCGCTCTTGGCTCGGCTTCTGGCGTCAGGACTCTTTGGGATGGATCCCTACGCTTGCGACATCAGTTGGCACCAGGAACTGAAACGTGAGGCAGGGAATTAAGATTTTAGAAAATGAAGAGAGAGCTTGGGGAACAATGCCTTCCTGTTTTAATCATGTGCTGGCCCGTGGCCCTGTTGTCTCTTTAGTTTGAGAAATAAGTCTATTTCCCTGGTTACAAATGCAGGGTGGATATGCCTTTATGGGTTGTTAGGATGAAGAATGCTGTGTGTGTGTGTGTGCGTGTGTGTGCTGTTGTTGGTTTGAAGGAGGCTGTACAGATTTCTGTAATTAATAAATGCCACGAACTGATAGCTGTACTATTTTAAGTTGTCTCCTTTCTTGCTCTTTGACATATCCCCTTATATTTCTTAATTATAGGTCCACTTTGAGAGTATATTACTTATAAGACTTACTGAGTGATTTTGTGCAAATATCTTATTCTCTTGCCCTTGGTTACTTCACATATAAAATAATGGGTTTGTGGCAAATTGTCTTCATGATTTCTTCTAGCTTCACAGTTCTACAATTTGAGATAGTCAATAAATGCACGCTGATGTGTTAGAAATGTCTTCCATTTGCAAAACATTCACCATCCAAGGACTAATTTGTTTAGAAATAACCCTCTCCAGGGAAAGGAAGAAGTGTGTCACACTATTTGTGATTAGCTGTTTGCTGATGTTTCTCTGGCTAGATCCTAACACCAAATCAATTGGCTCTAAAGGTTGCTGATCAAGCATAAAGTAAGAAGATAACTCCTCTGTTAAAGGGCGCATATAGGTATCTTCCCAGGTGGCACAGTGGTAAAGAACCTGCCTGTCAATGTGGGAGACACGGGAGACGCAGGTTCGATCCCTGGGTCAGGAAGATCCTGTGGGAAAGGAAATGGAAACCCACTCCAGTACTCTTGCCTGGAAAATTCCATGGAGAGAGGAGCCTGGTGGGCTACTGCCCATGAGGTTGCAAAGAGTCAGACATGACTGAGCACGCACTCACGCGCAGGGACAGAGAAGGGGCCGCCCCACTTTCCCCCATCTGTGCACGTTCATTTCTACTGGAGCCTCTAAGATATTCACTGGACAGTCCGACACTAGATGTCTCCCCTCTGGAATGGGTGAATGTTCTAGAACTGCATCCTCTCCTTTAGTTTTCTGATAAACTCAGATTCAAAGTTAACCCTCTGATCAATAAAGACCTTTAGCAAAAGCTGCAATGACTTACAAAAATGGCACCATGGTGTGCTATCCTCCTTCTTGGCCATTGTGATGTGATTACTTTGCCTTAATAAAGAAGTGATTCTGATTCTGACCGAGTTGATTCCAGGGACAGAAACAAAGTGCACAACATTCTTCTGGAGCCTGAGTCTCTGCCTTCGCTAGTTTGCCTGCCTTCTCTCCTTTGGACTTCTGCTTTATACACTTCTCACAGCTCTGACACCTCTATTCAATATGTCTTGTCATTCTTGGCCAATAACATTGGCCTTATGCCAAGTCAACCATCCTCTCAAATCCTAGGTGTCCCATCTCATCATGTCTTCCTTTTATCGCTTAATAAAACGCAGTACTGTCCGACCGATTTTGTGTGTGTTTCTTTGTTCTGTCCTACAAATACAAACCTTTTCCAACATAAGAATGGACCATTTTCTCAACTATGATATTACTTCTTCTCACTTTCCTACAGCTAAGGAAGATTCTAAAAAGAGATTTTTTTTTTTTTTTAGTTGTGGGGCTCTTTATTCCCTTTGAATATATTCAGTCACTAAGAGAAGAATTCTTCTTTATAAACCCATCAATCTGCTTAAGAACCTCATCTTCCACTGGGACACCCTGTCTCTTATTAGGAGTATTTCAGTTTGCACTAAAAACCAGATGTTCAGCTTCTCACTCTGCTTCCTCCATTACCTTCTGAGCCAGGAACTCTGTACTGTTGAGTCCCTTTTGCCATATTACCCACTGGATTTTTAAGATTAGATTTGAACACATACATATGTATAAAATGTTAAATATGATATCATGTACAATGTTTTTTGATTTTTGTTTTTGTTGAATTTAGTGCAAGTTTTTTGTTCTTTTTCATTTTTCTCAGTCCCCTCTCCATTCTACCCACTGTTATTCTCACAACATCTTTCCCTTCCACCCTGCTCCTGTATCTCACTGAAACCACATATACAGATCCTTTTCTATTTCTTCATGTTTATGTAGTTATATAAATATGAATATACATATATCAATATAGCAGAAGTTAAGGCTGTATTAGCCAAGGTCTCAGCAGAAAATAGATGGCAACTCCCAATTAAGATCATTCAAAGAGAACCTAATAATGGGATTACTTTAAAAAGTACAGAGTATCAGAAAACTGTATTGATAATTTATACTGATTGGAGCTATACCTTAGGGCCGTTAACATCCCTAAGACAAAGGAACAGAGGGAGTAGTTTTCAGAAATTACAGAAAAGTCATAAAGAAAGGGCTCTCTTGAGAGAAGCTGTGATATTCAGAGATTCAGCCAATCCTGACTTCTGCCTCCTGCCAGGAATTCTGATTGTCTGACAGGAAGTCATCAGTTTCAGAGAACCCAACGGTCTGGTCCATAAAGATCAGCCTCTCAGGGTGCAGATCAGAGTGGAAAGCGTCGAGAGTTGATGTGAAGGTGAGGAATGGAGACTCCCACTTAGGACTGTCTTTGTTGCTGTTATTTGTTTTCTAAAAACGAGACTGTGTCATTCATACTTTGCTACATCCACTTTTCTCCACAACACTTAGCAGATATCCTTCCAAATTACTTATCATAGCCTCCATTTATTCTTTTTAATGGCTGCATAAGAGTTTGTGATGTGGAAAGTTCCAAATGTATTCAAACTTTTGCATAATGAACAATGTTGGAATAAATGTAAATATGTGTTTGCATGTATATATGGATGTCATGTATGCATGTATGTGCGTGCGTGTGTGTATGTATGTATATATGTGTGTATATATATATATATATATATATAGTGAGAGAGAGAGCTTTCCACAGGCTCTAACTTTTCACATTAGCAAAGTACATGAGTCCCCTTTCCCCCTCCTCCACTCTGGAAGTAGGTGTCAGTCTTTTTAATTCTTACTAATCTGACTTAGCAGCAGCAGCAGTCTAAAGGCAGAGCAATGCCTCATTTTACTCTATCTGGTATGTTCCTACTACCTACTGAACTTGAATATGTTTTCCTATGTTTGTTGGCTATTTGGGGAGACAATGGGATTTTCTAACCCATGGGCTCTTTGCTGGTAGCCCTTTTTAGGACTGTGATTCTCTTTTTGATGTTTGTGTTCAGATGGCCATGTCTGTCTCCACCTCTGTTCACCTCTGTGGACCAGTTTTGCCAGTGATCATATTTTTATTTGTCTACATACTTTGCTTTCTGTCTGTTGGTGCTAGCCTTCTCTCGGGTGTCCATAAGCAAAGATGGGAGTTTATTCTCTTTGGTGTGGGGACTGATATTCCAGTTGAACTTCGACCTAAAAATATTTTCCTTCTTTTCAGCATCATACAGATGATCCCCGAAGTAGTAGCTCTAAGGCATTACTTACTTACTTTCTCTTTGTCCGCTGTTATGACTCTAATAGCATTGAAGCTTCACTCATTTGAAATGAATCCTAAAGAATAGAAGGGAAACAATACTCTGTGGCCACCTGTTGTGCCAACTCCTGTGCCTCTGTCACCTCACTTATCTTACCCAGAACCTTGAGAGAGATCAAGGCATAACGAGTACGAATGTGAATCCAAATCAGATGAAGATCTTGTTAAAATGCAGATTCCTAATCAGTGGGAGAGCCTGAGAATCTGCATCTCCAGAAACTCCCTGGGGTGTAGAGGCTGCAGACCCAGGGACGCCCACTTAGAGTAGACAGACGACAGATGATAGAGGCATCAGTAGATTAAGCAGCCTACAAGTAGACTGCTGCTGCTGCTGCTGCTGCTGCTAAGTCACTTCAGTCGTGTCTGACTCTGTGCGACCCAGAGATGGCAGCCCACCAGGCTCCCCCGTCCCTGGGATTCTCTAGGCAAGAACACTGGATTGGGTTGTCATTGCCTTCTCCAACAAGTAGACTAAGCTATTGTGTAACTAGTAAATAGAGAACAATAGTCAAACACAGTCTGCCTGAGTCCAAAGTTTCTGAAATCAAGCTGACCCTTCAGAAACCTTGTGTGGATGGCAACAGTTCACTTGTCTTTCTTCTAGAAGATTCTAAATTCCTCTAGGGTAGAGGCTGTTTTGCTTGTCTCAATGCCCCTGGTCCTGCATGGTGTCTGGCACACAAATATTTGTCAAACAATGAGTGGCAGATTAAGCAAAAATGTGTGGGACCTGCAATAGACCTGCAAACTTCAAACTCAACTGTGCACATCAGAGGCAGCAGGAAAGAAACTTCTAGCACCTGGGCCCAGAGCAGAGAACCCCTGATCTGGAGCTCTCCCAATGGAGAGCATCGCTTTGCTCTGAGTATCTTTCCTAACTACTTCCCCATTCAGTAAGTCACTGAGAAACTAAGACCATGAGGTAGTTCCTGGCCATTGACCAGCAGCACAGGAAAAGATCATCCTCCTGGGGGTAAAAGTAGGCAAGGCAAGACAAGGTGAGGTGTTGTCTACGAGAGTTTCATTTGGGTATTTTTCCCTGGTGGCTCAGATGGTAAAGAATCTGCCTACCATGCAGGAAACTTGGGTTTGATCCATGGGTCAGGAAGATCCCCTGGAGAAGGGAATGGCTACACACTCCAATATTCTTGCCTGGAGAATCCGATGGACAGAGGAGCCTGACAGGCTACAGTCCTTGGGGTCACAAAGAGTTGGACATGATGGGTGACTGACATTGCGCCTCTGAGCACCTCTGAGTACAGATTTAGTAAAGCAGACAGAGCCTTGGCTTCACAAAGCTCACAGAGAAGCTTTTTAGCAAAGCCAAGAACAGGATAACAAAATAATGACAACCATTTACAAGACCACGCCAGGTCTTGTGTAAGGACCTGGCCCCTCACATACATTATCTCATTATGTTTAATCATCACAGCATCTTCCCTGCGGTGGACGCCCTCCTCAGTTTGAAGATGAAACAGTGAGGCACAGGGATGGTAAAAGTCAAACAGGTAGTTAGGCCAGAATCATGATTTACATTAAAGTCCATCCAGTTCATTCTGGTTTTCATTCAACAAAAATTAATTCTGTGCCTGTTCTGGGCTTGGTAACACACTGCGTGTACAAAGCAAGTCTTCTACTACACTTGGATAGTTTTCCTTTTCTCCCTTATTTTTGGAATCAAAGTTAAGTATCTCAGGTTGGTTCCATCTACTTATTTAAATTAAAGAGAAATAGAGAAAGACACTAATTGGATATCTCATATCCCCCAACCACATTATTCCTGAGTAAAATAAAACAACAACATATTATTTCATTTGAACCAACTTACATGGATAAAGGGGCTTCCCAGGTGGCTTTAGTAGTAAAGAACCCGCCTGGCGATGCAGAAGACATGAGACATGGGTTTTATCCCTGGATTTGATCCCTGGAGGAGGCATGGCAACCTACTCCACTATTCTTGTCTGGAGAATCTCATGGACAAGGGAGCCTGGCCATCTACAGTCCATGGGGTTGCAGAGTTGGACACAACTGAAGTGACTTAGCACACTCACATGCATGTGGGTAAAACTGCAATTGCCAACTCCTTCACAAAGAGGTGGACACCATATCTGTGTGTGTGTTCGAGAATTTTCTGGGAGCTTTTAAGAAACTTTATTTGGTAATAATATAACGCATACTGAATAAGTGAAGAAATTTCTGTCCTTATCTATATTAGTACAAGAACTCAAAAGCGGTGAAGCTGTGTGGGAACACACCCTCTGTCCCCCTCCCGGAACTCCCTCAGGGTAGGTTGCGAGGAGGGGTAAACTATTAACTTCCAGTGAAAGGAAGCTTAAATTACAATGCCAGCCCTGCACGGTGCAAAATTTGCCGGTTGCATTCCTGGAGAAGAATCCCCATTGGCTGAGTCCAGCTGGGAAATTGGGAGCAGCGGTGCAGGAAGCCTCACTCAGCTCTCTGGATCCTTTATAACCTTCTGCTTTGTGAACCACAGGCTCAGACGCTGAAGCAGCGGACCTCGCTGAGGCCACGCCCCCGTCCTTCTCTTATCTTTTCCCCAATGTGGTCGAATAACCACGGCGACAGGGAGGACCAGGACCGGTGGGAGGAACAACGTAACCGGGTGTTTGTTCTGTCACTGTGTTCCACTGGGTGGCAAAGAGCTTTACAATCAATAGAGTCAGAGACAGCAAGTCAATGTATTCTGAAGGCAGCTCACGGGAAGAGAAGGCGATGCTCCTGACTCAGGACGACCCGAGAATCTGTCCAGGAATCACCCAGCTGAGAAAACAATCTGCCTTTCAAGTCACTGATAAATTCTTTCCACTTAATCTTTATTTAAGGAACAGTGTTAATTAGCTGTGACTATCTCATGTAATTATCTTAAAACAGAGTTAGTACTGAATGCTGATAAAGGCAATCTCAAGAGACAATAGTAGGTTTTGTTAGTTTCAAGTATATTATTTACACTAAACAGAGATGAATATGGTGAAATAAGAATTTGTTGACACTGTCGTCCATGCTCCAGATTGAAACTAGAAGTTAAAATGATGATATAGGAACTTCCTACATGCTCTAGGTGACTTGAAGTTGCTTTTTCTATTTCCAGATTGCATTTTTTTTTAAATTTGGGGCATTTTTAAATTAACTCTGTCCAAGTAATTTGTCAGTAAAATATTTATTGCGGGTATGCATCTTCTGCTACTGCTGCTAAGTCGTGTCCGACTCTGTATGACCCCATAGACGTCAGCCCACCAGGCTCCCCCGTCCCTGGGATTCTCCAGGCAAGAACACTGGAGTGGGTTGCCATTTCCTTCTCCAATGCATGAAAGTGAAAAAGTGAAAGTGAAGTCGCTCAGTCGTGTCTATTCTTAGCGACCCCATGGACTGCAGCCTACCAGGCTCCTCCATCCATGGGATTTTCCAGGCAAGAGTACTGGAGTGGGGTGCCATTGCCTTCTCTGGCTGTGAACAATACACAAAAATACAAGACAGGATCCTATCTCCCAATGAAGAGATTATAATTTACTTGGGGTGTATGGAATATGTGTGCAAATCTTAATCAGAGATACTTAGTTACCTTATCTGGGCAATAACTTTTACCCTTGACTCCCATCAAGACTTGAGAACATTCTCATCATTTGCAGATAACTAGAAAGAGGAACGGAGTAGGCAATGGCAACCCACTCCAGTACTCTTGCTTGGCAAATCCCATGGATGGAGGAGCCTGGTAGGCTGCAGTCCATGGGGTCGCTAAGAGTCAGACACGACTGAGCAACTTCACTTCCACTTTTCACTTTCATGCATTGGAGAAGGAAATGGCAGCCTACTCCAGTGTTCTTGCCTGGAGAATCCCAGGGACGGGGGAGCCTGGTGGGCTGCCGTCTCTGGGGTCGCACAGAGTCGGACACGACTGAAGCAACTTAGCAGCAGCAACAGAAAGAGGAAATTTTCCATTTCTCTGGAGACATTCAGTTTTTATATATTACTTGATTTTTTTCATTTGGAAATCATGGCAGAATTAAGTTGCACAAAGGTCTGAAAAGGTCATAATAATAGGTTAAAACTAACAAGGTTGACTTTAACAGGAAGTTCTGTGTTTCAGGCGGCCCTTGTGGCTCAGCTGGTAAAGAATCCGCCAGCAATGCAGGAGATCTGGGTTCAGTGCCTGGGTTCAATCCCTGGCTTGGGAAGATCCCCTGGAGAAGGGAAAGGCTACCCACTCCAGTATTCTGGCCTGGAGAATTCCATGGATACAGTCCATGGGGTTGCAAAGAGTCAGACAGAACTGAGTGACTTTCACTTTCTGTGTTCCAGAGGATTGATGAGATGCCAGGCTCTGTGAAACCAGAGATGGAGCGTGTCTATTTCATCAAGGATCCATTTCTCTAGCACCCAGCCCAGTGTTTCTGACAGAGTCAACACTAATAAATATTTGCTGCATAAATGAACTTGTCCAAGTTACACAGTCAGTAAGAAGATTTCACAATGGTTGATTTTAAAGCAAAGGAAATATTTAACAAGGTAGAAATGCCTGAAAAAGTCTCACTAAAGAGGAAGACTTGGCTAAAAAACAGGCTTTCAGTTCACTCCAGAGTATTTTTCTGTTAACAGGTTGACCTACTCTGGATTGAAACCCATTACTGAGTAATAAAACTAAATTTTTGGTTCAGGACGGGCATTTCTAATGTGGAAGAGAAGGGAAAGCAAGGATGCATGGATGCATCTAAGGTGGAAAGAAAGGGGAAAGAATTTCTCTAAACTTTTATTTCTACCATACAAGTATAGATGGTGTGTATACACAGAGCATATAAATGTAATATATTGAAATATTGTATATGTGTTAGTTGTTTAGTCATGTCCGACTCTTTGTGACCCCATGGACTGTAGCCCGCCAGGCTCCTCTGTCCATGGAATTTCCCAGGCAAGAATACTGGAGTGGGTAGCCATTGCCTTCTCCGGAGATCTTTGCAACCCAGGGATTGAACCCATATGTCCCACATTGCAGGCAGATTTAGTGATAACCAAAATATTTGGAGCAGTGTTTCTCAAGAAAGGAACTTGGTGGTGGGTTAAGAAAGAGGGAAGAGTTTAGACAGAGTGGCACTAATGGTAAAGAACCCGCCTGCCAGTGCAGAAGACATAAGAGACCTGGGTTCAATCCCTGGATCGGGAAGATCCCCTGGAGAAGGGAATGGAAACCCATTCCACTATTCTTGCCTGGAGAATTCCATGAACAGAGGACCCTGGCAGGCTACAGTTCATGGGGTCACAAAAAGTTGGATGCAACTGAGCAAATAACACTTTCACTTTCATAGGGAAAATAGATTAGGCCAGTAATGCGGAAACTACAAGTAATTTGGTCTGGCTACAGGACAGGGTGCCTGCAGGAGGGCAGGGAAGGCTGAGGCTAGAGGAGCAGGCAGGAGATAGCTACAAAGAGGATTCTGCTCAGCTAAGGAAAATGTAATTTATGCTGAAGGACTACTCATCAGAACAGGTAAAAGAAAGCTACTAAGAAGTGATCAGGAGAGTGGGAAGATAGGGAAGAAACATTGCAGAAGTCAACTCCCCACCACAGTTAAACACAATAATAATGAACAAGAAGATCATATTTGGTAGGGAAGATGTCAGTGATTTTTTTTCTCTTATTTTTTGGGGATGGGGAGCACTAAGATCTTGGGCTTCCCTCTTGACAGTGGTAAAGAATCCACCTGCCAATACAGGAGATGCAAGAGACATGGCTTAGATCCCTGGGTCAGGAAGATCCCCTGGAGAAGGAAATGGCAACCCACTCCAGTATTCTTGCCTGGAAAATCCCATGGACAGAGGAGCCTGACAGACTACAGCCTATGGGGTTGCAAAAGAGTCAGACATGGCTTAGCAACTAAACAACAACAACAGCTAAGATCTTTGAATAAGAAATACGTTTCCCATGGCAACTCATAAATCAAGCAAATTTTTCATGAAAATTTTGTATTAACAATAACAGTGTATATTGTTACCACGTGCAAGGCACTCTGTCGCCTTTTTTCTTCTATTGTGTTCTGTTCATTTTTAAAATTCTAGTTGAGGTCTCCTAAATTGATCTCCCACAGAAGTAATGGCTGGTGACGAATAATTTGAAAATGACTGCATCAGATCACAGTGAATGTGGAATATGGCAACCATGGCAGATTCTTCCACATCTAAAGATAGTAATGTTTTCTGTTCTATCTATTTTATATGTCCTGCAAGCTAGATTTGACTTTGCAAAGCCCAGATGATAACACTTATATATGTATGTTAATAAGTTAAAGTAAGAATTCTACTCAGTCCGGTCTCCACTTCAGTCTCAGACCCTTCCTAGAAATGTGTTCTAAAAAAACACTCATACTGGTAGTTGTAAAACTGCTTTGTGAAACTTCTTGTTTCTAAACGCATAGGAACAGTACCCAATCACAAATATTTTGAGGAACTGTGGAGGTGCTGGGAGGGAAAGGAGAGTAGAGTGTCTAGATTAAAAGGCTTCATTTTGGGGACTTCCCCGGTGGTCCAGTGGTTAAGACTCCATGTTTCTACTGCAGGGGTTGTGGAATTGATCCCTAGTCAGAGAAGCAAGATCCCACATGTTGTGTAACCAAAAAAATAAATAAGTAAATAGGGCCAAAATTTTAGAAATATAAATAAATAAAAGACTTCATTTTAGATAATGAAAACCAAAAACAATCCCCACATTTCAAAGAAAATCATGAATGATTTTTCTCTATCTTAGAAAGGAATTCCTTTATGGGTCAGCTGGTAAAGAATCCGTTTGCAATGTGGGAGACCTGTGTTGGATCCCTGGGTTGGGAAGATCCCCTGGAGAAGGGAAAGGCTGCCCACTGCAGTATTCTGGCCTGGAGAATTCCATGGACTGTATAGTCCATGGGGTCACAGAGAGTTGGACACGACTGAGAGACTTTCACTTTCTAAAATCACTTCTTGAAATAAATGAGACGAAATGGAGATGATTCAACACTTCAGTTCTCCATAAACTTTTTGTGGACTGGATAGGGCAGACCTGGATTCAATAGATAATAGAAATCTTTCAGCTGACTTCTAGAAACAAAACATTATCTGATACATCATTGCTTCTGAAAAACATGCCAACAAAACACATCTAACCGGGAGGCTTTTTCCACTGTAGCCAGGCACTTCTGTCCGCTTATGTTAGTCCTACGCTTACCCAGTGACAGGTTTGTTCTTGCTGAAGCCAGTTGCATTGGTATTACTGTTAGAGGGGAGTTCCTTTTTTATTTTTCCCCACTCTTTGATTCCATAACGAGGGAATTTTTTTCCCTCCCACACTCTCCAAACATCTCTCCTCTCCTTCATTCATTGTGCCCTTTGGGAAGTAGTTTACAAATGGAAAAATTGAGAGGAAAAGTGCTGGTTGGCTCAACTTTACTTTTCTCTCTTGGATAAACATACCTAGTTCTGCCCTTGAAGGACCTCAGTGTCTGTGAGGGAAGGTTCTTGGGGCTTCTTGGGGCTATGTAGTTGTGTCTTCACCTAATAGCTGCACCATCAATGAGACTACTGTTAAAGTCTAGTCCTTCATCCTGGCTTATATCATTATGAAAGTGATATTCTGACCTCAATATTTGCTCTTGGTTTTATTTTCAACTTATTTGGAAACTAGATAGGAAGGAGAGATGCTAATTATTGAGTCTACTTTTGTACACTCCTGTAATTTTAATTACATTATTTAGTTCAACATTACTTAAATAGGTGAAATGTAACTGGTATTGTTTCAATTAAGTTGAATATGTTGAAAAGACTTGACAAAGGTAAGTCACCTAATAAATGCTACTGACTTAAGTATGAGCATGACAACTGTAAAAGTTCATTTAAAATTATAAAAATCTAGAGTTCTTTATTCATATTATTCCTCTAGTGTCTTACAGTTATTTTTTTCAATTTGAACAAACTGGAACTAGAACTCCTGTGCTATGCTTTTAATGATGTACTTTTTACAAGACAAATCAAACACAGAATTCCAGCCTGCTTATCCAAATAGAAAGGAAAAAGCCTTGACCTTTCATTAAACAAAAAAAAAGACAAGAGTTGCACATGCATGAGTCAAACAACATGTTTATCTTTTTTAAAAAATAATTTTTCTCTTTAATATTCTTAAACAATATATATTTTGCACCAGGAAACTTCTATAGTTTTTGTTTAAAAGCTAGAGATTTTTTTTTGGGGGGGGGGGGGGG
>NW_011494640.1:13609334-13622725 GCF_000754665.1 Bison bison bison | reverse complement strand
GGGGGGGTTGGGGGCAGTGCTTTGACAATAAAGCAAAAGCTATGGATCTCTTTCTGCCATAGAGATTATACACACACAAAGTCATAGCTCATGGATCTCATGAATCCTGTCTTTGATTGAGTTCCTTAAAAAGCCTCCCATCTCTAGGTGTTATTGATGGCTAGACTAATATTTGCCAACATTGCAGGATAACCATCAAATAAAATAAATGTGATCTAAAGCGAAAGAAATAGAAATTTGACACCCACTTTATTTTGAGCTCATCTGCATATATATCTAGAGGACTATTTGAAGGTCAGGCACCACATTTTAAAAGGATACTCAAAAACCAGAATTTACTTAGGAAAAAAATGTCTAAGATAATGCAGGATGCAGAAACTATGACTACTGGCTGGGCAGGTTTATTATAAGGAAAAATTACTTAGGGATGAAGGAGAACTATCCATGTTGACGGTGGACTGGGTTGAAGGCATGCACTATTCTGTATTGTCGGAGCAGGTTAGGACATGGAGCAAGACAACTAGCTACTCTCAGGCAGGTGGGGACTTTGTGTGAGAATCCCTCCTGATGGAGGAAGGAGTGATTAATAAACTAATCAACAAGCATTGATAAAGAGCCTACTATCTTCTCATGATTTTAGATTGCCTATCTCTTCGATGAGGTGTAATTGTGTTTTAAATCATTCTCTGGAGTTCTGAAAAACTGAATGTACAATGTTATAAAAATTGCTTTTTCACTTGCATAGATAAGTTATATATTATTCTCCATTTTTTAAAAGTTATGTAAGTATTTCAGTCAAGGGCTTCTATAATATTGCATTGATTTTCTAGGTATTGTGTTCTTGATTTGTCTATTCAAAAGAATTTCTTGATTTTGCTCCGTTTTCTGGTCAATTCTTAAGCATAATGATAAAACCAGTTATACTTTGCTTTAGAAGCTCACCAGTCTTTTGATCTGCACCGTAACCTTTTTTTTCCTCCCACTGTAACCCCATTTTCATGGAAATATTGCTGTACAGAAGAGGGGATTTATTCTTATTTTTACTATTTTAATTTTCCAGTGGAAATTGGATCATACCAAATGCTTTCCCTACCCCTCCTTCCTCCTTTTCTCTTATCTCTTTCCCTGTCTTTCCCTCTTTCCCTGTAACTTGTGCCCAAATTATTCCCGTATAACTGTTTAATCAGGACTAGCTACATAATTTTCAGAGTTCAGTATAAAATGAAAATCCAGAACCCCTTGTTCAAAAATGATTAAGAATTTCGAGATGGAAGCAACAGAGCATTAAACCAAGTATGTGCACATGCTGTTCATCCATGAAGCCAGCCCCATGTATAATTACAAGTCGTTTGTTGAGTGACTTCTATATTCTAGGCACTGGGAAAACGAACATCCATTGTCTCATTTAATCTTACCTGAAATATTGTAATCTTAATTTTGTGAAGAAGAACACAGAGAGTTATTGGAGAGAGCGTTTTATAAGGTCATAATCATATGAAGTGGAGTTTGGGGATTAGAACTCATGCCTTATTATGCCAGAGCCCCTCTCAATAAGGAATTAGGAGAGACGGAGAGAAAATGTGAACAGCTGAAACCATCAGTTCCCTCAAAGTTTTAGCAAATAGCTGCTCTGCATGCATAAAATCAGAGCATGTTAATTTCCAGGGAGTCAAAGAAAAATACAAAGATGGACCCATACCTTTTAGGCATATGCAATAAAGTAGAGAATGATATAATATGAGGATGGTGTTTTTATCACTCATAAAATAATCTTGGTGTAGTAAGAATTCTGCTACTGAGGAAAGGTCAAAGGTCCATTCCATCAATGCATTCTGTCAAACAGGTCTACTCTCCCCAGCTCAGCAATGGCATCCAGACTTTATTCCAGTCCTCCTGCCTACCTCCTTCCTCCCAGAAAGATTTGGCTACTCGTAAGAGTCACTTCTGCCAGCTCCCTAAGCCCCCTTTTCCTTACTAACAGATGAAAAGCAACTCACTGGATCGGTGGGTAAAACATCAGTCCACATATGGGAGCTAAGTAGAGTCCAGTTATCCAAAGGCCATACACACCAGAGACTGATTCTCTTTGTTCCACACCTGTCCTGGACAAGAGGTGATCTTAGATATTTATTTCTTTTCAGACTAAAACTCTCCTTGCATGAACTCTTTCTTGAGGTGCACAGTTAAAGCAAGCCTTGTGGCTACACATGTGAAATAATATTTTCCTATCAACATTATCAGTAATAAAACAAATCAAAAAATCTTCATCTCTTGATCTTTATCATTTACTCATGAATGCTATTGTACTAGAGAAAAAGAAAGAATTGTCCTTTTGTCTTCCCAGTGATTCCCTATCCACACACACACATATATACTCATACAAACATTCTTCTTTCCCAAACCCTTAAAAAATATTGCTTTATTCAGATCTGTCACTCAGAACTGGTGGATACAAAATTTCTTCCATAGCAATTTGTCCATTCTGTTAAGTAGAGTCCAAAATCAGAGAGACTTGGGCTTCTGGAGTGAGCTCTTTCATTAATGGGTTATCAGGCTTTGCACAAAGTACTCTTCATCTGTGAGCCTTCATTTTTTCATCTGTAATAAAAAGTGGCATCTGGTGATCTGGAGAGTTTTTTCCACCCCTGGCATTCTCTGAATCACTCATTCAAGGTCAGAGTCTCAGAATCTTTAAAGATGGCAGCCCACAGGATCCCATAGCAAATTAATCTGAACTGATACAATTATGTGACAGGAATGGAAGAGAAGACTTCAGCTAGCATGTACACTTAGCAAATGTCATTGGAACATAAAGTTATCTGAACAGGAATGACTTGAAGGATGCTGACTTAGGGCAGCACACATGAATGTTGTTGTGATGATTCAGGAGGAAGATATTTTGATAAAGACTGGATTGACCTGTACACACTGCTATATTTAAAATGGATAACCAACAAGGACTTATTGTATAGCATGGGGAACTCTGCTCAATATTCTGTAACAAGCTAATTTGAAAAAGAATGTGGTTGTTGTTCAGTTGCTAACTCGTGTCTGATTCTTTGTGACCCAAGGAATATAGTATGCCCGACTTCCCTGTCCTTCACTATCTCCCAGAGTTTGCTCAAATTTATGTCCATTGAGTCATGATGCTATCTAACCATCTCATCCTCTGTTGCCCCCTTCTCCTTTTGCCTTCAATCTTTACCAGCATCAAGGTCTTTTCTAACAAGTCAGCTCTTGGCATCGGATTGCTAAAGTATTGGAGCTTCAGCTTCAACATCAGTCCTTCCAGTGAATAGTCAGGGTTGATTTCTTTTAGGATTGACTGGTTTGATCTCCTGTCTGTCCAGGGGATTCTCAAAACTCTTCTTACATGTATATATAAAATTGGATCACTTTGTGGTAAACCTGAAATTAATGCAACATTGTTAATCAACTATTGGTGGTGGTCGCTAAATCATTCGTGTCCAGCTCTCTGTGACCCTATGGACTATCGCCTGCCAGGCTCCTCTGTCCATGGGATAGTTTAGGCAAGAATACTAGAGCGGACTGCCACTTCCTTATCCAGGGAAACTTCTCAACTCAGGGATCAAACCCAGGTCTCCTGCATTGTAGGCAGATTCTTTACCTACTGCGCCACTAGGGAAGCCCTCATCAGCTGTATTCCAACATCCAAAATAAAAATAAAATAAATTTTTTTTATTCCAACATCCAAAATAAAAAGTTTTTAAAAAAGACTGGATTTCATTGAGTTTCCAACATCACACAACATAAGTGATCAATTAGGTTTTCAGGTCCAGTAATGCTATCTTCTTTGAACAGATTAATTAATCACTTTAATCACCCACTTTTTAGATATTTTGTGGGTGGCAGGCATGTTTCTATGTCTTGGATTAAATCCATGAACAAGATAGAGTCTCTTCTAAGGAATATGTATATTTTAGAGAAAGTAGAGTAGAACCCAAGAAGGAGAAAGGACCGAGCAGAGGCTGGAAAACAGAGAGAGGCTTGGCTGAAGTTTAATGAATGTGGACAATGTAATGGTTAATTTATGTGTCAACTTCACTGGGTCACAGGGTGCCCAGATGTTTGGTCAAACATTTTTCTGGATGTTTCTGTGAGGGTGCTCAGAGATGAGATCAAGCTTTAATTAATCTATGGACCATAAATAAAGCATACTGTCCTCCACAATGTAGATACGTGCATGCTAAGTAGCTTCAGTCATAGCTTCTCTGCAATGCCATAGATTGTAGCCCAACAGTCTCCACTATCCATGGGACTCTCCAGGCAAGAATACTGGAGTGGGTTGCCATGCCCTCCTCCAAAGGATCTTCACCCTGGGATCAAATCTGGATCTTCTGCATTGCAAGCAGATTCTTTACCATCTGAGCCACCAGGGAAGCTCCCCACTGTGTGGATAAGCTGCATCTAATCAATTGAAGATATGAACAGAACAAAAGTCTAGCATCCTCTGAACAAGAAAGAATTCTTCAGAAGACTGCCTTTATCTGCAACATCAGTTCTTTTTGGGTCTGCAGCAGTTGGCTTTTGGACTCAAATTAGAACATCACTTCTCCTGGTCTCTAGCCTGATGATCCTTGCTATGTACTTTAGGCTTGTCAGCCTCCATAACTGAGTGAACCAATTCCGAATACTAAATATCTTTCTCTATAAACACACATCCTATTGGTTCCATTTCTCTGGAGAACCCTGACACAGAAAGGGACAGTAAAAATGAGGTGGAGAGATAGGGGCTGTGCCAAATGGGTCTTTTTGGACATGCTTTGGAATTTGTATTTTAAATAAAGGGTTAAATTGTAAAGGGTTGGCATTGGAGGGTTTTTAGCAGAGGAATGTTAATATCTGGTGTACACTGAGCTCACTCAAGCTGCTGTGTGGAGAGTGCATTGAGGGAGGCAAGCATAAAAGTGGGGAGACCAGAGACAGAGTTACTACAAACATCCAGGCAGAAGATGATGGTATATTTAATGGTTAGGCAGATTCTTTGGAATTAATCAGAAATTGCTCATATTCTGGAAATATTCAGGAGTGAGTTCTGAAAGGACTTTATATTTTGGATTTTACATTTTCAAAAAACAAAGGATAGTTTCTACTGTCACAAGAATACATAAACAGCAGATAAGGAATTTGTGACTCTGGCCCAGAAGGAATGAAAGTCACTATGTAATAATATACTAAAGAAAACAAAAGTAAAGTTTGTGCTTATTCATGTAAAGAAGAGCTAAGGATCGGAGAAGGCAATGGCACCCCACTCCAGTACTCTTGCCTGGAAAATCCCATGGACAGAGGAGCCTGGTGGGCTGCAGTCCATGGGGTTGCTAAGAGTCAGACACAACTGAGCAACTTCACTTTCACTTTTCACTTTCATGCATTGGAGAAGGAAATGGCAACCTACTCCAGTGTTCTTGCCTGGAGAATCCCAGGGATGGGCAAGCCTGGTGGGCTGCTGTCTATGGGGTCGCACAGAGTTGGACACGACTGAAGTGACTTAGCAGCAGCAGCAGCAGAGCTAAGAATAATCAAAAAGCCCATGACTAGTCCACGTACCTTTGATAACACCCGTGACCCAGTTTCGTCATCTACAGAATAAGTACACAGCAGACAAGTTGTCGTAAAGATTAATATTTGCATTGGGCTTCCCTGATGACTCAACAGGCAAAGAATCCACCTGCAATGCAGGAGACCTGGGTTCAATCCCTGAGTTGGGAAAATCCCCTAGAGTAGGAAATGGCAACCCACTCCAGTATTCTTACATGGAACATCTCATGGACAGAGTATCCTGGCAGGTTACAATCCAAAGGGTCACAAAGAGTTGGACATGATTGAGCAACCAAACACAGCACACACAGGACTTAAAAAACTCCAGGCATGCAGTGAGCATCATAGAAGTCTCATTGCTATCATCATCATCACCATCATCATTAGCCACAATTGGTAAAAATCACTTTTACCATAATTGGTAAAAATCTGGGTAAAGTCTAACTAAGAATCAAAACCCAAACACTGTCCCAAAGTAAGCAAGAGTTCTCTGGGTTAACTCTGAGCACACATTAAATAAAAGCTTATGTGAACAGCACAGACATACTCATACTGAGAATCATTTTCCCCGAAATAAATAGGTCAGCCATCATTGACTCCTATACACACAAAAAAACAAGGTAAGCAAGTTCTCAAGTGGGCTGGAGAACCCTTAACCTTTAGACACCATTCTGATTAAAAAAAAAAAAAAAGAATTACTTAGAATAATGATAGTAAAATCAATCAAGTACCTATGGAGTGCAGTGCACTAGCCTCTTTACATTCATACATACTCATTTACTGTATTGATAATTTAAGTAAGGACCCAACAGGATTCTGCATCAGAAATGAAGAAACCAGGCTTAAAGAAGTTGGGTATCTTACACAAGATCGCATGCTAGTAAATGAAAGACTCACACTTTTATTTCAAAATCCATGCTTTACATATAGGATTGGAAAGAATGGAAATTACTTATAAAGAGAACAAGAAACCTCATTTCTTGGTTAACAGGAGGGAAAAAGCCTTATCTGCTGTGCTCCTTCAAATAAAGATTGAGAATATGAAATACAGCCTCTGACTTTGCGCTTCACTGGACAGAAAAGCTGCCATAAACTAAGGCAAGAGCCCTCAGACATTTATTCTGCCTCAGAGGTTCCATCACCCTTCCTCCCTTCCTCTCCTCACTTCCCAAATAACAACCACAAAGAAAAATAAACTGTCAAATCACACCCCCACCCTTCACACACACACTCAGATGTACACCCCTGACCCATTTGGTGGAGTGGAGGTGTCACTTTGGGGAGTAGGGGAGTAGTCGGAAGGAAGAAGGGCAGGGAGACTTAATTAGACTCTGTTAATCACCCAACTAGGTGCTTTGTCTTTTTTCAGTGGATACTTATATCCACAAAGAGCTTTTACTTGATGTAACAAAGATGGAGCATAATCACAACCCGGTGGGAGCTGGAAAGACTTTTCCCCTTTGTGATCAAGAAATGTTTGGTTGAATTTGGAGCAAGAAGGCAAGATCAGTATCTTTCACTCCCTTCTGAATGGTTGGTAAGAGGAACTGGGCAATGGTGATTTTAAGATGGCACAACATCCTTTGATTTGTTACCTGGTGCCTTTGGGCATTCAGCTAGAAACGTGGCTGTAGGACATGTGAGCATGCGTCTTCACAGGCAGGTCCGCTGAGAACTCCCGCTGGGGTCGTGCGGGGCACCAGGTCAGTCCTTATTTGCCTGGACATGGCATTTGGGAAATATCATACACCCTCTCACAGTCCCCAGTTAATTGAAGCAGAAACAAACTGTTCCAGGGCTACTCCAGCCCTGTTCCTCCTTTCCTTCAGACCTTGCTACTCAAGCTGTGACCTACAGACCAGAATCATGGGTATCACTTCAGGGCTTGTGAGAAATGCAGAATCTTGGGCTCCACCTCAAACCTGCTGAATTGGAATCATCATTTTGACACGAACCTCAGATAATTCATATATAGTCACATTAAGGTTTAAGGAGCATTACCTTGGATCATTATGGGACAAACTGGGGTCTTTTAAAGTGGGCATAACTCCCAGCAATAGGGTGGTGAAAGATGCAAAAATTCTTCATCAGCTGTAATCTGTGAGGGGCCAAGAAAAACACCAAATCCTATTCCACCTCTGCTCAAGAATGTGGTAGACTAAAATGACTGATCTGTCAGTAATAAGTAAATTGGCTCACTAACCATTGAATAAAACAATATGCAGGTGAACAGAAGAACAATCTTATATATACCGCTCTTCTAAAGATGGTTTGAACCATTGGTACCAGAGATGCAAGTTACCCAACAAACTGAAAATCATCACCTTTCTTCTTCCCCCAGGAAATCAGCAGGATGGTTTTAAATGGTAGTATCAACACCTCTGATGCTCCACTCTACATGGTTTCTAAAACATTCATGATTATTACATAACAAAATCAGTACCACAAAATAAGAAACATGGCAGATTATTATAGCTTTCCAGATTAGTGTATGTTTTATGATGGGGTAAATAGAAAAGAAGGAAAGGAGGTTTCTAGGTGTGGATGATGGAAGGAAGGACAAACCTCAGGGCAACATCTCTCTGAACAGATGTAGGTAGGATGATATCAGTACATGCAAGCATTTATAAGACACTGATACACACTATCTCATCTTACTCATACAGAAGACATAGCCGTTATCTTTACGGATCCCACCATTTTACCAACAAAGGAAATAAACAAGGAGAGGTGAACTGACTTGCCTAAGTTGACAAAATTAAAAACAGTGAAGTCAGTCCTCATAACCAGTTAGATAAGCAAAGCAAGAGTATTTTACACTGTACAACAAGAGGAAGTGATGTGTCTGACTCTGCCACCGTAAGGATTGTAGCCCACCAGTTTCCTCTGTCCACAGAATTTTCCAGGCAAGAATACTGGAGTGGGTTGCCATTTCCTATGCAAGGAGATCAGGAATTGAACCTGCATTTCTTGAATCTACCTGCCTTGGCAAGCAGATTCCTTACCAACTGTGCCACCTAGGAAGCCCTCAAGAGGAAGTGAAGGAGAGTAGAAAGTAGAACAGGAAAGAGAATAAAGGAAAGGAAGGAACAAGGGAGGAAGGAGAAAAAGGAAAGATAGAAGGAAAACTGTTCTTTATTGTAATTTTAAAACAACTTTTTTATTGCACTTTTCTGACATTTTGACTAGTCATTATATCTCCCTTGCCTTCTAAAATGATCTTTTGCAACTCAGTTCTACTTCTTGTCATTGTTACTTGACATAAAAATATTTTTAGGAACTCTAATTACTAATTACACAGGAGAAGAAAAAAAATTCCAAAAGCTTTGATAAATGTGCACATTTAGCTCAATCGGTAAAGAATCCACCTGCAATGCAGGAGACCCCACTTCGATTCCTGGGTCAGGAAGATCTGCTGGAGAAGGGATAGGCTACCCACTCCAGTATTCTTGGGCTTCCCTTGTGGCTCAGCCGGTAAAGAATCCGCCTGCAATGTGGGAGACCTGGATTTGATCCCTGGGTCAGGAAGATCCTCTGGAGAAGGGAAAGGCTACCCACAGTATTCTGGCCTGGAGAATTCCATGGACTGTATATGCCATGGGGTCACAAAGAGTCGGACATGACTGAGCAAACTTCACTTTCACATTTTAACTAAACTTACGATGCACTCAAAATCAAAGTGTTTTCCAAAATCTCATTTCTGCCACAGCTTGTAATTTTAGCCAGTGTAAGGCTGTTTATTTCAAAATTTTGATTGCATTTTTAATTGGGGTATAGGTGCTTTACAATATCCTGTTTGTTTCTGCTGCTCAACAAAGTGAATCAGCTACATGTATACGTTTATCCCCTCCCTCCGGGAACTCCCTCCCACCCCCTCATCCCACCCATCTAGGTCACCACAGAGCTGTGCTATACAGCAGGTTCCCACTAGCTGTCTATTTTACCCACGGTAGTGTATATATCAGAGAAGGCGATGGCACCCCACTCCAGTACTCTTGCCTGGAAAATCCCATGGATGGAGAAGCCTGGTAGGCTGCAGTCCATGGGGTCGCTAGGAGTCGGACACGACTGAGCAATTTGACTTTCACTTTTCACTTTCCTGCATTGGAGAAGGAAATGGCAACCCACTCCCGTGTTCTTGCCTGGAGAATCCCAGGGACAGGGGAGCCTGGTGGGCTGCCGTCTCTTGAGCGGCACAGAGTTGGACACAACTGAAGCGACTTAGCAGCAGCAGCAGCGGCCGCAGCAGTGTATATATTTCAATCCCAATCTCCCAGCCCATCCACCCCCAATTCCCCCATCCCCTGTATCCAGTCTGTTCTTTATAGCTGTGTCTCTATTCCTGCTCTGCAAATAGGTTCATCTGTACCATTTTTCTAGATTCCACATGTATGAGTTAATATATATTTGCTTTATCTTTGTAACTTACTTCACTCTGTATGACAGTTTCTAGATCTATCCACAATCGGACCTAATTAAACTTAAAAGTTTCTGCACAGCAAAGGAAACCAGAAGATAAAAAGACAACCTTCAGACTGGAAGAAAATATTTACAAACAAGGCAAGCGATGGGGATTAATCTGCAAAATATACAAACAGCTCATGTAGCTCAATATCAAAAACAAACAAACAACCTAATAAAAAAAATAGGTGGAAGACCTAAACAGCTATTTCTCTAAGGAAGACATACAGATGGCCAAGAGGCACATAGAAAGATGCTCAGCACCAATAATTATTAGCGAAATGACTGCATTTTATCTTAATTGATCTTGAGGTTCATGTCCTCACAGTGGTAATTCAGGATTTGACCTGAAGAGGGAGAAACATATGTATGAAAGTATTTAGGTGCCATGTTTGTTGGTGGGTTATGTTATGTTGTTACTGTTCTCAGCACTTCCGTTGATAAGGAGCATTGAAATCCTAATCCTTTAGAAGGTTAACACTAGAGAAGACCTAAGAGGTGCCCTGTTTCAACCAAGGTATTTCAAGATGAGGAAAGCAGTGGCCAAAAGAGAGAACCAGGGATTTGTCTAAGATTCTACAACTACTCAGCACTTGAACCCAACTGTTCAGATTATGTAATAAGAAAAATAATATGTTAACAAACTGAAGATCCTCTTTTATTATTGGAATGTTAGCATAATCACTCTGACCTCTCCTTGTTAAACCAATCCAATTTTTTTGTTTTTCTTCCATGGTCAAAATAAATCATTTTCATATCACCAGCTTTCCAGGTGGCACAGTGGTAAAGAATCCACCTGCCAGTGTAGGAAACACAAGAGGCTCAGGTTACCTCCCTGTGTTGGGAAGATCCCCTAGAGGATAAAATGGCAAACCATGCCAGTATTCTTGCCTGGCATATTCCACAGACAGAGGAGGCTGGTGGGCTACAGTCCATGTGTTATAAACAGTGAGATACGACTGAACATGCAGGCAATGTTACAAAATGCAGTCCCCTCCAAGGATAAAAACAAGAGCCCCTCATTAGCTTCTGCATCTTTGCATCTTCCAAGCAAAGGAAGATCTTGCATCTTCCAAGGTAGGGAAAGACATTTGACTGAGACATTTGCACATTCTAGTCTACCAATTCTGGAATTTAGAGTCTGATAATAATTTTATGTCCTCAGCATCTGGCAAAAAGGCTTGGCATTGTATTAGTTGCTAAAAGTAAATAACTTATTTAATGTTTGCAGCTTTATACCTGGTAGAATGCCCATTTTACAGAGGAGAAAACAGATTCCCCAAGTTACAGTCATTTGCCCAAAGCAACACAGAATACAATGGAACCCTGATCGAAACCTGAGACCTGTGGCTTTGCTTTGTAATGGTTAAAGTACAAAAATTACATCTTGATGAAGGGAATGAACAAAGAATCAGATGAATAAAAGAATATGTACTTTACCCCAAGGTCAGGATGCTGCACCAGCCACTGTAGAAAAGCAGTCAAGGAAAAAATCTGTGCCAGTTTGATATCTCAATTGTTTGCTAGAATCATTTGAAAGGAGGTGAAGCTGCCAGAGGGAATCACCATGAGAGATACTGACAGGGACCCACAAGAGGAGCGTTGCTTTCCTAACTTCTGCTACATCAAAGTGCCTCCGAAGAATGCAGGGACTCCATCTCATGCTCTGTCCCACCAGGGCGAGTGGCCAGCTGCCAAGCTGCTATAAATCTGCTTTTTAATTTAACCTTCTACTTCTCTCTTGGCCTCACCATTGGGATTGCTGCACAAACAAGGAAACCACAAGGATCCCCTCTGATTATCATCACAGGAAGAAATTCAGAGGATGAAATAGAAAAGACAAAAGCAGCAGTGGGGGCAGGGGAAAGGCTTGTTTCAGGATTCCAGGAGGGTCTTTATAAATAATTGAGAGACAGAAACAGGCTAAACTGAAAATAAACGTAGCATACAAAATTATCAGTGTTACTCTACAAGGGAAATGTTTAAATACAGCCAGAATCCTTGGACCATAACCAGAGGACTCCTGTTGTCTCCGATGCAATTCACAATAAATGGCTCCTGTGACTCCAACGTGCCAATTAAACAGTTTGTCTTTGCCTCAACCTTAATTTGGCAGACAGTTCTGTTGTAAATCTGTGTACTGGGATGGAGGAAAGTTGTTTCTCAGCTGCACCCCCCAGAGTTTACTCTTTGCTCAACACATAATGTAAATATGTCATTGCGTTGACTGGAGTCAAATGAGAGATGCCAAATAGAACAAAATATTCAAGTCCCAGATTAATTACTGCTTGAAATGTTCTAATTTACTGCCCATATTTTGTGCATGAGAAGAAGCAAGGGGATCTGTGGCCCTTGCAGCTGCTGAGCTACTTCAAAACTTAGAAGGGAGAAGTCTGGACAGTCAATGGAGTTGTCCTTTTGTCAAGATCACATTTCTAGAAAATGCCTTTTCTGAAAACTAGATGATGTCCATTAAGAGGTAACATGCTATTGTGTTCTGAGTACAAAATTCAGTAGCCACTGATGTAATTTAATCTTTCAAAGGTCAAGAATCATATTTAAATGTATTTTATAACACGTTTGGTTTTCTATTTATTGACTTGGGGATTAGCTATGAGAAACTTAAATGGCTACCAGCTAGCTGGAATTAGGTTGGCAGATTTTGGGGGATAGTTCCACTGTAAGAAACTCAAAAAAACTCTCTAGAACTCAGAGGTCCTTATTCTGTACTGTAGGTAATGATGATTCTCTTACTGAAAGAAAAACTGGAAGACTTCCACCAGACCACCTAAGCGTAGCAGCTGCAGTGAATGCTAGAAGACAGTCAGCTTCAACGGTTTGAACCCTTTTACAATATTGGACTGAATCTCAAATTTCTATGCAATCTGTTCTCATCCATAACCCAAAGTCCTGATTTGGGACAGACATGAGGGAGGATAATCTTGAAGGAGGAAACAGAACAGGCTCCGTCTTGAAACCGGAACTACATCTTGGGCAGGACTGTGGATTTTGAGCTATATGCCCAGTATCTATGGAAAGGACATACCAACTGGAAAACCAGGCACCCCCAAAAGGAAGAGCCCCAGGGCTCTCCATCGCCTAAGAGAATACCCTAATTATCTGTGTGACCGAATAGAATCATCAGATCAGATTAGTCACTCAGTCGTGTCCGACTCTTTGCGACCCCATGAATCGCAGCACACCAGGCCTCCCTGTCCATCACCAACTCCAGGAGTTCTGAGACTCACGACCATTGAGTCAGTGATGCCATCCAGCCATCTCATCCTCTGTTGTCCCCTTCTCCTCTTGCCCCCAATCCCTCCCAGCATCAGAGTCTTTTCCAATGAGTCAACTCTTCGCATTAGGTGGCC
>NW_011494640.1:13608391-13609234 GCF_000754665.1 Bison bison bison | reverse complement strand
ATCATCCCTTCCAAAGAAATCCCAGGGCTGATCTCCTTCAGAATGGACTGGTTGGATCTCCTTGCAGTCCAAGGCACTCTCAAGAGTCTTCTCCAATACCATAGTTCAAAAGCATCAATTCTTCAGCGCTCAGCATTCTTCACAGTCCAACTCTCACATCCATACATGACCCCAGGAAAAACCATAGCCTTGACTAGACAAACCTTTGTTGGCAAAGTAATGTTTTTGCTTTTGAATATGCTACACTCTATTATACTTATTGGAGTATGACCACAAGCCTATTGATAATTGTCCACTGTTAACTACCTAGGCTTAAGGCTTATGAATCACAGGTTAACTTGGATTGTATCTTTCTTTTTCCTTTGTTCAGACTAGTTTCAGGGAATTTTGGGGAGGTGGGTCTGGGCACGTTCACTTAGGGTATATAAGGTTTTCACAAAAATTAGTCGGGGTCCTTGGCTAAGAGGAGACTCTGTCTTGGGCCCGCCCGTGTAATAAACTGCACTCCACTATCTGCATTGTCCTTCTGAGTGAGTTTGTTTCTTGGAACGCATGGCTCCAACAATCTAAACTAGGCCTGCCTTGTAGTTTAATCCAGCATTCTAAAATCATTCTTTAGGTAGGTCGCCATCTGCTTGGGAAATAGATGAAAAATGACAATAATAGGTGAGCTGCACCAGACAATACTACTTATATAATTCCCTCTGCTTTAAATAAATTTTTATTTTTGAAAATTTATATTTTTGCAGAAAACTTGCAAAGACAGTACAGAGTTCCTGTACATCCCTCAGCCAGTTTATCTTGAAGTCTAATTAATAATCATGAATCAGTGTTATTTCTTTC
>NW_011494640.1:13583645-13608282 GCF_000754665.1 Bison bison bison | reverse complement strand
TATTTCTTTCTTTCTAATGTACCACAGTCATGAATGGCAAACTGATAAACTGGCTGAGGAATATACGGCAACTCTGTACTATCTTTGTATGTGTTCTGCAAAAATAAAATTTTCAAAAAATAAAAATTGAATTTTCCACTAATATCCTTTTTCTGTTCCAGGTTCCCATCCTGGATGTTTCATTGCATTTATTGGTCTTGTCTCCTTTATCTCCTCTGGGCTGTGACAGTCTCATCTTTCCATATCTATTGTTTGGAAGTTAGTCTCTAAATCCAGTTCAAAGTTGAGGGGAGGGGAGATGACTAAATTTTATCTCCTGGAGTAGGGGGTATCCATGCACATTATTTTGAATTCTTCTATAAGGCAGATTCATCTTTTCCCACTCATTTATTTATGCATTCAATTATTTATTTATATCACTATAGACTCATGTATATTTATTTTATACATTTTTTACTCATGTATATTTATTTTGTACTTTGGGTTATAATTTCACACTTAGTTATTTTATTTTCTTGCTCAAATTCCAGCTTTGGGCTTTGGGAGCTCTTTCAACTGGCTCTTGTGTGACTTGATCTGTCCCTTCCTACCCTTTAATGTTTTTTAGTACGTCCTTGCTTTCTGGTCCTACAAGTTACTCCAGGATCATCTTATATTTTCCCTGTCCCAACCCTAGAATCAGTCATATCTCCATGAAACTTTGGTTTCATGTATTAACGAACAGAATTTTGAAAGCAAGATCTGGGTGCTGTATGTGCATACTCATTGCTATTGGGATATTGTTGCTTCCAGCTAACAGAACTAGGTCGTATATGTGTATATATACCAAGGCATGCTGTGCTGTGCTTAGTCTCTCAGTCATGTCGGATTCTCTGAGACCCCATGGACTGTAGCCCACCAAGCTCCTCTGTCCATGTGGATATTCCAAGCAAGAATACTGGAGTAAATTGCCATGCCCACCTCCAGGGGATTTTCCTAACCCAGAGAATAAACCCAGGTCTCCCACAATGCAGGAGGATTCTTTACCATCTGAGCCACCAGGGAAGCCCAAGGAATACTGGATTGAGGGGCAGATTCTTTACCAGCTGATCCACGAGGGAAGCCCTCACCTGCTTATATATTATGTTAAACATGAGTCTGTGCTGATGTCCCAGATCCTGAAGCTAATACCACATGGTATGTTCTGATAGTCTCTGATTTTGCTCATCTGTAACTTCCCTCTCAAGAGTGAGAAGTTTGGTTCTTACTATCGATTATCCATTTATGTGTTCAGTCTCTGTACACGTGTAAAGCGTTTCAGAATCGCTAACCCATATCACCAGAAGGAACAAATTTACCAGCTAGAAACCAGTGTATCCTTAACAGTTCCTAGTCAAACCTCTGCTTCTCAGAGTCGCTTAAGTCAGCTCCTCTATCTCCCCCTCTTCTGTAAAGGTATGTCATGCATTTGCAATCCAGTGAGATTTATACGCCATGGTCTAAACACCATTCTGGTTGTTGGTGGGTAGGGGGCGATGGGAAAGTTTGTCCTTGTTTTCTTTAGCTGCATACATTAAAGTTCACACTTCGTGATTTGCAGTTCTGTTGCAATGAGGGAATTATTTTCTTTTCCTTTTAATTATTTTAATTGGAGGATAATTACTTTACAATATTGTCATGGCTTTTGCCATACATCAACATGAACCAGCCACAGGTATACATGTGTCCCCCTATCCTGAACCCCCCCACCTCCCTCCCTCCACTCTATCCCTCTGGGTTGTCCGAGAGTACTGGCTTTGGGTGTCCTGCTTCCTGTATTGAACTTGCACTGGTCATCTATTTTACATATGGTAATATACATGTTTCAATGCTATTCTCTCAAATCATCCCACCCTTATCTTCTCCCACAGAGTCCAAAAGTCTGTTCTTTACATCTGTGTCTCTTTTGCTGCTCTGCATGTAGGATCATCATTACCATCTTTCTAAATTCTATATATATGCATTAATATACAGTTTTTGTGTTTCTCTTTCTGATTTACTTAACTCTGTATAATAGGCTCCAGTTTCACCCACTTCATTAGAACTGACTCAAAAGTGTTCCTTTTTATAGTTAAGTAATATTCCATTGTGTATACGTATAACAACCTCCTTATCCATCCATCTGCCGATGGACATCTAGGTTGCTTCCATGTCATAGCTACTGTAAGTAGTGCTGCAATGAACACTGAGGTACATATTTCTCTTTCAACTCTGGTTTCATTGGTGTGGATGCCCAGCAGTAGGGTTGCTGGGTCATATGGCAGTTCTGTTCCCAGTTTTTTAAGGAATCACCATGCTATTCTCCATAGCAGCTGTACCAGTTTAAAACAGATTCAAGCTTCTACAATGAGCCAGGACAGTAGGGGTAGGTTTTGAGAAACATTCTTAACTTGTTGGAGACCTGCTCCATCATCCTTATTACAATACCAAGGAGAACTTAACATCCTATCCAGGAGTGCTGTGAAAATATACATTCATGTTGGTATACCACTCAAGAGGAAGGTGAGAGAGGAGAAGCTAAAAATACTAAACATTAGGAGCTGAAGTACATTACATAAGATGCTACAGAAAAATCCAACAAACTTTTTGGCAAACTCAACAGTATCCCAGAAGAACATGACGTTACTTCTTTTATTATTAAACTTTTTTATTTTGTATTGAAGCTTAGCTGATTAACAGTGTTGTGATAGTTTCAGATGAACAGCAAAGGGACTCAGCCAGACATACATGTGTTGTTGTTCAGTCAATCTCTCATTTCTAGCTTTTGCAACCCCATGGACTGCAGCATCCCAGGCTTCCCTGTCCTTAACTATCTCCAAGAGTTTGCTCAGAAACTCATGTCCATTGAGTCAATGATGCCATCCAACCATCTCATCCTCTGTTGGCCCCTTCTCCTCATAGATGCAATTATTATTAAATAAGTTTCATGTGTCAAGGTGAAGGGCGCAGAGTGTAAAGACAGTCACTGAAGCAAATTTCCACGTTTTCACCTATCAACCAAGCACTCTAGGTTATTCTCTGAGAACTGACTCCACAGAAAACACCTCCAGGTGCTTCATAAGCTGATCCCTCTCCTTCAGGTGGGCCTATCCAGGGTGCATGATCATGCTCCATGTCTCGTGCGTTTTTCACTCACACTGTTCCATACCTTCCTGCTTTGGATGTGCTAAGCCTTCTGCCTGAAGATCCTTGCTTCTGTTTTAAGTTTTGGCCACGAGTCTTGTGGGATCTTAGCTCCCAGATCAGGGATCAAACCCACACCCCCTGCTTTGGAAGGCAAAGTCTCAACCACTGGACTGCCAGGGAAGTCCCAGTGAGTATTTATTGAAAGATTATTTTGTGCCAGGCTTTATATTATGTTCTCTTGGGGAACACAAAGATGTATGAGTCACATTCCTACCCTTGGGACCTTGTAATCCAGAAGGGAACCCAAGGCGTATCCAGAAAATCTAAGGTATAGGATTTGCCTAAAAGTAGAGAAGCCGAGAGCACGTATGAACAATGGTTGGGATGTCCACAAGATAATCTAAGGGATGGACCATGAAGAAAGAAGGCTGGCTGACAATATTGGATATTTTGCTTACAAGGCAGGAGTAACCAATGAGGTGAGGCCTGCATAACAGACTGAAGAGGTTGTATATTTTCTGTAGCCAGTGATGAAATATCAGAGGTTGTTAAGCATAAACCTTAACTGTGAATTTCACTCTTAGTAGAATAAATCAGGAAATACTATATATTATATATGAATATGTTACTAACATCTTCAGTTCAGTTCAGTTCAGTTGCTCAGTCATGTCCGACTCTTTGCGACCCCATGAATCACAGCACACCAGGTCTCCCTGTCCATCACCAACTCCCGGAATCCACCCAAACCCATGTCCATCAAGTCGATGATGCCATCCAACCATCTCATCCTCTGTCGTCCCCTTCTCCTCCTGCCCTCAATCTTTCCCAGCATCAGGGTTTTTTCCAATGAGTCAGCTCTTTGCATCAGGTGACCAAAGTATTGGAGTTTCGCCTCAACATCAGTCCTTCCAATGAACACCCAGGACTGATCTCCATCTTAACCTTGTCAATTAGAACACAAACTTCTTGAGGGAATGGTTTTTGGATTTCTATTTTTTTTTTTAATCCTCCATAATACATATTGAATTACAGCTAAATGGGGGCTTCTGAATTAGTGAATCCTGAAATTCAGCAATGATAATAAGAATAATAACTGCTGATATTTATTGAGTACTTATACTGTATACCACACAGTATGTGCTGACAGTACTGCTCTTAGACCTGGGCATCCCCAGGTGGTAAAACATCTATGGGGCAAGTGCAGGTGAGCTGTCAGAGCCTGCACCAATCCCTAACCCCTAAACTGCCCACAGTCCTGCCTTCATGCTCATCCTCTGGGTACCAAGACCCAGAAATTAACTGCTCAAATGGTCTATACACACATTAAGGTCCAGCTTGGCCCTCTTCCCTAGGCTCCTTCTCCTGAAGCTGAGAGGCAGCCAAGGGGAAACTTTGCTTTTTGGTTATTGGGGTGGGAGTGGGGGTGGGTGAGCAATAGGACAAAGGGCAACTAGCAGTGGACTGGGGAGGGACGGCTCCATGGGTATCACCTTGAGCCTCACAAACACATTACCAACAGGCCAAGCACTCAAATTACCACACTTAATTCTTAAAACAGTCCTATAAGGTGTCCACATTATACAGAGGAGCAATAGACAGGCCAGGCAGCTTGTTTAAGGGAACGAGGCATATAAACAGTGGAAGATGGGATGCAAGCCCCGATCTCTTTAGCTGTGAACTTGAGGCTTTAACCATTACACTACACTGTACCGTCTTGTCCAGGGTCGCCATGTTCCATGACTCCATTTCCCGTGGTTTTCAACGAGTGGAATTCTGGAGCGGGTCACTGCACAACCAGCGTGTCTGTACCAGAGAGCCTGGCTGTGAAAAGAGCAATCGCTGATTCACAGCATTCAGCCTATTCACTGTGCTTAGCCTCGCTTCTCACCTGCCACTCTGGCCCCTTTTCTCTTTTGGATTTGTCCTCAGCCAGCAGCGTGGGCTCCAGTATTCACAGCATCTGCGCTCCTCAGCTCTCTAATGCACATGCGTGTACTTGAGACTCCATGTGTCTTTCAATCATGAGGTTTAAAATGGGTAAGCTCATTCCCGGCAAATGGCGGGTATGCCTCTCCAGGTGGGAGGGCATGACATTTCTGCTGCGTGCCACCTCCTCCCCCCCTCAACTCCCCCACAAAGGAGTATTTTAATAGAAGGTTAATGGAGGGCACGCAGAACAAAAAGAAAATGCTGTCATCATTATTCCATGTTGTACTCTAATAGAGGTCAGCTCTCTCTCGGATTTTTTTCCCCCATCCATCCTTAAAATGAATTATTTAGCCTATGAAAACAAAACTAGTTTATTTATGATGACAGAGAAGCTGTAAATGTGCTCCTGATCTGTGCATTGACTAATTAGATTAATTAAGCCAGCATGCATTTCAGAACAGGCAGGCAGGTGGCAAATAACATTTGAGATGATTTATATGATATATTCCATCAAGCTTACAGTTGATAAATAATATCACATTCATTCCATTAAGATATCGAAGTGGAAAAAGAAAATAGTGCATTCTTGGCTCTGGGCTGTTATCGAAAGAACAACTCTTGAGGTTACTACACTGAACATTATTTACTCTGCTCAAAACGCGGCCGGAGGGTGGGGGGGTGTGGAGGGGGTGTGGAAAAAGCCAAATCTCAAACTCAAGTTTGTCTCCTTGGTCCCTTTCATTATGCAAAGGTACTACTTTGCCTGGCAGTAGAATTGAATTTTTGAAATAGAGATGAGATTTGAATGTCAATTAAGTCATTGCTGCCTGCTACCAACTTTTGCTAGAAGCTCCCATACTCTGGTCCTGTACTAATCAGCCAGCTTCCAGTGTGTACTCTCAGTAAATGAGTGTGAAATTGGCTGAATAGAAAATCTTTCCTTCTGTGGTCTTCAAACTTCAGCATGCCTAAGAATCACTGGGAATGTTTGCACAAGTGCAGACTCGGGTCCTACTCCCTGTAGGTCTGGATGGAACTAGTAATCTGTATTCCTTTAATCAACACTTTGGATATGGATATAACCCCATTCTAACAAGCTCATGCACAAGAACTGAATCCTGGAATGTGACCTGTGGTTTTTCTGGATTCTCAAGTTCATTGAATATATTAGACTCACTTAGAGTTGTCAGCATTTCTCAGCATATAGTCAAAGGACCGTCTGCATTAGAATTTCCTAGAGAGGCATGGTGAGAATTCAGATTCCTGGGCTTCACTTAAAACCTACTAAATTTGAATTTGTAAGAGTTTTACAAGAGAGTATGCCTGTTAGCAAACTACCCAGGTGACTCTGATGCATACTAAAATTTAAGAACTACTGCCTTAGAGAAATGCTTGATGTAGGTGTAACAAAAATTGGCAGTCTCCTCCTGTAGACATGGGTTTGCTTAAAAGATGGAGATGTATGTCTTTCTCTGTCTGGCTCAGTAACCTCTCTAAGAATAGTCTTAGACCTAAACAGAAGGTAGTGCTGGAATTGTCTGCTCTCCAGGGTTACCTTTTGGTTTTCTAACCCTTTTTGGCTTATGCCCTGAGGGGCTCTGCAGAATTGCTACCATCTTGTTGAGGACAATTCTGGAGTTGCCTCTAGGTCACTGGGAATGCTGTAGTTAAATGGGAGGTCCCCTGGGCTACTGCCCTGGGATATAATGGTATGTCATGCAGGTGCCATGGCAAAGACTAATAGCAGACATTGACATATGAGACAGACCCCAATCAAAAACTGACATCCTCCCCAGCCCAGGAAGAGATGATAAGCCTTCCTATTACAGCAGAATGACAGGCAAAGAGGCAGAAGAGAAATAAGCAGCAGCCAAGTAACCCGGGACAGGCACAGCCCATACTTTGCAAGTATATCAGACAAAGCAAAGCCTTTATCAAAGGCCTATAATAAATCTTTATTTAACCTTTGTGATATCAGCTAACGAGAGAATAATCTGAAAAATGTAACAGATTTAAGATGTTATCATCTGAGACCAGGTCAGACAAGGATGCGATGGATAAATGAGAACTTTGGAACCTGGGAGGAGAGGACTTTGCTCAAGACCAGAGCACACTGACTAAACTCATCATTCGTTCTACAGTGAGAAGGACTAGAAATTGATTTCAGAGCTCCTTTTACATGCTTAATGATTCTTGGAATAATTTATTTTTCCCATTGCTGTATATTGTTTTCTCCTTCCATTGTGTAGATTCAATCAATAAATCCTTTTTATCTTAGTCCCCAAAGAAAGACTCTTGTCTATGTATATAGGGACCCTTGTCATGCAGTTGTGTCTGACTCTTTGTCATCCCATGGACCGAAGCATCCAGGGCTTCCCTGTCTTCCACTATCGCCTGAGGTTTGCTCAAACTCATACCCATTGAGTCGGTGATGCCATCCAACCTTATTGTTCTCTGTCGTCCCCTTCTCCTCCTGCCTTCAATCTTTCCCAGTATCAGGGTCTTTTCCAATGAGTCAGCTCTTCACATCAGGCTGCAAAAGTATTGGAGCTTCAGCTTCAGCATCAATCCTTCCAATGAATGTTCAGGGTTGATTGCCTTTAGGATTGACTGGTTTGATCTCCTTGCAGTCCAAGGGACTCTCAAAAGTCTTCTCCAACATCACAGTTCGAAAGCATCAATTCTTCAGTGCTGAGCCTTCTTTAAGGTCCAACTCTCACATCTCTACATGACTCCTGGAAAAATGTAGGGGCCTTAGATGGATGAATCCTCC
Source organism: Bison bison bison (assembly GCF_000754665.1). Classification (NCBI taxonomy): domain Eukaryota; kingdom Metazoa; phylum Chordata; class Mammalia; order Artiodactyla; family Bovidae; genus Bison; species Bison bison. Next base: position 13,600,436 of record NW_011494640.1, on the reverse strand, counting down.
TTGATGGATACAGAGAGGATCCCAGTTCCCAGAGTGCACAAAGCCTTGTCCACAACATTCCTCTGGACCATCTTTCTGAATGAGCGAGCTACATCTTTGGAAAAGGATGATATCATCCAACTCTGCAAGAGTACATCCTAGTGCTGTGCTGTGTTTAGTTGCTCAGTCATGTCTGACTCTTTGTAACCCCATGGACTAGGCCTCCAGGTTTCTCTGTCCATGGAATCCTCCAGGCAAGAATACTGGAGTGGGTTGCCATGCCTTAGAGGGGATCTTCCCAACCCAAGGATCAAACCCAGGTCTTTCACATTGCAGATGGATTCTTTACCTTCTGGGCCACCAGGGAAGCCCAAGAATACTGGAGTGAGTAGCCTATGCCTTCTCCAGGGGATCTTCGTAACCCAGGAATTGAACAGGGGTCTCTTGCATTGCCGGCAGATTCTTTACCAGCTGAGCTACCAATGCCAAACCTCAAAAATCATTTTTGTTAAGATGGTCTTTCTTAAACTATAATTTCCAGATTATATGCAGGTAAATAGTTTTCCTTCATAATGAAGTTTCTGTTAGCAATCAGTTCTTGAGTGGTCTGCTCTGCTGTATCTCCTTGTAACAGTGGCTTGCTTTACCTTAGACCATCTGACAGCAGAGGCAAATGAAACAGGCCCAGTCGGGGTTTTGATATTTTTTTTTCCTATCAAGGGCACATGATTTTGTCATATCTTCTCATTTGCTGATCTCAGTAGGCTCCCATCTCCTTATGACTTTGTGTATGTTTTAAGTTTTATTTTATGTTCTTCCTGTTTCTAAGATTCTAAGATGACTCTTAAATGTCTGATAATAAAAGCTGCAGAAGTTAGGTTTATTTAAAAATAAGTAGAAAATGTCAACTATAGCTATAGAAAGTGTATTGCTAATCCAAAAGCCATTCATTCTTACTATGATTGAATATTAAATTTAGCTATAAACTTCCTTGAAGCCAAAGCAAACATGAATGTAAGATGTGTTACATAATTCTTATTATTTATAGAAAATATCTAGCAATCATCTAAGGTGTGTTTGTGTGCTAAGTCACTTTAGTCGTGTCCAACTTTTTGTGACCCTATGGACAATAAGCCCGCCGGGCTTTTCTGTCCATGGATTCTCCAGGCAAGAATACTGGAGTGGGTTGCCATGCCCTCCTCCAGGGGATCTTCCCAACCCAGGGATCAAACGCACATCTCTTATATTTCCTGCATTGCACGTGGATTCTTTACCACTAGCACAATCCAAGAAGCCCTATTTAATTTATAAAACTATTTTTAATCAGCTTTATTGAGGTATTATTTATATACAGTAAGTTCACCTATTTAAAGTTTCACTTCGACAAATGTTTGTAATTATGTATGTAATCATTATTGCTGTCCCTAGAAGCTCCATCATCCTAAACTGTTCCTTCTGTCTCTTTGCTTTGCCAGCAATCTCTTCTCCTAATCCTTGGCTCTGGAAACTTTTCTGCTTTCTATCACTGTATTTTTGCATTTTCTACTCAGTTTAGTTCAGTCGCTCAGTCATGTTGGACTATTTGTGACCCCGTGGACTGCAGCACACCAGGCCTCCCTGTCCATCACCAACTCCCAGAGTTTACTCAAACTCATGTCCATTGAGTCGGTGATGCCATCCAACCATCTCATCCTCTGTTGTCCCCTTCTCCTCCTGCCTTCAATCTTTCCCAGTATCTAGGTCTTTTCCAATGAGTCAGTTCTTCACATCAGGTGGCCAAAGCGCTGGAGTTTCAGCTTCAGCATCAGTCATTCTTATGAATATTCAGGACTGATTTCCTTTAGGATGGACTGGTTGGATCTCCTTTCAGTCCAAGGGACTCTCAAGAGTCTTCTCCAACTCCACAGTTCAAAAGCATCAATTCTTTGGCGCTCAGCTTTCTTTACAGTCCAACTCTCACATCCATACATGACCACTGGAAAAACCATAGCCTTGACTAGACAGACCTTTGTTGGCAAAGAAATGTCTCTGCTTTTTAATATGCTGTCTAGGTTGGTCATAATTTTTCTTCCAGAAGCAAGCATATTTTAATTTCATGGCTGCAGTTGCCATCTGCAGTGATTTTGGAGCCCCCCAAAATAAAGTCTGTCACTGTTTCCACTGTTTCCCCATCTATTTGCTATGAAGTGATGGGACCAGATGCCATGATCTTAGTTTTCTGAATGTTGAGCTTTAAGCCAACTTTTTCACTCTCGTCTTTCACTTTCATCAAGAGGCTCTTTAGTTCTTCTTTGCTTTCTGCCATAAGGGTGGTATCATCTGCATATCTGAGGTTACTAATATTTCTCCCCACAATCTTATTTCCAGCTTGTGCTTTATCCAGTCCAGTGTTTCTCATGATGTACTCTGCATATAAGTTAAATAAACAGGGTGACCATATACAGCCTGGACATACTCCTTTCCCTATTTGGAACCAGTCTGTTGTTCCATGTCCAGTTCTAACTGTTGCTTCCTGACCTGCATACAGGTTTCTCAAGAGGCAGGTCAGGTGGTTTGGTATTCAACATTTCATTTTAACATTTTTTTTAACATCCTCTTTAACATTTTTAACATCCTCTTTAACATTTCATGCAAAGATGGCCACAATAAAGGACAGAAATGGTATGGACCTAACAGAACCAGAAGATATTAAGAAGAGGTAGCAAGAATACACAGAAGAACTGTACAAAAAATGATCTTCATGACCCAGATAATCACCATGGTATAGTCACTCACATAGAGCCAGACATCCTCAAATGTGAAGTCAAGTGGGCCTTAAGAAGCATCACTATGAACAAAGCTAGTGGAGGTGATGGAATTGCAGCTGAGCATTTTTGACAATATCATGTAAATGGATTTATACCATATATGGTCTTTATATCTGGTTTTTTCAATTAATGTAATGCTTCTGAGCATTATAGAGGGACAAATCACATTATTTAACTCATTCATTAGTTGATATAAAATTTTTTCCCAATTTTTGGCCATTGCCAATAAAGCCACTGTGCTTCCCTGGTGGCTCAGATGGTAAAGAATCTGCCTGCATTGTGGGAGACCTGGGTTTGATCCCTGGGTTGCGAAGATCTCCTGGAGAAGGGAACAGCTTCCCATTCCAGTATTCTTGCTTGGAGAATTCTGTGAACAGAAAAGCCTGGCAGGCTACCGTTCATGGGCTAGCAAAGAGTTGGACACAAGTGAGCAACTTTCACTTAAAATAAAACCACTAGGAATTTTCATGAACAGGTAACCGTGTAGACAGACACTTTTACTTCTCTTGGGTAAATAGGAGTTGCTCCACACCTTTGATATGCTTGGTATTGTCAGGCTTTTTAGCTATTCCAGGGGTGTTGGCTGGTATCACTGTGGTTTTCATTTGCCTTTCCCTATGACTACCAATAGTGAGTATCTTTTTGCATGCTTATTTGCCATTCAGATATCTTTGGTAGTTTCTGCTCAAATTTTTGCACGCTTCTTATCAAGTTGTCTGCCTTCTTATTTTAAAGTTGTGAAAGTTCTATGTATTCTGTAATTTAACATATATTCTTGATTCAGTTCTTCATCAGATATATATTTTGCAAACATTTTCTGCTAATCTATTACTTGCCTTTTTATTTCCTTTACAGTGTCTTTTGAAGAATAAGTGTTTTAATTTTGATAAAGTCAACTTATCAATTTTATTTTAGTTCACACTTTTTGTATTTCTAAGAAATATTACCTAGTCCAAGACACAAAGATTTTCCCTTATGTATTTTGTAGAAATTTTATGTCAGTCCAACCTACTTTTTCCCCTTATTGTTCCTTTCTGTTTTCTTTCAATTTCAGTTTATTCTTACTATTTGAATGAAAGGGAACAGTGCTAGAATTAAGGAAATCCAAATAAAGTATGGACTTGAGCTAATAATAATGATCTATGTTGGTTCATTCATTATACAAACATACCATACAATCTTGTCAATTTTTCTGCAAATTTAAAACTGTTCAAAACACAGAGTTTATCTTTTGAAGAAAGAACAGTGTTTTCTGAACACTGGACATGTCTGAAACACCTGGGTTACACAAATATTCCTGTTTGTCAATTTTTCTTAGCTCCAGTTATGTTTGCCTTCACATGTTTGAAGACAAATAGAAACAGTGGGATGAAGAATTACCATTGTGTATTGCCCTACGGAGATGCAGCCTGGTGAGAAGAATGTGGTGGAAGAGCATGGTACATGCCAGACGGCAGCCCATAATTTATGATAATTTCCTTGTTTATTTTTTAAAGCAAGCAACTTCCCTATAAAAGAGCCCAAAATTATATCATTTCTTTCTCTTTTTAGCTTATTAATTCTTCAAAGCTATAAACCAAGCCTTCTCATTCTTATTTGCAGCACAAAGTACCTTGTACTCAGTAAATAGCTCTGGTTTGAATGAATGCCATAAATAAAGGCATTGATGAACATAGAGCAGTCTATGCATCTAACATAAGAAAATATGTAATAGTCAATTTAGATTCTCATCAATTAAACATAACAAATGCTTGTTACATCCCCTAAAAAATTAACTGTTGTTAAAATTACTAAGGCAATTAAGTCTACATCATGAATTCATCATAATGAAAAAGCTTCTCTACCTAGAAGAAAATAAAAGGTTTTTCAGTTCGAAAAGCAAAAAAACCCATATTTTGAAAGATTACTTTTCATCTTTTTGACATCCTTGTCACTCAAAGCCAGAAAACTTGATTTAGGGGTTTCAAACTCTGTCACTTAGAACAAATTTCATGCTGTGGATATCTATGCAAAATTTCAGTGGTAATGTTTTCCTGGCCAAGTTATTGCAGCTTTCATAAGAGAATTTTCAGCAGAGACTCTGGCAGGTTCTAAAGGTAGAAGATTGAATATTGATGTAATGTCAAAAGAGTTCCATAATTAAAGGTGTTTCTTTATAGCGTATCCCTCCATCTATTCATTAATTCAACAAATATTTATTGGGCACCACCTATATGTCAGACACTGCATGAGCAAGGCTTTTCTCTTTCCTGAATCAGATAGTAGCAATTGAAAGAATGAATGAGCACCTAAATGAATAAGAGATGCCTCCATATTACTGCACTGCTTCAGAGCCCATTGAGGGTGATTAATGTCAAGGGAAAGATTGAAAAGTATCCAAAAACTTACTGATTTAGAAAAGCTTCTTTTCCTTTCATGATCTCCACTCCTACGATTTTCAACCCAGAAAGAGAGCTGAGTAATCTTCTGCACTCTTGCCTTGTTCTCCTGTCTTTCAGTCACCTCCTCCAAACACCAAAAGGTCTTTCCCTTCCTGTCTGTTAGGAACTGCTCTTATGTCATATCCATATTTTGGGGGACATGAGACAGCCTGGTCTCTGTTTTTTATTGTTTTTTCTGTTGGTTTTCTCATTTAAACTTATGTAGACTAGAATGTCGGAGAAGGCGATGGCACCCCGCTCCAGTACTCTTGCCTGGAAAATCCCATGGACGGAGGAGCCTTGGTGGGCTCCAGTCCATGGGGTCCCCAAGAGTCGGACACGACTGAGTGACTTCACTTTCCCTTTTCAGTTTCATGCATTGGAGAAGGAAATGGCAACCCACTCCAGTGTTCTTGCCTGGAGAATCCCAGGGACGGGGGAGCCTGGTGGGCTGCCATCTATGGGGTCACACAGAGTTGGACACAACTGAAGCGATTTAGCAGCAGCAGCAGAATAGAATGTACAGAAACTAAATAGTATAATGAAACCTCATGTATCCATCACATAATCCCCCCCAGACCATGAACCCAAGGCCAATTCTATCTACACCTTCATCCACTACCCCATCCTTGTACTATTTTGCAGCAGATCCCCAGCACCAGATATTTTCAGTTGTACGCTGGACTTAATAACAGAAAGATTAAATGAAAAGACTTCAAATTTCTGAAGGAGGAAGGAAAGTGCAAAGTGGTTCCAATAAAAATTATTTGCTTACAGTAAGATAAGCTGAAAAGTGAAAAGGTTAATAAAATCACCTGCTTTGAAGGGAAATGGCTAAATACAGCCCTGGGAATATCAAGGTCTAGGGACCAGAGAACAGTCTGAACTTTTTGTTTTTGATCTGTTTCTATCGCGTATCCTTGCATTTCTCTCTTTATTGGCTTAGTTTATCCTCAAACATAAGCACTCTTGCCTGGTGGCTCAGTTGGTAAAGTATCCACCTGCCAAAGCAGGAGACCTGGGTTCGATCCCTGGGTCGGGAAGATACCCTGGAGAAGGGAATGGCAGCCCACTCCAATATTCTTGCCTGGAGAGTCCCGTGGACTGAAGAGCCTAGTGGGCTACAGTCCATGGGGTCTCAAAGAATCGGAGACGACTGAGAGACTAACACTCGCCATATGGAAGGGACCATATGACTGTAGAGCCATCTCTGAACTTACACACTAATAAGCCCATGACTCTGGAGGGAAAGACAGAGTCATCCCTGCCAACTTTAGTCTAAAAAACCCAAGGGGGTATTCCCAATGGTGCCAGTTGAAAGTATGTGCTTTTTCCTTGACCTGTCACTGAGTTCAGAGGAATAGGATACTCTGATGCAGCTTTGGCCACACATACTTCTCCACTGGTATTAACGGGGTGGGTACAGAAGGAAGGAAGGAGGCACAAAGACTATATCTTAAGAAGGAGAGGGACCTGACATTTATTGGGTTTCTAAAATGTGATAGGCGATACCATATTTTTTTATAAACTAAGAATTCTTAAAAGATAAATATAATTATTTGCCTTTATGATCTTTAGAAACAGTCATTTTTATTTATTTTCTGTCTTTATTTAATGCCATGCATAGCATGCAAGATCTTAGCTCCCAGACCAAGGACTGAAGCCGTGCCCCTCCATTAGGAGTGCAGAGTCTTAACCACTGAACCACCAGGAAGTACCTATTTGCATTTTTGAACGAAAGAAGGAAAATTCAGAAATTATACAGTTTGCCCAAACTTTGGCTCTTTTGGTATACCCATTTCTACTGCTCATGCTTTTCCTGAGTTACGGTGTTTTAAAGTATGTGATGAGCACACATTGAGTAAAGAGGATGTTTCAAGAGAGAAGAGATTTTGATGGTTGTGAAACTTAGGCCCAGGAGGCAATATGAAACCATATAACCTTAAGCAATTTACTTACCTTCTTCTCCATGCCTCAGTTTTCTACTGCATAAAGTCATTGTAATAATAACCAGGTAGGTTGCAAAAATTGAGAAAAGAGATGTATGTAAAGTACCTCATACAGTGCCTGGCTTAACATAGGAAATAAATGGTTGCAATTATTAGTAGTGTAACTACAGCCCAGTGCTCAAGGTGAGTACAAAGAAGCGATTATCAAAAGCAAAAACTCCAGGGTCGCCAGCTGTGATAAATTTCCATGACTGTGAAATGCAAATACTGTATTTTTATTATTTCTTAAAAGGTAAGACCCAAAATATACAAAGATGTTTTTATTATTTTCTATCATCAAATGCATGAACTTTCCCTCAAATCTGGGAATCTACTGGAAGTTCAACAAGGGAGGATAACAAGGTTACTTACTAAAAAGGGAAAAATTGAAAAGCACAAAAAACCTCGCAGACCTAGAAAGAGAGATGTTTGAGTGGTTTTGTCAAATTAGGGTAGATATCATTTCCCATTTCTGGTTCTTATTTGAAAGGGAAGCCAATGAAATTGCCTTAAAGAGGATAATCATCCCAATGAATGGTTTTAGCCTTTTAAATCTAACATCTAATGATGTGACAATAGCATCTCTATTTGCTGAAGACCAGAGAACTGCCACTGCTGTTACAGCTGGAAAAGTTTGGCAGTGAAAATAGAAAGAAAATTCTGAATGAATACCACCCTAGGAATATATTCAATCTTCCAGATAAAACTGTCTCTGCCTCCATTTGCAGCTTGCCAGACATGATTCTTGTCATGAAAGATACAACTCACTCTAGAAGGGATTGTGGTAGAATGGCTCAAAGAAATTTAAGTCAATGGAATACAGAAATTTCAAACAGTTCCATTGTGAGGTTTCTGGAACCTACAAATATATGGTGACAGGAAGATGCAGATGGTCTTAGGTATATGTGGCAACTTTCCTAGCTGCAGATACTTGTGCTATCCCATGGAGGAGAGTGAAAAACTCAACATTAAAAAACTAAGATCATGGCATCTGGTCCCATCACTTCATGACAAATATAAGGGGAAAAGCGGGGAACAGTTACAGATTTTATTTTCTTGGGCTCTAAAATCACTGTGGATGGTGACTGCAGCCATGAAATTAAAAGATGCTTGCTTTTTGGAAGGGAAGTTATGACAAACATAGACAGCATATTAAAAACCAGAGACAATCACTTTGCCAACAAATGTCCATTGAAGCTATGGTTTTTCCAGTAGTCATGTATGGATGTTAGAGTTGGGTCATAGAGAAAGCTGAGCTCCAATACTTTGGCCACCTGATGTGTAGATACGACTCATTGGAAAAGACCCTGATGCTTGGAAAGACTTGAGGGCAGAATGAGAAGAGGGTGACAGAGGATGAAATGGTTAGATAGCATTGCCGATTCAATGGACATGAGTTTGAGCAAACTCATGGAGATAGTGAAGGACAGGGAAGCCTGGCATCCTGCAGTTCATGAGGTTGCAAAGAGTCGGACACGACTTAGAGACTGAACAACAGCAACAAATTCTATGGAATTGAATTTATCTCTGATCTTGGCCAGATTGAGTCGTGAAAATTTACTTAACAACCTGAACCACAAAAATAGAAAATCTGATAGGGGTGGTCAGGTAAAGCAGAATGCTTTTTATTTCTTATTTCTTACTACTATCCCTTCTTTTTGTCTTCTGCTGCTGCTGCTGCTAAGTCGCTTCCGTCGTGTCCGACTCTGTGTGACCCCATAGACGGCAGCCCACCAGGCTCCCCCGTCCCTGGGATTCTTCAGGCAAGAACACTGGAGTGGGTTGTCATTTCCTTCTCCAGGAGATCTCCCTGACACAGGGACTGAACCCAGGTCTCCTACATTGCAGGCAGATTCTTTACCATCTGAGCCATAAGGGAAGCCTGGAAGAATTATTAATATTTATCCAAATCTGTGATCCTAAAAGGAACATGTTCCTTTAAAACTCTATAGGGTGAGGAGGTAGGTCTTGATTCCATGCTGACTTTTAGTGCTTCTCAGATAATGAGGAATTTCCGTACAAAGTACTGCAGTCCTGAAGGAAAAGCCTGGGATCAGTCTTATTTTGACCTAATCCCTCATCTCTCTGGTTATTCTCAGTTCTTTCACTCCTGTTTCTATTCTGATACCAGGCTGTTTATCTCCAATTTGAGCCCTGGCAGTGGTGATGTCCACACTGGGGGGCCAGATGATTTCTTTTGCCTCTCAAATTTTCTCTGATCTTGGCAATAACCTAACTCTGAGTTGCCTGGGCAAACTGCTCTATGCTTCCCACTCTACCCTACATTTCAAATCTTTTTGAGCTCATGGCCCATTGAGTGGTCAAGTGTTAAACATGACTAAATAATATTGGGTTTAGCTACAAATTGGTAAGGCCAAGCATGTACTTTTATAGTTCTTTTATTCAATAATGGCATTACTAACAATTTCTTTAAATTTTTTATTATGGAAAATATCAAAAGCACATAAAAGTAGAATGGGATAATGAACTCCCTTGCACCATCAGACAGTTTCACAATTACTTTTTAAGTTTATGATTATAAAAATAGTTGCATAACTAGCAAATTACTTCAATACCTTACAATTACATTTTGACTAAAGCCACATTTGCAACTTGGCAATGTTGGCAGCCCTGCCTTTCAAGATCGTGTCCTGCCTTGCTCAGTTATAATGGGCCATTCCTCATAGCAGATTTAGCCTGAACTGCTTAAGCAAACCTACCAGAGATATTATGTGTTTGCTCTGTTTCTTAAAAATAGAAGGTGATTTAAAAGGTCATAAAAATGTTCATTCATGAGGTCAGTGCATGTGGTTATCCTTTTTGTCTCTGATAGCAATTTGGCAGGAGAGCATGTTTATTGCCTCTGATCTCAACCATAAAAAGGCCAGGGAGGTAACACAAACCATGCCAACCTCCCTTCATAATTAATTACACAGCCCATCCATGAACTTATCTAAACATATTTAGAAGCCATTTCTATATCTAGCCTGTACAAGTTCTGCAGGAGCCTGGTAGAGGCCTTGGAGATAGCAGTTGAAACAGGAGGTGGTGGGACCGATAAACAAGCACACATTTTACCCCACTTACACAGTTTTGGTGAAGTAGAATTCAAAACCACACTGCAGAATTAGCAGTTCTGCCAGTATGACTTTCTCTTTATTACTAACGAGCTTATCACCTCAGCCAATAAATCCTCACACAGTCAAAGGTAAAAACATCTTCAAAAAAACTGAAGTTACTCTCAGGTATTTTATAACTCATAGCACAATCCAGACTTACTGGAGATAAGATATGTATATATAAGAGCTCTTCCTGTCTTTAGCTCCAATAACCTTAGTCTGGACATTTATCTTTACTAACTTAAAGGGGAATTCTATGTATGTGTAAATCATACATACATATCACATACATATATCATATAAAGTATGTATATACAGATTTTTAAGGTAAAATCAGACATACTTGCTGGGTTATGTTGCCACTTGAGGTTAAAAAATATTTTTTCTAAAAGATCATTTTGATGCGGGTCACTTTCAATGTCTTGATTTAATTTGTCACAGTATTGCTTCTGTTTTATTGTTTCTGGTTTTTTGGCCAAGAGGCATCGTAGCTCCTGGACCAAGGATCAGACCCACAATGTAATGCCAGGGAAGTCCCTGAAATATAGTTCTGAAGATGATGTATCTGCATCTTCTAAAAGGCTCATTGGTTTTAGGAAACTTCCCTGGTGGTTCAGATGGTAAAGAATCTGTGTGCAATGCAGGAGACCTGAGTTCGATGCCCGGGTAAGGAAGATCCCTTGGAGAAGAGAACAGCAACCCACTCCAGTATTCTTGCCTTAAAATATAGTTCTGAAGATGATGCATTTGCATCTTCTAAAAGGCTCGTTAGTTTTACAAGCAAAATCTTTGGCGCTGCCCCAGAAGTTGGTCTGTGTTCCCTTCTTTACCTCAGCCTTTTCTCCATGTATCACGTACCCGTCTTTAGTAGGATGCAGTAGAGGAGTAAAGGGCTGTCAGGAGATAAAACTGGGGTGACTGTAGGCATAGTTCAGTAAAGTCTGAGTCCAAGAAGAAGAGCCTACCATACTGTCAATAAGTTATGAAGGATATCAGATAAAAGGAACAAATATCGATGCATTCTGTGTGATTGCATTTTGTATTGAATCAGGTTAGTTAGAAAAAGTAAAAGATAAGAAGACTAATAACGTCTCACTTCAAGGACAAATTTCACATCCTACAAACTTCCCCAAATCAAAAATTTATTCATTACAACTTGTGTTTGTGTTATTGTCACTTAAAAGTTCTGTTTTTGTAGATGCATCAAAATAACTGTCACTTGTCCCCAGGTTTAGTCTGGAACCAAGTGAACTTGAAAAAAGGCCTCCCAGGTGGCTCAGTAGTAAACAATCCACCTGCCAATGCTAGAAATGCAGGTTCAATCCCTGGGTGCAGAAGATCCCCTGGAGAAGGAAATAGCAAGCCACTCCAGTATTCTTGCCTGGAAAATCCCTTGGACAAGGAGCCTGGTGAGCTATATAGTCCATGGGGTCACAAAAGAGTTGAGCAGACTTAGCAATTAAACAACAACAATGTGGATTTGAATGGGATAAGAAGGCATCCTTTGAACCAAATGCAAAGTTTTGTTTTGTTAACAGATGTTTTTCCTTGAACAGTGTTTGATTTTCTTAGCTGATTCAGTGAATTCCTCTCTGGGAAGCCAAAGGCTTCCTTAGAGTCTGGAGAAGTGTGGATTGTCTGTCCAGGTGTTAACTGGGGCACAATCAGTTAGACAAAAGACAAAACTGAATGGCAAGGAAGGTCAGTTTGCAGCTTAATCAGAGAGGGAACTGTGACTCTGAAGCTGTCAAGTACACTCTAAGGCTGAGACTCTATGTCCCTAGGGAAAGAAGAACAGAGGGCTGTGTTCCTTGGTCCACTCCTGGAGAACCACTGTGACCTACATAAGCATCTGATGGCAGTATGCTGTAAGGCATCGCCTCACTCTTGTTTGGGAAGGGCTTTGCCTGAAAGTTCTCATTTCCAAAACAATCCCTCCCCATCCTGTAGATTTCAACTCTTGCCCAGAGAAGCCATTGTCAATGTGGGCCAGGTTTCTTTAATCTAAGCATGCACAGAACCCAGGTTATAGACCATTTACTTTGCTCATAAATTACTTGTAAATGCTTCAGCATACACAGTCCATTTGTCTTAGTTTTTATCTTAAATATGCTTCATTCATAGTTGAATGACCTTAATATAAAACACCCTCACTCAGGGTGTGATTTTTGTTGTTGTTCAGTAGCTAAGTCATGTCCAACTCTTTGTAACCCCATGGACTGCTACACATCAGGCTCCTCTGTCCTTCACTATCTCCTGGAGTTTGGTCAAATTCATGTCCATTGAGTTGGTGATGCTATCTAACCATCTCATCCTCTGCCACCCTCTTCTTTTGCCTTCAGTCTTAGCCAGCATAAGGGTCTTTTAAAGCTCTAATAAAACTCTACACTCCCGGGGCAGCTACACAAATTGACAAGTATCTCTAATTCACCAGAGGGCTTGATGTTCAGCACATTGCATTTCTCATTGGTTTAATGAGTAGTATTTTTTAAATGCGGATTGGCTAGAAATCTCATACACCTTCTCCTGCCTCTGCAGAAATAGGACAAAGAATTGAGAGGCTGCAGTAGCATAAACTTTTCAGAAATGTGTCAAATTTAGGCATCCGTCTCGTTCAGGATCAGGATGCTTACAAAGGCTGTTGACACCCAAATCTTGCTGTTGAAATGCTGTCACATTAATTTCAACTGGACTTTTAATACAGCATCTAAGAGTCTTGTTGCTCAAAATGTAGTCTGGGAACAGCAGTGTCAGCCACACATGAAAGCTAGCTGGAAATGTAGACTTTCAGGCCCTTTCCCTGAAATTAATAAATTAAAAGATGCTTGCTCCTTGGAAGAAAAGCTATGACCAACCTAGACAGCATATTAAAAAGCAGAGACATTACTTTGCCAACAAAGGTCCGTCTAGTCAAGGCTATGGTTTTTCCAGTAGTCATGTATGGATGTGAGAGTTGGACTATAAAGAGAGCTGAGCACAGAAGAATTGATGCTTTTGAACTGTGGTGTTGGAGAAGACTCTTGAGAATCCCTTGGACTGCAGGGAGATCCAACCAGTCCATCCTAAAGGAAATCAATCCTGAGTGTTCACTGGAAGGACTGAAGTTGAAGCTGAAACTCCAGTGCTTTGGCCACCTGATGTGAAGAGCTGACTCATTGGAAAAGACCCTGATGCTAGGAAAGATTAAAGGCGGGAGGAGAAGGGACGACAGAAGATGAAATGGTTGGATGGCATCGCCGACTCAATGGACATGAGTTTGGGTAAACTCCAGGAGTCGGTGACGGACAGAAAAGCCTGGTGTGCTGTAGTCTATAGGGGTCACAAAGAATCCAACACAAGTGAGCGACTGAACTGAACTGAACAGGCCCTTTCCCAGGCCTACTGCACGTGAACAAGATCCCCAGTGATCTCTCTGCCCATTGACAACTGAGAAGCTCTGCTCACGTTTAAGGACCAAAGGTTGGGACTTCATGAACCTTACAGACGAGGTCGTATGAATTCATTTGTGTTTCTTTATGGATGCCAGTTTACAACTCTTTGTGTGACTGGATTCCATCTGAGGCTTACTGTCACTGTAGCTGACATGTAGTGGGGAGGAGGTAAGTGGGGAGAATGCAGTCTCCACCAAAATTAATTTTTGGAGCCCACCTTTACCTACCATAAATAACTTTATCACTGCAAACTAGTAAATTGGCCTGGGTCAGTCTATAGCCTTCTCTTTCCAATCTGTCCCTGTTTACAATGTTACATTTCATGTGTGATTATTCAGTCAATGTGTGTCTCCCTTATACTGTAGGCTCCAAAGGGCATAAGCAGGTTTCATTTTTTCTGTAGTATAGTGTCTACCCTTGCTACTAGTAGATACTCAATAAATATCGTTGAAGCAACAGAAGGTTTATGATGTTTCTGAGCAGGCAGGGAGAATACATTTAAGCTTTTATGGGCTTTTCAACTTTGAACTGGCTCTTGGGTGCTGAATGAATAACTTCCAATGCAATTTGCCACCCAAAATCCAAGCAAACATTTCCCAAATACCCATCTTATATACCTCTAGTTCTAGTACAGTGAAGTTCAGGGTTTGGTGAGTTATTTATAAAAGTGTTTCCTTTTCTTTTTTGCTTTTTTTTAAAAAATATTTTTGCTTATCGCTATTTGGTTGCAGCTTGCTAATCAGGTATGTACATATTTAATCATCACAGAATGCATAACCACAGTGTTAAAAGGAACGTTGACAAATTGTTTCCTGACTTCAGTACAATGTTCTGGGCTCAGAGTGGCAGACAGCCATTTCATCAGAAAGCAAGGAAATCCAGCCAGTGGTGACATACGTATGCCTTCCCTCACTTCAGTTATGTGAAATAGAGAATTTTATCAGAAATATATAATCAATTTAAGCTTATTTTATGCAAATTATACCCTATTAAGGAAGCTTGTAAGCAAGATCTCTGAAAACAAGATTCTGCAGGATTTTTGGCACTGCTGTGACAGACAGTACTAAATGCCAGCAGACTTGCATATTTAAAATACTTAATGATGGAGAGAAAATATAAAATTAATTATCTTGGTGAGAAAAAAACTGTCAGACAGATAATTTATTTAAAACTATTTTCGAAAATTGTTACATAAAACATTTCTAAATAAGAGCAATTGATCTATCTAACAATAGAAATTGGAACTTTACCAAAATGGTGGCAAATTAAGATTTATATGGAGCTCCAATCCAAACAATAGATGAAATAACTTGTACCTATAATACACAATTGATTGTTCATGAATCTATTGGGTCATAAAAATGGCTTGGCAGCCCGTATTTGCAAATTCTAATAGCTTCTATGAGTATTATTTGAGGAAAGTCAAATATCCTTAGTGTTATAGCCATGCCTTCAAAGGTTATTTTTCAAAGAATGGTGCTGTGGTTTCATATGGTGTGATGATTAATTTTGTGTGTCAGTTTGACTGGACCACAGGGTATCCAGACATTTCATCAAATAATGTTCTGGGTATGTGTATGAGACTGTTTCTGGATGAGATGACATTTGAATTGAGTAGAGCAGATTGCCCTCCCTAACATGGATGGGTCTCAACCGATCACTGAAAACCTAAATAGAAGGAAAAGACTGAGTAAGGGGGAACTTTGCCCACCTGATGACTTGAGCTGGGACATCAGTCTTCTCTCGCCCTCAGCTAAAACTTGCACCAGTGGCTCTAGCAGCTCTTAGTCTTTTAAACTCAGACTGGAAATACACCAGCAGCTCTCCTGTGTCTCCAGTTTGAGGACTACAGATGTTGGGACTTCTTGATCTCCATAATTGTGTGAGCCAAATCCTTACATTCCCTCTCTCTCACCTTCTCTCACTCTCTCTATACATAATACATATATTGTATATATTTTATCTATATATATATGAATTTTATATGTATACATTATATACATATATATCTGTTTGGATTATATCTATATATGTGGGCTTTATATGTATACATTAAATTAAATATAGGCATATACATAACATATATATAAACATTATATATGATATATAAAACTATCTTATATATTGCTATATATAATATATATTATATATTTACTATATATGCATATTTTTCGGGGTTTTTTTGCATTTCTTTCCCATGGGAATGGTCTTGATGCCTGTCTCCTGTACAATGTCATGAACCTCATTCCATAGTTCATCGGGCACTCTATCTTTCAGATCTAGGCCCTTAAGTCTATTTCTCACTTCCACTGTATAATCATAAGGGATTTGATTTAGGTCATACCTGAATGGTCTAGTGGTTTTCCCTACTTTCTTCGATTTAAGTCTGAATTTGACAATAAGGAGTTCATGGTCTGACCCACAGTCAGCTCCTGGTCTTGTTTTTGCTGACTGTATAGAGCTTCTCCATCTTTGGCTGCAAAGAATATAATCAATCTGATTTCAGTGTTGACCATCTGGTGATGGCCATGTATAGAGTCTTCTCTTGTGTTGTTGGAAGAGGGTGTTTGTTATGACCAGCGCATTTTCTTGGCAAAACTCTATTAGTCTTTGCCCTGCTTCATTCCGTATTCCGAGGCCAAATTTGCCTGTTACTCCAGGTGTTTCCTGACTTCCTACTTTTGCATTCCAGTCCCCTATAATGAAAAGGACATCTTTTTTGGGTGTTAGTTCTAAAAGGTCTTGTCGGTCTTCATAGAACCGTTCAACTTCAGCTTCTTCAGCGTTACTGATTGGGGCATAGACTTGGATTACTGTGATATTGAATGCTTTGCCTTGGAAACGAACAGAGATCATTCTGTCATTTTTGAGATTGCATCCAAGTACTGCATTTCAGACTCTTTTGTTGACCATGATGGCCACTCCATTTCTTCTGAGGGATTCCTGCCCACAGTAGTAGATATAATGGTCATCTGAATTAAATTCACCCATTCCAGTCCATTTCAGTTCCCTGATTCCTAGAATGTCGACATTCACTCTTTCCATCT
>NW_011494640.1:13583079-13583511 GCF_000754665.1 Bison bison bison | reverse complement strand
TAGAAAAGGCAGAGGAACCAGAGATCAAATTGCCAACATCCGCTGGATCATGGAAAAAGCAAGAGAGTTCCAGAAAAGCATCTATTTCTGCTTTATTGACTATGCCAAAGCCTTTGTGTGGATCACAATAAACTGTGGAAAATTCTGAAAGAGATGGGAATACCAGACCACCTGACCTGCCTCTTGAGAAATTTGTATGCAGGTCAGGAAGCAACAGTTAGAACTGGACATGGAACAACAAACTGGTTCCAAATAGGAAAAGGAGTTCGTCAAGGCCATATATTGTCACCCTGTTTATTTAACTTATATGCAGAGTACATCATGAGAAACGCTGGACTGGAAGAAACACAAGCTGGAATCAAGATTGCTGGGAGAAATATCAATCACCTCAGATATGCAGATGACACCACCCTTACGGCAGAAAAGTGAAGA
>NW_011494640.1:13582534-13582979 GCF_000754665.1 Bison bison bison | reverse complement strand
AGATATAATGGTCATCTGAATTAAATTCACCCATTCCAGTCCATTTCAGTTCCCTGATTCCTAGAATGTCGACATTCACTCTTTCCATCTCTTGTTTGACCACTTCCAATTTGCCTTGATTCATGGACATGACATTCCAGGTTCCTATGCAATATTGCTCTTTACAGCACTGGGCCTTGCTTCTATCACCAGTCACATCCACAGCTGGGTATTGTTTTTGCTTTGGCTCCATCCCTTCATTCTTTCTGGAGTTATTTCTCCACTGATCTCCAGTAGCATATTGGGCACCTACTGACCTGGGGAGTTTCTCTTTCAGTATCATATCATTTTGCCTTTTCATACTGTTCATGGGGTGAACCGTGAACTTCCTGCCGTTCAAGCTGGTTTTAGAAAAGGCAGAGGAACCAGAGATCAAATTGCCAACATCCGCTGGATCATGGAAAAA
>NW_011494640.1:13581501-13581972 GCF_000754665.1 Bison bison bison | reverse complement strand
AACCAGTCCATTCTGAAGGAGATCAGCCCTGTGTGTTCTTTGGAAGGAATGATGCTAAAGCTGAAACTCCAGTACTTTGGCCATCCCATGCGAAGAGTTGACTCATTGGAAAAGACTCTGATGCTGGGAGGGATTGGGGGCAAGAGGAGAAGGGGACGACAGAGGATGAGATGGCTTGATGGCATCACTGACTCGATGGACGTGAGTCTGAGTGAATTCCGGGAGTTGGTGATGGACAGGGGGGCCTGGTGTGCTACAATTCATGTGGTCACAGAGAGTTGGACACGACTGAGCGAATGATCTGATCTGATCTGATATATGCATGTTATATATGTGTGTGTTATATATTTATATATGTTTATATATAAGATAAATACAAGGTATGTGCATAAAATCCCTATAGATTTTTGTTGTAGTTATAACAAACACACATATACAATCCATATATATATATATATATATATATATATA
>NW_011494640.1:13575937-13581401 GCF_000754665.1 Bison bison bison | reverse complement strand
GGATTCCAAGATAGTTCTTACATAAAAGGGCTACTTTTACCATTATTTTATTTTGGGGGCTGGAAATTTCTCTTTGTTTTCAAAACCAGACACATGAGAATAGAAATATGCAGGACAGAGATCCATGCACTGTAATAATATGTGTATAAAGTGATTGAAATGGTTAAGTAAGGAATACTGTATTATGAAAATGTAACATTTTTCTTAGACTTTCAACTTCACATAGGGAACTTACCTTACATTTGGAAAGTATGAAGCTATAAGGTTTTATTACTTAGAGATATTTATGCACGTAGGTCCCTGAAATGGAAAAGCACACATTTTATCACCTTGCTCTATAACTCCAAACTGTTGAATAGATTTAGTATTTTTGAAATGAATTAAGACCACACATAGGCAATTTAAGCCCCAAAGCTTGTGATTTCAATAGGAATGAGAAGAATAAAATGGTGATGGAAAGATTTTCATAACACTAGGCATGCGCCCTTACTCTGAAAGAGTAGATGTGTAACACAGAAGTATAATTTAGACTAAGAGTGCAGAAAGAAAGTGAAATGTTGGAGAGCAGAAAGGGAGCTTTTCATTTTCTGAAGCCCAGGTCTTTCTCTTCCTAAAGTGGAGGTGGTCCATGATATAGATCATCTCTTGGGACCATAGGGGTAGAAAAGGCCACCTTAGACCTAATTCCCTCAGGCCACCTTAGACCTAATTCCCTCAGGCCACCTTAGACCTAATTCCCTCAGGCCACCTTAGACCTAATTCCCTCAGGCCACCTTAGACCTAATTCCCTCAGGCCACCTTAGACCTAATTCCCTCAGGCCACCTTAGACCTAATTCCCTCAGGCCACCTTAGACCTAATTCCCTCAGGCCACCTTAGACCTAATTCCCTCAGGCCACCTTAGACCTAATTCCCTCAGGCCACCTTAGACCTAATTCCCTCAGGCCACCTTAGACCTAATTCCCTCAATTCATTATTTCTGAGCTTGCAAATACCATAAGCAAAGAGGTTGCTCAAGCCTTTCCCCCAGACTTACTTGCCTAAATAGGAGAAGATGATTTAGTTATTCTACTGTTATGTTAATTTACGTAACAGAGCTTCACAGCCACACAGACTAACAAACAGGAATGGAAATTAGTCTCACTTTTTTTCTCCTTTGTACATATTTCCATTCTTCATTTCCTGGGATAGCACCCCTGCTCTTTTGGGATATTACAGATAAAAATAATGACAAAATAAGTCTTTCAGAAACTTCAAATGGAACTACACTACATAACTTTCATTTTCAGGGCAGCAGAGTAGACTTAGATAAAGAAAACCTAGGTTCTAACCTTATCCATTTAATTTTGATAAATATTCATAAAATGCCATCTATGCAAGATATCAACATAAACATCAAGCTTACATAAATGTTGATAGGAAAGATGACAAAGAGGTCAAAGGAAAGAAAGTGCATGGAAATAATTATAACACAATGAGATTTTACAGCCATATACTAGATCACAGGTGGTTTTAAGAAGAAAACTATCATTTCTGTTTGAGTCAAGGAAAGGCTTTGCTAAAGAAGCAGGCATGTTAACAAGAGTCTTTCTAAGCCCTGCATTTACACTGAATGTGAAGCTGATATTTGGTTGCTGAAGCATGTGTCCTTCAAGTCAACTTTTCAGTCTTTCAGATTTCTCTTTCCTCTAAGTATTCCAATGCTGATCGTTTTTCTTTTTCTCTCATGCCTATTCTTTCTTTTCAAAGCTTTCAGTCAACATTAATTATGCCTACCATACCAAAGATTATAACTGCATGTCTTTTCTAAAATATTGGTCTGTTTTGTCACATGGTCAAATGTTTTACAGATAAGCAAAATGCATGCAATCAAATTATGCAAATGCAGACCAACTTTGTTTTTTATCCATTTTAAAGCAGTTTCCACCCCCCCACCCCAATTTTTTTTTTGTTTGGCCTTTCTGCTCCCTAAAATTTGTCTCAACCCCACAGGTAAATCCTTATTACTATGCAGTTCTACTTATTTTCCTCTTTATCATATAATCACACACACACATACAGTCATACCTTTACAATTCCCTCATTGTTCTACAAAAGTTAGATTATATAGTTTTCTCTATCTTGTTCTTATCATTCAAAAGTACTATAGAAATTCCTCTAAGTCTCCTAGAAGAGCTCCAAATCATCCTTTTTAACACTATAACATATTCCATTGTGTAAATGCAAAATGATTTTGTCAGTCATTCCAATAAACACAAGGATTTTACCTCAAGAATTTTGCTGCAATAAATGTTGACATCCCTATATCCTTAGATGTTTTTCTCTCTTTGATATGGATTCCTAGGATTAGAATTATTAGGTCAACACACATACACATACACCATTTTAATAACTATTTCCAAGCAGGTTGCTTTCAAAAAATGTTTTAATTCACACCACCAATGTGTGAGAAAATACTCTTTCTGTATTCCTGTCAGTAACATATGTTTGTAATTTTTTCAATCTCTAGGAATTGCTTTCTCCTTTTTTTCACTCTATTTAAAATTGAATATGTAAAACATTTACATGATTCTAAAGTCAAAGCAATATAACTGATAACATTCAGAGAAGCCACATTTCTATCACTGTCTGCTTCATTCTGTTGCTTACTTCCCCACAGGTAATAGTTTTTATTCCTTTTTCATTAATTCTTTAGTATTTCCTTTTCAAATATACTTATTTGCATTTGTATTTACACATTTAACCCCTTTTCTTTTACAAAAAATTAATAGAGCATATACATGTTTATGTACTTTGTGTTTTCCCTTAAATTATACCCTGGTTCTCATGCTACATGAGCGTGTAAAGAACTTCTTCATTCTTTTTTTACAGCTACATGATATTACATTGTCTGAATGCACCATAGCTTATTCAACCAGTGACCAATTGATGAACATTGGTGTTGATTTCTATCTTTTGCTACTATAAAAAAAAAAAGCCACAGTGAATAATCTTGAGCACAAGTCATCTCATATTCTTGCACTGCATTTTTAAGCTAGATTCCTAGAAGAGAGATTTCTGAGAAAAAGACTGCTGTACAGTCGCTAAGTCACGTCCAACTCTTCCTGATCTCGTGAAGTGCAGCACACCAGATAAATGCATATATAATTTTTAGAGATGTTACCAAAAACCCATCTGTAGGGGGTGCACAAGTTTTCATTCCCACAAAATATGAGAGTGACTGTTTCCCCATAGCCTTACCAAAATTTTCTATTTCCAAATGTTTATATTTCTATCAAACTGACACATGAGAAATGACTATATAATTTAATTTGGACTTTACCAGTTATGAGTGAGATTAATGACCTTTCCTGTGAATTCCTTGTTTATATGTATGATTCATTTTTCTATTGGGTTATTATTCTTCCCCCTCTTCAATTATAGTAGCTATTTATGTTTTAGTGATAATAGCCCTTTGTATAAATTCAAATGTTTTTAATTTTTTTTTTACTTTGCCTATCGTGATTTTAATCATCCAATTTTAAAACTGTAATTGCTGCTGCTGCTAAGTCACTTGTGTCGGATTCTGTGCGACCCCATGGACTGCAGCCCACCAGGCTCCTCCGTCCATGGGATTTTCCAGGCAAGAGTACTGGAGTGGGGTGCCATTGCCTTCTCTGAAAATGTAACTGGATCTAATTATTTTAAATGTTTATGGATTTTGAGTTATGGTTGGTAAGTATTCCTACTTCCAGTTTTTAAATGATTCATCCATACTTTCAGGAGCTGTATATTTAGATTTTTGCATTTAGACCTCTATTCAATTTGGAATTTATCCTGGTATATGGAATGAAGTACAGATCTAATTGTATCTTTTTCAAATGTCTCAATACCATTAATTTAAAAGTTCAACTTTCCCCTAAAGATATGAATACCATTTTTGCATGCATGCTAAATCACTTTAGTTGTGTCAGACTCTTTGTGACCCTGTGGACTGTAGACCACCAGGCTCCTTTGTCCTTGGGATTCTCCAGGCAAGAAAATTGGAGTGAGTTGCCATGCCCTCCTCCAGGGCATCTTCCCAACCTAGGGATCCAACCCTCATCTCTTACATCTCTTACACTGTCCAGTGGGTTCTTTACCATAGTGCCACCTGGAATACCATTTTTAACAGATACCAAATTTCCATTTGCACAGGCTAAATTCTATACTCTATTCCACTCATCTATCAGACACAAATGTTATACTCACATAAAGGGTTTATAACATAGCAGCATGCCCACCACTGACATCCTTACTTTGAAAAGTTCTTCTGACTCTATCTTTGCTTGTTTATTTTCCATATAAGTTTAAAATCAACTTGGATAGCATCATTTAAAAATGCCTTAGTGTTTTTATTGGGATTATATTAAATTTACAAGACAAATAAAGAAGAATTAATATCTTTATGATACTGAGTCTTTTTATCTAAGAGCATTACAAGCTTTTCCACTTGCTCAAATCTGTTTGGGGTCTTTCAGGAATATTATAGGTTTTTCTCATTTAACTTTTGGAAATCTTGTAAATTTTTATGACTAGGTATCCCATTTTCTTTGTTGCAATTTTCATTTGGGTCTTCTATTACATCATATAACTTTTATATATACAAAGCTATATTGATTTCTATGTACTAATGCTATATCCTGCTTTTCTATTACATTCTTTTGTTTGTAATAGTTTTCCTATTATTCTCCTGCCTTCTCCAGATAATTCATTTCAAAAGTTTGCCTCTTTTTTTCCAATTCTTATGCATCCAATTTCCTTCTCATCTAGCTTCTAAAGTCATGAATTAAGGTAGGACATATTTGGGGAAGGTGGGTAGCATTTTAGAAATTCTGCCTACTACAATCCATGCTCCAGTTGCCAAAGATTCACATAGCTTCTAAATGCAAAATATATTTACAGCCTCTCAAGATTTCCAAGGGTATCCTCCGATAATAGTATCACTCAGAGTCTAAAAAAATCTCATCTAAAGCTCATCAACTCAAAGTTCTAAATCTCATCATCTCAATCATCTACATCAAGTGCAGTTACAGGCCTTGACCTCAATTTATCTTCTACTGTGAACCTACAGAATTTTAAAAAATGAGTTATTCACACCTAACATATAAAGGTAGAGCAGGAATAGGATAATAGTTACAGATAGTCAGATTCAAAAAGGCGTCAGTGGAAAATAAAAAGTAATCACTAGTACAAAGCAGTTTTGAAATTCAGTCTGTCCAACTTTTTTAGCTGTCTAGATTTCTGTGATTCTCAGTTCTAACCCCTGTGCCCTGGGCTTCACCCTCTATACCCTGGTTTGCCCTTAGACCCATCCTTCCTTCTTTCATGCAATTTAAACTGAGTTTTATCAGTCTGACTCCAATCAGGAGATGGTTGGATCTGAGAACCTTTGAAATTTCCCTGTGCCTTTCAGTCCAACCTGGCTGTATTTCTGCTGGTACAAA
>NW_011494640.1:13574904-13575837 GCF_000754665.1 Bison bison bison | reverse complement strand
ATGAATTTCATGGATGTTCACTCCATTAGATGAAAAGTCCTTCCACAGATCATCTGTGGATAATCTCTTCTCTATTTTTAGTTTCTCCTGAGATGGCTGAGAGACAATGTCCTTAAGCTTCCCAGGGCCCTCTCATTTGATGGAGAAGATCTATGACCTCAGTCTCCTGCTCCTGAGTACTCTGAGCTTTTGCTCTTTCAGAGTTTCAATAAAAAGTTTCCGTGAAATGTTGTATAGCCACATCCTTGGCTTTTTCTCAAGCCATGCTTTTGGAAGCAATTTCTTAATTTTAGTTTCATCTACCATATGGAAAAATTGATAATTTCCCAAATCATCAGTCCATGGTTCTTAAAGTCACAAGCCACACATGTCAGAGAGAGTTCACAAAATTCATAGAAATTCCAAGATGATTTGGCCTTGGAAAATATTTAAACCTGTGATTCTCAACGGGGGCCATGTTGTTCCCAGGGAATATTTGACACTTCAGTGAGAATCACAGGTTTAAATATTTTCCAAGGCCAAATCATCTTGGAATTTCTATGAATTTTGTGAACTCTCTCTGACATGTGTGGCTTGTGACTTTAAGAACCATGGACTGATGATTTGGGAAATTATCAATTTTTCCATATGGTAGATGAAACTAAAATTAAGAAATTGCTTCCAAAAGCATGGCTTGAGAAAAAGCCAAGGATGTGGCTATACAACATTTCACGGAAACTTTTTATTGAAACTCTGAAAGAGCAAAAGCTCAGAGTACTCAGGAGCAGGAGACTGAGGTCATAGATCTTCTCCATCAAATGAGAGGGCCCTGGGAAGCTTAAGGACATTGTCTCTCAGCCATCTCAGGAGAAACTAAAAATAGAGAAGAGATTATCCACAGATGATCTGTGGAAGGACTTTTCATCTAATGGAGTGAACATCCATGAAATTCAT
>NW_011494640.1:13560518-13574804 GCF_000754665.1 Bison bison bison | reverse complement strand
ACAGGTTTAAATATTTTCCAAGGCCAAATCATCTTGGAATTTCTATGAATTTTGTGAACTCTCTCTGACATGTGAGTCTGAGTGAACTCCGGGAGTTGATGATGGACAGGGAGGCCTGGTGTGCTGCGATTCATGGGGTTGCAAAGAGTCGGACACGACTGAGCGACTGAACTGACTGAAATATATGTGTAGGCTTCCCTGGTGGCTTAGGGGTAAAAAAAAAATCCATCCACCAATGCAGGGGACATGGGTTCAATCCCTGGGTCAGGAAGATCACCTGGAGAAGGAAATGGCAAATCACCCCAGTATTCTTGCCTGGAGAATCCCATAGACAGAGGAGCCTGGCAGGCTACAGTCCATGGAGCTGCAAAAGAGTTGGACATGACTTAACAACTTACAACAACAAATATATGTGTGGTCCTCATAATGCGAGGGAGGAAGGAATGGGTGCTCCTGGTTCCTAGTAGGCAGAGGCTGAGGATGCTACCAAATATCTTACAATGCACAAGAAATCTCTCTCCCCTCAACACAAATTATCTGGCCCTAAATGTGGAATAATGCTGAAGCTGGAAAACTCTGACGTAAACAGACCCTTTTATTATTTTTTAATTCTTTTTTTAAACTGACAGAATCTTTCATTTTTATACATTTTTGGCCTGAAATTTGTTATTGGGGTATAGTTGATTTATAGTGTTGTGTTAATTACTGCTGCACAGCAAAGTGATTTCAGTTATACATATATAAACATTTTCATATTCTCTTCCATTATGGTTTATCCTAGGATATTGAATATAGTTCTCTGGGCTACACAGTAGTATTCTGTTGTTCATCCATCTATATATAAAAGCTTACATCAGTGTCCCTCTTTCTTATCTACATATTTCCCTTTCCCACACATGCCTCTAGAGCTCCTGTTTCACTGAATCTTAAATTCTTCCTCCATTTCCTAATCCTTTACAGCATCACTTTGTCTTCTTACCTGACTTTTTTAATTCCTCCATCCTGTGTACTTTTGGTAACACATTTCTTACTTCATATGGCCTTTTTTTGAGGGTGGGGGAGGGGGGGACAATTACAACACTAAAAGAGTAAAGCTTAAAACTTTTTGTTTTCTAATAGTACATGTATCTGTTTTATTTCCCAGTGTCTTACCACTTGTCTTTTCTGAATGTATCTCTGTCAATAACTCATCTCTATGAAAGAAGAGAAGATGTTTTATTTATTTAAATTCCTAAGAATCCTTTATATGTCAGGAGTTCGATAAGTATTGTTGGTGGAGGGGGACAAATTGTTGAAATCCTGCTGTGATTAAAATCTTCGTTCCCTTTGGGATTCTCTGAACCAGCAGCTTGACAAACCCCTTTATTTTAATGTTGAAAGTACATAGGTCCAAAGAGGTAAATGATCAGCCCAATTCACAAAGCTCTACTGTAGCAGAGTCAGAATTAGAACCCAATATCTGGTCTTTCTGTTACCCTGCCTTTGCAACTATAGATCCCGCAATCGACATTTGGCACATAGGCAAGCCACTCATTCTATCTACGTTTCTAAAATGTTTTTCACAATTAGGAAATTAATTAAAAAGATAACATTTCAAAATTAAGAGTAAAAACAATATTTCACATCAGCTAATGAACAACACTCATACTGCGAATGAACAGCACTCCCACAATTCTTGTTCAAATGTGTGGCCTTTCAGGTTAACGTTAGAGATCTTGAGCTGCTTTTCCCTTCTGTCAGCCTCTCACCTTACACTTTAGTTTCATCAAGTTAGACAACCCACATTCACAGTTAGGGCTGTTTAAAATGTCAAACAGTTCCACATATTCAAATAAAACATAGATCTAGAAGCTACAGACATTTTGTGTGTCTGTGTGTGTGTGTGTTTGCCACAGTCTACTTTGCACCAAAGATGGAAGGTTAAATATTTCAACTTGGAAAATAATGACAAGTGGATTTTGAATCCCCTCTTTGTTGTGTTTTCCATTCCCTGTTCTTGCATATATGTTTTGTGTGGGTATGTGTTTCCAGAATCCCAAATTGGGTGTTTTGGCACTGAATATTTTTTTTTAATTTAGAAAACAGACAAACTATTAGTGATTAAGCCTTTTACACCATAGTGCTGGCATTTGGAGAAATTTTGATATTTATAATACAACTTAAATGAATGGTTTGCCAGACCTGAAGACTGGTCTATCCTAGATATTAAATATGACTGAGATACACAATTTATACACTCACAGAACATGAACTAGAATCATAACTGGTTTTATTAGCATTACATTTTTTAAAGTTTGTGCTTCTTTTTCTCAACAGTCAGAATACACTAGGGTGGAGAAGCAAAGGACTGATCTGAGTGCCTGTTTCTGCTCAGAGTTCAGTAGTGCTTGCTGTAAGAGGCCGCTTTGAGAATAAGGGACTTATTCATCCACCTGCGGGGACCACCAATAGCAGAGGACCCTTATCTGTCAGCCTTCTGCCTCAATGTAAAGGTAATGACTCCTTCC
Source organism: Bison bison bison (assembly GCF_000754665.1). Classification (NCBI taxonomy): domain Eukaryota; kingdom Metazoa; phylum Chordata; class Mammalia; order Artiodactyla; family Bovidae; genus Bison; species Bison bison. The sequence continues at coordinate 13,572,297 of NW_011494640.1, read as the reverse complement.
AAGGGCAGCCTATATCCAACGTCTGATCTACATGGTTATAAAAACTTGGCCCCTTTGCTTAGACTTAAGACAATTGGTGGCTCAGAGGGTAAAGCATCTGCCTGCAGTGTGGGAGACCCGGGTTCAATCCCTGGGTTGGGAAGATCCCCTGCAGAAGGAAATGCCAACCCACTTCAGTACTCTTGCCTAGAAAATTCCATGGACTGAGGAGCCTGGTGGGCTACAGTCCATGGGGTCGCAAAGAGTCAGACATGACTGAGCGACTTCACTAAGACAATTGTGAGAGTTATCTCTGGGCTTTCTCAGTGTCTCAGTAGCAAACAATCCACCTGCAATGCAGGAGACACGGGTTCAATCCCTGTGTTGGGAAGATCCCCTGGAGGAGGGCATGACAACCCACTCCAGTATTCTTACCTAGGAAACTTCATGGACAGAGGAGCCTGGTGGGCTATGGTCCACAGAGGTTGCAAAGAGTCTTCTGTCGTGGATATGACTGAAGCCACCAAGCACACAGCACACACAAGAGCCATCTCTGGTCCTCCAGAACACTCCAGAAAGTCAGCTGAAGTCATCAATAGCACTATTACCTTCTGCCTCCCTGACCCCACTTCCTCCCCTTCTGTGTCATAGATGCCAACCCCCACAGCACTCCTTCATAAACACAGTGAATGATAATGTTCCCCACCCTCCCCGAGAGTGCTTCCTGGGTTCTCCAATGTGGAAACATGCACTTGGGAACTGTTTTTTTTCTACGTTCCTTTTTATGAATACTGGGTCCAGAGCATCTTTGATGAGATATATAATGTATTCCTTTGACATATTTTTCAGTGCTGAACAAAACAAAACATAGAGTTTTCTGCCCCATAAGTAGCAGACTACGACTAGTTAGGCTCTGGAATTGACCCCCTAGTGGTCAAGCTCCTGGACTGTACCTCTAACCTTGTCCAAGTTATGATTTTCTGAGCTCTCAAGGAGAGAGAATACAGCAACCACTTCAGTATTCTTGCCTGGAGAATCCCATGGACAAAGGAGCCTGGAGGGCTACAGTCCAGAGGGTCACAAAGAGTTGGACATGACTGAAGTGAATTAGCACTCAGGTGGCGCAGTTGGTTAGGAATCTGCCTGCCAATACAGGAGATGCTAGAAACTCGAGTTCAGTCCCTGGGTTGGGAAGATCTCCTGGAGAAGGAAATGACAACCCACTCCAGGATGCTTGCCTGAAAAATTCCATAAGCAGAGGAACTTGGCGGGCTACATTCCATGGAGTCACAGAGCATCGGACACGACTGAGCACACATAACCAACAACCATAGTATTTTGAGGTCGATAAAATGAAATAGAACACCTAAGGCACACAGCACAAAGGAAGCTCTCAGTAAACATTTGCTCTATTTTCTCTAATGTCTCTTCCTACTTGGCAAGAGCTGGTTCACACACTCTGACATCAATGGTCTCAGTAACTGTAAAACACAATATCTGCTGCCATGCCACTGATATTATATGACACCCAATCGTATCCTTTGATAAAGGGATACTCATACTACTTTTTCTCCAAACAAAATATTTGTCATTAAATTTTATAAGCTTGTCAACCATATTGTTACTGGAACAGTGCTTTGTTTTTGTTTCTTTTACTTTTTGCCAACAAGGAGAGAAATTCTTAGTGGCCTTTTCTCAGCCTTCAGAAATAAAATGTGTCCATTGGATAGTGGAAAGCATGATTTAATGGTTGTTCTGAAAAAAATATTGATAAAACTTCTAGTGTGTTGATCATACTTCAGCATGATTTGAAAAGCTGATGGCCCTATGCCACTATTTGACAAAGTTTTATATCAGCAAACAAGGGCTGACATCTCAAAGGAAAATGGAAGGTCAGCCCAACAAAACCAGATTTTCAGACATCCCGTGTCCTTATTTAAACTTTGCTTTTACAGCTCATGAAAATTCATCACGTTTAGAAATTCAGTTATCTCAGCACATGCAGCATCACATTCTATATTCTCATCTAAGCCCTGTTCACTATTTGTATTTACGATGTTATTCAAAGTTGTAGTATGTGCTTCACTATTTCATCACTTCTTTCATGCTTCAGTTAACAACTTTTGAGCCACTGATCCATTTCTGTGACTCAGGAATATAACACCTTAGAAAAGGAGAATGAATCGTGGGAATCTAACAAATATAAACAACTATATGTAAATGAGGTGAGAATGAGTTAGACAAATTAAACCACACCCTGTTTATTGAATGAACCAGCAGGGAGGAAAAGGCCACTGCAGTCCTGGTAGAATAAGCTGAGTCTTTCAGAATATAATCATTAACCGTACCTTTCGAATTCAGCAATGTCTGTGAATAAATCATTTCTTGGCATTTCCTCTGAAGCCCTCACTCTGCCTGCAGACCATATATGATGGACTTCTGCATCCACAGAGACCAACAAACCACACTCTGAGATCCTTGTTCTACCGGAGCTGCTTCTGTAGCACTCCCCAGGTGAAGGCGCTGGTATCCATCTTGCCCAAAGTCAGGTGTTCCAGAGAAGGATCAGATTTGCTCTTTGAGTTGTAGTTATGACAATGTGCAGCTGAATCTCCTTATTCTTTGTGGAAACTTTCAGTAGTACACAAGACAGAATACAGGGCATCAATCGCCATCAATTGCTATTTACATCAATTAGTTTAATTTGTGAAGTGAATCCAATATTTTTCCTTACATTCCTGACCTGTTCACAAAATATAATAGATGATGGCCATAAGAATCTGTGTAAAATTTAGCTATACTCAAAAGGATTCTTCTGAAAATTAAGGATACTTGGGCTAAAAAGCCTTGTGCACCTCAAGGATTCTGAATTCTGACTCTTATTCTGCAAATCATGTTAATATATGATTGCTGTTGTTTAGTTGCTAAGTCGTGTCTGACTCTTTGCAACTTCATGTGTAGCCCACCAGGCTCCTCTGTCCGTGGAATCTTCCAGGCAAAAATACTGGAGTGGGTTGCCATTTCCTTCCCCAGGGGATCTTCCCAACCCAGTGATGCCAAGCAGGGCCCTGTGGGACTCCTGGACATGGAGCCCATTTTTGTCTGCCATTCTTTGAAGGCAATACTCCAGCCTCTATGACCTTCTCCAAGTTCCAAAGGGCAGAAGAAGTAAAAGTCTCTCAATATTGCCCAACTCTTTGAGATTCCATAGACTATAGCTAGTCAGGCTCCTCTGTCCGTGGGATTCTCCAGACAAGAATACTCTAGTGGGTAGCCATTCCCTTCCCCCAGGGATCTTCCCCACCCAGGTATTGAACTCAGGGCTCTTGCATTGCAGGCAGATTCTTTATTATCTGGAGATATTAACAGATGACTTAGCCTCATTTTAATCTTATTTGCTCCTGCTTTATGAGCAAGGGAATAGATGTAGTTTTCTGGTGAAAAAGCAGATGTCAGAGAATAAAAATGAAGCATTCACAGAAGAATCTTTCTATGAAACCAAGATCCCAAGAATGTTGAAATACATTAATTTACGGCTACTTTCAATTCTACATATAATAGCCCAAATTCATGGCTATTGAAATAAAAGTTAATGCCTAAAATGGCAATATGGTTTCTCTTTTCCTCTCATCAGTTTAGTTCCTTCCTGTTCTCATGCCTGGCAGGAGGGGGAATTTTTGGCCCCTAACACTACATATACCACAGGAGATCAAAGTGAGTGAGAGGTTGGTTTGTCCATCTAATGGATGCTAGGAGCCACTGCTGATGGTCACCCCATTTTAAAACCAGAGAGTAGATACTTGTGACATGGATGGATCTGGAAGACACTCGTCACAGAAGGACAAATACTGCCTGATTCTTACTCGGAATCTAAAGTAGTCATAGAGATAGAAATCAACACCAGAATGGTGGTCATCAGGGCATAGTGGGAGGAAATATGAGGAGTGCCGTCCAGTGGGTAAAAGGTTATAGTTATACCAGGGGAGTCAGTTCCAGAGACCTGCTGCACAGCATAGTTCCTGTCGTCAACAGTAAGGTACTGTGTGCTCAAAGGTTTGCTAAGAGGGTAGACCTCATGTCAAGTGTTAAGTTGCTCTCACCACAAAACGAAGCAGAGAGACACAGAGAAACTTTTGGAGGCTAAGGGTTATGTTTATTACCTGGATTGTGTGTAAGGATAGACATATGCCCAAACTCACCAGATGGTATATATTATTCATGCACTTTTTGTATACCAGTTATACCCAATAAACTTGGTAAAAAAGATGGGGAGTGACTACCTGGGTGGTCCAGCATCTAAGACTCCATGCTCTCGAGGCAGGGTGCCCGGGTTCGATACCTGATCAAGGAACTAAAAGATCCCTCATGCAGCTACCAAGACGCAGCATAGCCAAATTAATTAATTCATTAAAAACTACAGGGAGATGGGTAGACAGGAAAGTGCATTCTCTGGATGTAACCTTGTAGGATCCAGGAAGGTTGGATCAAGGTTACAGGGGCTGAGAATTAGAAAAGGCAAGCAGGAGTGGGTCAGGACAGATCGGACTCCAAGCTTCCCCAGAGTAAAGATGAACTGTGTTTGGAGTGAAGAGGGAGAACAGATGAGTGTCAGGGTGGCAACTGCGGACACTTCTTTAGATGCTGTGCTCATAATCAAGTAACAGGGCTGTGATCTTGCTGGAAAGGATCCTGATCACATGGTGCTCAGTGGTACAGAGGCAGGCTCCACTCACTAAGATGCACCATGTTTTTGACGAAGTACCATTTTGGGGAGACTGATCTCCTGGTTTCTCCACCCAACCTGCGCTGGGTGAGACCCAGCTTTAGGCACCTCAGCTTTCCCTCAGCACCTGGTTGTGGTCCCAGTGGAGGCCAGAAATGCACTTCACACATCACAGCCCATGTTTTCCAAGGAGATTTTCACCTAAGGCTGGAAGGTAGCTTTTTTCTTTTTTTTAAATTGAATGTGTCTGTATCAACAGTGGAGACATTTAAAAAATTGCATACCTAGAAGAGAAAATAAAATTTCTTCCCAGAGCAAACATTTAAAGCACCTAACACAACTAAACGATGTTTAAACATGTTTATGTGAGAGGCAGAAAAAGGTATCATTCTTTCTTTAGCAGGAGTATAAAAAGGAAAATTCACTTTCTGGTTATAAAGACTTCTCCTCCAAGCCTCAATTTATAAAGTTGGAATGGGAATAACTCTCTTTGTGTCACATAAACCAGAACATTTTTAAGAGGAGGCATAGAAAAAATAAAAGAGAAAATGACTTCCATCTCTATTGGCATGTGTGTTTTTTAAAAACAGTCTTCACTCTGGTATGAAAGTGTCATTATATCTGTGCAGGATGACAAATTTCATTTTAGCTTCCTTATCCCGTCATATATTCATATAGTGTTAACAAGTCGTCGCTACTCCGACTTGATAGAGACAGCCACGAAAAATTCAAAATAATCATAAAAATCAAGGAACTCTGGTGCTGCAGTATTTATAGCCCTGACAGGTACCCTGCGGCTTTCAATGTGGTCTCTTACATGTGCCGTCTATGCCTGGCACAAAGAGCTCATGTTCTAAACTCTCAAGCCATGGGTGGATGGCAACTGACGTCAGATCAGTGACAGCACGACTTCCCCCGCCTGCCTCACTCACACCTTTCTTTCTTTTCCCACTTGTATCCTGGATTAATTTATTTTTTATTGAAGTATTGTTGATTTACAATTTCATGTCAGTTTTAGGTATACAGTAGAGTGATTCATTGGAGCAGGAAATGGCAACCCACTCCAGGGTTCTTGCCTGGAGAATCCCAGGGACGGGGGAGCCTGGTGGGCTGCTGTCTATGGGGTCACACAGAGTCGGACACGACTAAAGTGACTTAGCAGCAGCAGCAGCAGCAGAGTGATTCATATACATATATGTATATGTATTCTTTTTCAGATTCCTTTCCATTATAGGTTATGACAAGATATTGAGTATTGTTCCCTGTTGTTTATCAATTCTGTATATAGTAGTGTATATCTATTAATCCCAAACTCCTACTAATTTCTCCTTCTCCCACTTTTTCCTTTGGTAACCATAAGCTTGTTTTCTACACTCATTTCTTTTGTTTCAATGCACATACAAGAAATTATCAAATGCCAAATAGTTTTAGAAATGCTAGGGCAGAAAAAGAGCATCAGTGGAGAAAAACCTTTATGTGGGAATTGAAAACTGTCAGCTAAGGGCAGGCCATGCTCTTGCTGAGGCTGACTTTTGTGTTAATGTGAGTGTGTGTGTGTACATGTGTGTGGGAGAGAGAAAGAAGAGAAAACAAGGAGTGTTGGTGGAGGCTGAAAGCAAAAGGAAACTTGCTTGCAGAAGCAGAAATCAGAACTGATGTAACTTGAAATGGTACAAGGGCAACCTGAAGGAGTCTACTAATTAGTCACTAGAGTCAGGTAGAAAAGGATTAAATAGAGCAAAACTTTCCAAGCTGACAGAAAATGTCCAGAGAAAGCAAGTCAGAGACATGGTTACTCTCACAGGGAAATATGGTCATGGAAAGTCAAAATATTACTTAAAGGATAATACAGTTTGAACTGAGAGAAGATACTGGAAAGCCTACATAGAAAGGAATGCCTTTTGCTTCTGATCAGGAGAATGAAAAGAAACCCAAGGAAGTTGAAAGATAACAGGAATGAGATGAGAGAGAAAGGAGATTCTGGAGACATCTCTACCTGGGTTGAAGGCCCAGATAGGAAGAAGTCAGGAAATAAAACACTGGAAATTGAGGTAAGTTGAATTCATGAACGCCATTATGACAGAAATATATACCTACCAAGACACAGGTGCCCCAAATTTATTCAGTTCAGTTTAGTCACTCAGTCGTGTCCAACTCTTTGAGACCCCATGAACTGCAGCACACCAGGCCTCCCTGTCCATCACCAACTCCCGGAGTCCACCCAAACCCACATCCATCGAGTCAGTGATGCCATCCAGCTATCTCATCCTCTGTCGTCCCCTTCTCCCCCTGCCCCCAATCCCTCCCAGCATCAGAGTCTTTTCCAATGAGTTAACTCTTTGCATGAGGTGGCCAAAGTACTGGAGTTTCAGCTTTAGCATCATTCCTTCCAAAGAAATCCCAGGGCTGATCTCCTTCAGAATAGACTGGTTGGATCTCCTTGCAGTTCAACGGACTCTCAAGAGTCTTCTCCAACACCATGGTTCAAAAGCATCAATTCTTCTGTGCTCAGCTCTCTTTATAGTCCAACTCTCACATCCACACATGACTTTATTGCATCCTGGAAAAATATGGTTCTTCCCACCAAGCTCTCTTCAACCATGTGTGTTATTTTGAAAACCCAGTAGGCTTGTAGGAGGCCAGGTAAAAAGAAGAGATGAAGTCAATTCCCTTTCCAATTTCTCTTAATTTTGAAAAATGTTATCAAGATCTGATTTTTAGAGGAGAAACTCCTGAATTCTCCAGGGGTCATTTAGCTGCAAAAAGCAGGGGGCCTTCACTGCAGAGTGCTCTGGGCCTGTTTCACCACCTCCCTACCTGTGTGGCTCCATGTTTGGAATATCTTTTGTTCTGTTCCAGCCACTTTGGAAGGTCCCAGCAACTGCAAGCCCAAATTAGAGCCTTATGGATGTGGGGATATTAGAAGCAGAACAATAAGAAGAAATAGTACACTTCTATTCAAACTACAGTGGCCAGACCACCTTCCATAATTAATCGTAAATAAACAAAGCTATATCACTGTTTAATATTCCATGGATTATAGGACTCTTATTAGATATTCACAGCCTATATACTCTGGTAAAATGTCATGTTAACACTACAGGTTATTCCTCACTAGCTTATCAGTGGGTTGGAGCCATTTGGGCCAGAAGCCCCTGAGGTGGGATGTCTTTCAAGTCATAGCATGAATTTCATTGCCCCAGATATTTCATCTTCTGTCCCAACTGTCAAGTCAATAAGCATAAAACCCATTTGACCAGTCGTTCTCACTGTCCAATTATCTAACCTAATTTAATCTTCTATAAATTCCATAGGTTGAGTCCTAGGTCTTCCACCTTTCTGCCCATCCCATCCTCTACTCTTGATGTTTGTACAGTTAGTCAGTTGGATAGATGAAGTATTTGAGGAATAGCTCAAAAACTGCTTTTGTTTTTCATAATTGTTTTCCTTTGGCATAAACATGTTCAGTCTATTTTTTAAAAATCATCTAATTTAGCTGATCTGTGCTTTATCGACCCTCCTGTAACACTAATTTAGTCCCAGTCTTTTCAAAGGAGACCCATCTAATATCCAGTCGTGTAGAAATCTTTTATGTAAAAATGCAGAGGAGCATTCCTGAATGTCCACTGCAACGTTATTTTCATTGGTAGTTTCTTAATGTTAGTGATGACTCCTTCAATCATCTTTTTGTTGTTGTTGTTTAGTCACTAAGTCATGTCTGACTTTGCTGTGATGCCATGGACTGTAGCCTGCCAGGTCCCTCTGTCCATGGGTTTTCTGAGGCAAGAATACTGGAGTGGGTAGCCATTTTCTTCTCCAGGGTAGCTTCTTGATCCAGGGATTGAACCCACATCTCCTGCTTTGCAGATGGATTCTTTACTGCTGAGCCACTGGGGAAGCCGCATCTTTATGTTACCTGTCAGAGAAAATGAAGTCACCAATTCTTTGTGGCTCCTTCAAAGGATAGACACTGCCAGGACAGAGCTTGTTTCTCAATTTTCCAGCTTTCTTTCTCCGCAGCTCTATCCTGCAAAACCTTATATTCTAGGATTTTTATTTTAAAAAGAAAGACACAAGCTCTGCAAATGCTCAAGCATCAGCTTTGATAGCACTGTGGGAGCACATTAAGGAAGTGTTATAAAGCAGGAGACATATATCCTTTTATGTGTTGCATATAATAAGGTTTACTGATTAGTCTAACTCACTGAGGCAAATCACTGCATAGTCTTAAAGGTCTACTGTTCAGTGCACCATAATTAAATTAAAGTTAAAGTACTGTAATTATTTAGAACCAGAATGCCATTTTTTTTTTTTTTTTACTGACTTTGTGAACTCATGGGCTCCAACAAATGCAGAGATAAAATAGCATAACACAAGTTGGCTATATATTATCTTGTCGATCTTCTATTTAGAATTAAATTACTCATAAGTTCAGAGGTTAGTAAGAAACAGGAGAAATATCCTCTATATAATAGTAGCTTTATGTTGGCTGAATTGAAATATAAATGGAGAGTATTAATGTGATTATTTACGCACGGTATGCAAGTCTAAATATGCACGTGCACACACAACATTGTACTCAAATAGTCACCTCACCTTTACTGATGGCCTTTTCATGACAGGAACTATGCTATATATATGAGGAGGGCATGACAACCAACTCCAGTATTCTTGCCTGGAAAATCCTATGGACAGAGTAGCCTGGTGGGCTCTGGTTCATAGGGTCACAAAGAGTTGGAAATGACAGAAGTGACTGAGCACACACACACAGCATACAGAGATGATATAATCTCAGTTTGGGTAACCCAGAGACAATGGAAATCCTAGCATGACCAAATGGAACTCATTGATGCTGCCTCATCATCACCCCCATCTCATCCCAATCTAGTCTTTCCCAACATTTTCAACTTGGTGAATGACCCCACTCTCTATTCAGCTGCAGAAGCCAGAAAACTAGGAATTACCCTTGACTCCTACTTTCCCCTCACCCCCATGTTCAGTTCATTATTCAGTCCTATCCATTTTTATCTTCTATATGTCTTTCTTTTCCTTAATTCTGACACCCATATTATAAAACTAGACCAAACCTATATCACACCTCATCTGGGATGTAGTGATAATTCTGACTTACCTTCCAGCTTTCACCCTTCTCCCTGAAGTGTTCTTAAAGCAAATATGCTGATGCTACTTCCCTGCTTAAAACACATCCTTGGATCTCTACAGCCCTTAAGGAAAAAAAAAATTCTTTAATGTAACTCATAAAACCCAACCTGATTTTGTCCCCTCTGTCTCTTCAGGCTCACACTGCATACTTTCTACTTCTCAGTCCAAACTGACTTCCCTCTGCTGCTTAAATGTATGTTCTATGCTCTTACCTGCCTCAGGACCTTTGCACATGCTGCTTACTAAGACTGACTGGACCATTCTTCCTTAATCCCCTTTTGCCTAGTTAATACCTAGAAGTACAATCTTGCTATTACTTCCTCAGAGAAGCCTTCCTTGATTCCACCCCTATTATATGCTCTTATAGCATCCTCTTTTAACTCTATCAGTTCAGTTCAGTCGCTCAGTCATGTCCAACTCTTTGCAACCTCATGAACCGCAGCACGCCAGGCCTCCCTGGACATCACTAACTTCCTGAGTTCACCCAAACCCGTGTCCATTGAGTCAATAGTACTTAGTTTATAAATATACATTTACACATGTGGTCCTCTGGTTATTAGTTATCACTCTTCAGTTCAGTTCAGTTGCTCAGTTGTGTCCGACTCTTTGTGACCCTATGAATCCCAGCACACCAGGCCTCCCTGTCCTTCACCAATTCCCGGAGTTCACTCAAACTCACGCCCATCAAGTCGGTGATGCCATCCAGCCATCTCATCCTCTGTTGTCCCCTTCTCCTCCTGCCTCCAATCCCTCCCAGCATCAGAGTCTTTTCCAATGAGTCAGCTCTTCGCATGAGGTGGCCAAAGTACTGGAGTTTCAGCTTTAGCATCAGTCCTTCCAAAGAAATCCCAGGGCTGATCTCCTTCAGAATGGACTGGTTGGATCTCCTTGCAGTCCAAGGGACTCTCAAGAGTCTTCTCCAACACCACAGTTCAAAAGCATCAATTCTTCGGTGCTCAGCCTTCTTCACAGTCCAACTCTCACATCCATACATGACTACTGGAAAAACCATAGCCCTTACTGGACGGACCTTTGTTGGCAAAGTAATGTCTCTGCTTTTGAATATGCTATCTAGGTTGGTCATAACTTTCCTTCCCAGGAGTAAGCGTCTTTTAATTTCATGGCTGCAGTCACCATCTGCAGTGACTTTGGAGCCCAGAAAAATAAAGTCAGCCACTGTTTCCACTGTTTCCCCATCTATTTCCCATGAAGTGATGGGACCAGATACCATGATCTTCGTTTTCTGAATGTTGAGTTTTAAGCCAACTTTGTCACTCTCCTCTTTCACTTTCGTCAGGAGGCTTTTTAGTTCCTCTTCACTTTCTGCCATAAGGGTGGTGTCATCTGCATATCTGAGGTGATTGAGATTTCTCCCAGCAATCTTGATTCCAGCTTGTGCTTCTTCCAGTCCAGCATTTCTCATGATGTACTCTGCATATAAGTTAAATAAGCAGGGTGACCATATACAGCCTTGACGTACTCCTTTTCCTATTTGGAACGAGTTGGTTGTTCCATGTCCAGTTCTAACTGTTGCTTCCTGACCTGCATATAGGTTTCTCAAGAGGCAGGTCAGGTGGTCTGGTATTCCCATCTCTTTCAGAATTTTCCACAGTTTATTGTGATCCACACAGTCAAAGGCTCTGGCATAGTCAATAAAGCAGAAATAGATGTTTTTCTGGAACTCTCTTGCTTTTTCCATGATCCAGCCGATGTTGGCAATTTGATCTCTGGTTCCTCTGCCTTTTCTAAAACCAGTTTGAACATCTGAAAGTTCATGGTTCACGTACTGCTGAAGCCTGGCTTTACTAGCGTGTGAGATGAGTGCAATTGTGCGGTAGTTTGAGCATTCTTTGGCATTGCCTTTCATTGGGATTGGAATGAAAACTGACCTTTTCCAGTCCTGTGGCCACTGCT
>NW_011494640.1:13557740-13560418 GCF_000754665.1 Bison bison bison | reverse complement strand
CAGGGATTGGAATGAAAACTGACCTTTTCCAGTCCTGTGGCCACTGCTGAGTTTTCCAAATTTGCTGGCATATTGAGTGCAGCACTTTCACAGCATCATCTTTCAGGATTTGAAATAGCTCTACTGGAATTTCATCACCTCCACTAGCTTGTTTGTAGTGATGCTTTCTAAGGCCCACTTGAATTCACATTCACTTGATTACAAATTCTTAAGTGTAGGAACCTTTTTTTTTTTTTTTTCATTCTCCCTAACCCCAGCACTTAGCAAAATGCTATGTTTATTTTTGACCACATTATTTGATTCTTACTCTTACTTATCTGTAACTGAATGGCCTCTCCAATTCTGTCCCCAAATACAGAAGGGGACAAATCTTCAATTTCTTTGGAAAATAAAAAAGAATAGGGGAAACATAAAAAGTGTACAAAGTAGAAGTAGTTTCTTATTCTATGTATTTTGATGATCAGGAAAAAAGTGTCATTGACAAGTTATGATGCCTGGAATTTGCACACTTGGAGACTCTCCTTTGAGTTGAATCATATTTTCTAGAAACTCAAATCAGGTGAAAATTTATCACCTTAATTAGAATCACTAGTCCACATAAATCCAACAGGCAACAGAAAACAGATTCTAAAAAGAAAGTGGTCAAAAGGCAGGTAATTTTTCATCAAGGAGGAAGGATTTGAAACTCAATGGAAGTGTCAAAGCTTAAGACAATAGTACTTGGGAAAGGCTGAGGCATGTATTAAAACTTGCCCATCAAGGTAGTAGCCAAACTTCCCACAAGGGGGCGTGCGTAATCATAGTTGTGTAACCTATAAAAATGAATCATCAGTGGTCCTTGAGTACCTTTCAAAGATAGATCAATTTGGCACCCACAATAATAGAATAGCATTTAATCTACTCAAATATATTTTAACCATCAAAGAAACAGCACATTTGTAATGTAAAACAAAACTTAAAAATCTTTATTCCCATCTGTCTCACTCTCCATTTCATTCATTTGCCACAGCTGCTCTGGCATCCCACCTTCACATCTCCAAGCTCCCCCACATTCTGACAAACCCAGATCTTGGAGACTTTCTTGTGTCTTTACCCCTCTCTTCTGTGGCTCAGCTTTTTACCATGTAGATAAATTTATCTGAGATCTCTGGCTGCTCTTTTCCCATCCCCCAGCTCCTCCAAACATCAGGAGCTAACCCAGCCAACATAAATTTCACTTCCTTAGAGTTTGAAAGTAGAAAAGAGACTAAAAATATTTATTAATTAATGATACATTATTTAAAATTGCTGTTATCACTCCCCCACTTACTGCTAGAAATTTATAATCTTGGCAAAAATTTTTTTAAACTTTTTTTTTTAAAAAAAACCTTTGCTTTCTATTTCCTAACTTACGAAGTAAGCTTCATGAACTTTCATGCTTTGGAAAACTATAATTTGTCCCTCTTTGGGGTAATGGTTTCCGTAGTGGCTCAGACAGTAAAAAATTTGCCTGCAATGCAGAGACCCAGGTTCAATCCCTGGGTCAGGAAGATCCCCTGGAGAAGGACATGGCAACTCACTCCAGTATTCTTGCCTGGAGAATTCCATGGACAAAGGAACCTGGCAGGCTACAGTCCATGGGGTCACAAACTCAGACACAGGTGAGCGACTAACACTTGGGGCTTTGGAAGATGAAAGAAGGGGATTCAGACCCTCTGTGGCCCTTTAATCTTGTACTTTTTGGATAAAATGTTCCTGAGTAGGACATTATATTCAAGAACTCTGGGGGTGAGAAAGCAACAGGAGGTATTAGACTCTAACATAAGAAGTCAGGGAAGATGCCTACAGAATTGTTGATGGAAAGAAGGATGCTAAGGACAGTCCACCCAAGCTGTCATTTTGCTTCTGCTGGACTATGGCATAGAGGTATCAGAGAGGAAGCTCTGTAAGTGTAAGGATTAGTCACTCAGTCATGTCTGACTCTTTGCAGTTCCATGGACTATAGCCCACCAGGCTCCTCTGTCCATGGAATTTTCCAGGCAAAAAACTCAAGTGGGTTGTCATTCCCTTCTCCAGGGTATCTTCCCAACCCAGGGCTCAAACCCAGGTCTCTTACCTTGCCAGCAGATTCTTTACCATCTGAGCCATCAATAATTAATAAGGTTGTGGAAAATTGCCTTGGGATAATAAATTCAAAATTGAGGATCCAAAATATTTATCACCATCACTATATACAGATGAGCTACATATTTTCAGAAAGAAGAGATGGTCCCTTGATGAAACCTCCTCTAAAGTTCTGGTTGTCCTGATCTCAGCCATGAAATTAAAAAATGCTTACTCCTTGGAAGAAAAGCTATGACAAACTTAGCATATTAAAAAGCATATTAAAAGCACATTACTTTGCCAACAAAGTTCCATAGAGTCAAAGCTATGGTTTTTCCAGTAGTCACATATGGATGTGAGAGTTGGACCATAAACAAAGCTGAGTGCCGAAGAATTGATGCTTTTAAACTGTGGTGTTGGAGAAGACTCTTGAGAGTCCTTTGGATGGCAAGGAGATAAAACCAGTCAATCTTAAAGAAAATCAGTCCTGAATACTCATTGGAAGGACTGATGCTGAGGCTGAAGTTCCAATACTTTGGCCACCTGATGCAAAGAACTGACTCATTAGAAAAGACCCTGATGCTGGGAAAGATTGA
>NW_011494640.1:13546076-13557640 GCF_000754665.1 Bison bison bison | reverse complement strand
AAAGATTGAAGGCAGGAGAAGAAGGGGACAACAGAGGATGAGATGGTTGGATGGCATCACCAACTCGATGGATATGAGTTTGAGCAAGCTCCAAGGGTTGGTGATAGACAGGGAAGCCTGGTGTGCCACAGTCCATGGGTTCACAAAAAGTCAGACATGACTGAGCAACGGAAGTGAACTGAACTGAACTGAAACCCTCCAAGTAATGTAGATTTCAAAGGAGGCCATGCTTTCTGTAGTGAACACATTTAACGATTTTCTCATTTGATACCTAATGAGATTCTTCAAACTAATTGCAGGCTTACAGAATTTGAAAGAATTAAGAAAATAAACCATGGCAATGATCCCATGCTGGGGAAAATTGAATACCATACATTTGGTCCCAGAAATCTTGTCTTAAATAGGGTGGTAATCAAAGACTCATCAAATTAGTTAAAAAAGCAGTTTAACAGAGAAATACTCCTTCATAACAGAGTTTCACAGCTCTGCATATCTTGCAGACAGACCTGGCTACTGAAAAGATGAGTTAAATTGAAGTTACCAGTGCTACATTTTAAATTTACATTTCCAGTGAAATTTCTGGTAAAATACTTACAGGGTGGCCTTCATTAGATCATGGACTTTCATTACCCAGAAAAGCCTAGGAAATATATCCTAGCATTTCTCTAGTTTAATTATAGACTGTTCTACTCTCTACATAACCATAATGGTTTTTGACATGATACTTCTCTAGTACAATATATTTGAAATAAACAGCATATGTAATCTCATTCCATTACAAACTCTCACATTAAAAAGTAAAATGATGCTATTCATCTTAACTTCCAGGCTTATTCTTCAAATTATTTTTTAAAGAAAAAGAGAGAGAGGGAAAAAAAAAGAAAATGAAGGGAAGGAAACCTGCTAATGGTCTGAGACTAAATTTAACAGCTGTCGAGAGGCCATTGCAGCGAATCTCTATAACTTAGTAGGGAGACTCTATGTGGACAATTGCACAATCAATTGTTTTGTTCTTTAATAGGATGCGAGTGCCAAAAGATAAACTATTTGGGTTCAAAGGGCAGTGAATTCATTAAAATAAGTTCCTAATAAAAGTGATTCAATCTTTGTATTTAGCTTTTAATACAAAAAATTAATTAACATTTGCTTTATGAGACCTGACCTCCCCAGGGAAATATAATCAATTTTCCCAATACAGGGTGGATTCCGCAGAAGACATAATTTCTTATTGTGGTGCAAATCAATCATGTCGGTGGTGCAGGGGAATTGTAAACGATGCGCAAAACTATTAAACTCTAGGCTCTTTAGAAGCCACTTGTCAACGCCATAGTATATAGACATACACTTAGAGTGGGGACCGTTTAATTATAATATTGATTAACTTATTGCAGCTCTTGGCATAACACATGGTGATGGTGTGCTATCCAGAAGGAATACAAGCAACCTGAAAACACATCTAAGGTTTTGCAAATCTAATTTCACAAATTGTGTTAATTATAGCAGCATGGTCAATGCCTCTACTGCAAAGACTGAAGAAACATGAAGGTTTTAGGTTGAGGACTATAACTCAACAACAAAGCCTAGATGATTTTAGTCCATTTTAAAATCTTTTTGTTTTGTTCATTTGAATCATTCCTTTTTATTTTAGTGTGTCCTTGATTTTTTTTTTTCATGGAGGTAAAATTCACATGACATGTAATTCACTATTTTAACCATTTTGAGTGTATAATATGGTATATAATATTATTTGCAATGTTCTACAACCATCACCACTAATCCCCAAACATGTTTGTCACCCAAAAAAGATACAGTTTCTATTAAGCTTATAAATGGAATCAGGCTTTTTGTATCTGTCTTCTTTCATTCAGAACACTGTCTTCAAGATTCATCCATGTTGCAGCATGTAACAGTATTTTATCCCTTTAATGGCTGAATAGTATTCCATTCTATAGATACAACAAATCCAAGGTCATGAATAAGTTGAAATTTCTAGTTCCATGGGCTTTATATTTACTGTTCAAACTCCTAAGTTTTAAAAAGAAAGCAAGAACTGTGGGTCAATTTAGTGCACATGATTCATTTCCATTTCGCATCCAGACATGTTTGATTTTTTTTAACTGAATGCTTCAACAGCACGCTCCTCAAGTGGAGTTATAAACAGGAGAGGTAATTTTTTTTCAAAATATAAAAAGAAAGGAAAAGGACGATATGAGATAAAAGCACATGAGATTCTTTATCAAGTTGGAGCTGACAAGATTTATACATTCAAGAAAAAGTTCAACTCCCCTGGTGATATCCATCCCACTTTTCCATTTATCCCTCATTTTGCTTAGTCATGTGTCTTTAACCAAATATCTACTCAATATATATTTGTCAGATTAATATTATCATTGTAAATGATGGGAATGCCAGCTTAGACTATAAATTACTCCATTCCCTCTGGACATGAACAGAAGAACATCAAGGATATTATCATAAATCCTATCATAAATTAAAGACACTAACAGTGCTTTGAGTTTGTAAATCAATGAGACTCTCATTTAATGGCTTCTGTTTTCTTTATGAAGTGCAAAGTATCATTTGTGAAAGTGAAATGGATGGTGATGGGTCTAAAGTTCACACCAGATACTGCTCTCTGTGAAAGACATTTAATAATTACAACAGACCATGAGACAACAGCTTTTAAATTCCCATTATACAGATAAGGGAATGGAGTCACAGAAAAACAATATTGATTAACATGTCCCAGGTCTCACTTCTGGTAAGTGGTAAACAGGGATTTAGTCAGTCAGATCCCAGAGTTCGTGCCCTTAACCACTACACTAATCCCCTTAAGTTGAGTTTATAATTATGAATTTATGGATGCAGATCTTTGTAATTGTGTGGATTTTCTCCTCCAAAGCTCTTCAGTCCAGATATGGGCACTGATAATATGGAGATCCAGATTTGGGATTTTGACAGGCAGATGTACTAGCAAAATAAGAGGGTAGAGAGTAGGATGAATAAGAAGAGAATGACTGCAGTGATGGACCCTAGACACTAATTTGGGAAGAAAGGACAGCAGGAGGTGATTGGGCAGTGGTGAGGAAAGACCTGCAGGTCTCAATAATACCTCAGAGCTGGGACTGTGTGAGTAGCTAAGTGAGAGAGCTTTTTGGGTAAAAGATGGTGCTCAGAAAGTAGGGTCTTTGAGGGCAAGGTCTCACTTGTGGAACAATTTGGCCCTAGGTGTGAAAGTCTGAAGTCAGTTGGAAATGAGCAGCTGGAAAGATTTCACGACTTGAGAGTGCAGACTGTTGAACTGGATGTCCACGTGGGTTGGAATCTGGTGAAGTGAAGGTGTCTGAGCAGTCAAGCCTTGAATCCATTCACTGTTAGTCTGCTCAGACCCTTTGTTTCCATCCATCCTAAAGACTTGCCCTTTGTCTTTGTGGCTTATTTAAGAGAGCTAACCTAAAATGACTCCTCACAGTGTTCTTACAGTTGGGCTTCTGTGAATCCAAAAGATCTCATTTTTCAGCACTCCAATTCAGGGAGGAAAAAAGAGATGCACGAAAGTTTATTCATGGTGTATTCTTATTTCCAAACATTTTCTTCTTGAACTTGCCACCTGGGACAGTTCTGGCTCAAGGAGTAGGGATATGAGGGCTCTGAGGGTTTCTAGTCACAATTTTATTACAATTTGTTTGTTTTCTCTATGACCAGACTCAGGAGTCTCTATAGTAAGAAGCTTGGTAGGGAAAGCACGCTTTGAAGATTTTTCTTTCCCTCCCCTTCCCAGCCAGGCCCAACATGCATTATTTACTTAAAAGCCTAAGCCATTAGCCACAGCCCTCTCGGTAAATACCAACGGTTTGTCTTTCCCACAATTTTAAGGGACTAGCTCTGTGTTCTCCCTGGCATAGAGAGAAAGGGACTTGTCCTATAAAACTCAGTTCTCATGGAATCATGGCTGGATACTTGAGAAATTTCACGTCCTGAGAGAAACATCAGTTCAGCTAGTCTAAACGAAAAGCCTTGGCAAACATTTTCTGAAGCTCTGCCCTGCTCCATTCTACCCTCACTTTGGAGATGTATCCAAGAATCCATACAGACCATGTGTGAGCCAGCAAGCCCTGAGGGGACTGGCAAACCTCCGCAGCCACACACCAAGCTGACAGGAACCATCTGACAAGCAGGATGCACGTGTGCTCAAGAGACAAGAGCCATACGGGAAGAGCAAAGGAGGTGAGCATCCCCCGCCACTCAGAGCCAAGATGACGAATCTGTCAGACCCAGGGTAACGTGGAGATAAATGAGCCACGTCTCTGCCACCCTCGACCAGTCGCCAGCATCCGCATACGACTTCCTCACCCATCACAGACAATCATTCCCACATAGCCTGACTGGGGAGGTGAGCTTTCAACAGACAGGGCTCCCCATTCCACCATCACTGGGATACCTGAGAAATTTATCCCAGGGAAAAAATTCACAAAGCTTTTATCATTGATTGTCCTTGGGTGGTGGGGATTCCCTGGTGACTCAGACAGTAAAGAATCTGCCTGCAGTGTAGAAGACCCAGGTTTGAACCCTGGGTTGGGAAGATCCCCTGAAGAAGGGTGTGGCAACCCACTTTAGTATTCTTACCTGGAGAATTCCATGGACAGGGGAAGCTGGCTGGCTATAGTCCATGGGGTCACAAAGAATTAGACATGACTGAGAGACTAACATTTTCTACTTTCATCATTGGGTGGTAGAAGTATGGGGAACTGGTATTTCCTTCTAATTTTCAAATTTTCTATTTTTATCTAATAAGCATGCATATTATAAAAGAATTATAAGCTTATTTATCCTTGACTCCCCTTACCTCCAAATAAGGTCTTTTTAATGATTTTATGTATAAGTTAGGACAGACTGGAAAGCACTTCTAGCAAAACCTGACTCAGGATTTCTGGCCAAAGAAGGTAGGCTTCTGCAGTGACATTTCATTCTATTGAAGTAGTGCCCTTTCCTCCCAGAGGGGTCCCTCAGTGAACTGGAATGTTCTCAGCACAGGGGAGACACATGAAAGAGATTATGACAACATCAACTCTAACACCTGTCAGAAAAATCTTACAGTATGCCTTGGGATATTTAGACACCTTGCCCTTTAAGATGGAGAAGACAATGGCACCCCACTGCAGTATTCTTGCCTGGAAAATCCCATGGACGGAGGAGCCTGGAAGGCTGCAGTCCATGGGGTCGCTGAGGGTCGGACACGACTGAGCGACTTCACTTTCACTTTTCACTTTCATGCACTAGAGAAAGAAATGGCAACCCACTCCAGTATTCTTGCCTGGAGAATCCCAGGTATGGGGGGAGCCTGGTGGGCTGCCGTCTATGGGGTCACACAGAGTCGGACACGACTGAAGTGACTTAGCACCAGCAGTAGCAGCAGCCCTTTAAGAAAGTGTTAGTTGCTCAGTCATATCTGACTCTTTGCAACACCATGAACTGTAGCCCACCAGGCTCCCCTGTCATGGAATTCTCTAGGCAAGAATACTGGAGTGGGTAGCCATTTCCTTCTCCAGGGGATCTTCCTGACCTAGGGATCGAACCTGGGTCTTCTACATTCCAGGCAGATTTTTTTACCATCTCAGCCTCCAGGGTATAAACTAAACTGAATCAAATCCTCCTTACTCCACCTCTACTCAAATTGTTTTTGATCACTGGCTAGCAACACCCACCCCGCCATGTGTGAGACGCCAGCTTTGGGGAGCCAGATTTTGTTTTTATCATCTTATGCAATTCATTTACCTAAGACTTGACCAATTTATCTATGCTCAGTAAAGGAAACATTTCTATCTTCATATCATGGTTTGAGGTTGGATGCTCAGTAGCTTCAGTCGTGTCTGACTCTTTACAACCCTATGGACTGTAGCCCACCAGGCTCCTCAGTCCATGGAATTCTCCAGGCAAGGATACTGGAATGGGCAGTATCCTGGAGAAGATGCCTTCTCCAGGGCGTCTTCCTGACCCAGGGATCCATCACATGTCTCCTATGACTCCTGCATTGAAGGTGGACTCTTTAGAGCTGAGCCACCAGGGAAGTCCTTGAGGTTGGGGAGAAGATGAAAAAGAGCTAGAAATAAAGTTTAAATAGACAAATACTTAAAGGAAGAAAAAACATTCATTCAAAATGTATTCAAACTTCCTAAATCTAAAGTATTCTGAATGTTAATCATCTTCAATTCTGATATAACTAATATATGACCTGACCTCACCCTCCCTACCCCTAGAAAACAGATGCCAGGAGGAGCAGCAGGTGTACATATAGGGCATAGAAACTCTTGGATATGGAAACTTTGGAAAAGTTTTAGTAGAATGAAACCTCTCAAGATTAGAAATGCACCCTTTTTATTAATTTAGTACAACTTGATAATCATCCTCCTTATCTCTGCCACAGGGGAGCTGTTTCTCTTTAAACTAGGACAAATTTACATAAATTAAAATCTTGCTTTGTTAAGCTTTGAGTTTCAGAGGGGAAGGAAGGGAGATCTATTAATAATCTACAATTCTTAGGCATATACTGTGGGCTGGTACTGCAGGCTGGTACTGCGGGCTGGTGGTATTTGATAAGGGCGTGTACCTCGCTTCATTTTTGTCAAACCCTCTGACTTGGGAACACGGAGGTTCAGTGGCCAGTGACTTGCCCAAGGTCACTTAAGAGACAGGCTCAAACTCAAGGTCTGTTTGAGTCCAAAACCTCCAACCCCTTTCTCCTTTAGCAGTCTTAAGGATACTTAAGGGTATTTTCCCCATGTGTGCCAATAACTAGGATGATTAGAATTCTGAATCATGTGCATTTAGCCTTATGAAAAAAAGGAGATAATACAAGAAAAGTAAGACCACTGCATATAACAAATTCATCGTAGTAGGTTTGCCTAGCCTGATGGCTGACACCTTCAACATGAACTTCTCTTTTCAAATACTATCAGTTATCTACTCTATTATTTAAACATTTTAAAAACATTCTAAGGTATTTCTCTTTCAGCTGTAATAACTTTTGAAAGGACTCTCTAGTATTGCTTAAACATGTAGGCTTTCTCCTTCAGAGCTCTAACGACTTCTATGTAAAACAAATTCATTCACATGCTCTGAACTTATTCCCCTTGCTCCCCATTTTCACTCATTTAGAAAAGTCTAAGCCAGGTTTTCAAAGTGGCTTTTCCTAGTTTTTCATCTTTTGAGATTTAAATTTTTAATTTATGTCTTTGGTACCCCAGGCCTTCTCGTTTCCTAATTTATTTTTCACTTACTTCAAGCCATCAACATATCACTGCCCTCAGGTTTGATTTATACTGCCTGGGAACATAATCCAATCATGAATCTTCCTTGGGAATGCCAACATGGCGTGAGAGAGAGAGCTTACTTTAATGATCTTTTTAGAGTAGAAAACAAAAGGCAAAGAAATCAGTGGAACTTTAAAAACACTATTAAGCAAACTCACTAAGCCTATAGGAACTTCAAAAACTTGGCTGTCTCTAAATTCAAAATTGAAAGCAACAATCCTTTGAGCTATGGCTCTTTGCTAGTCTCTCATTTTTATACACATGAATTGGTATTGACCAGTTGAAGTTATAAATGAAAGACCCAAAATAACCACCTTTTTTTCCCACCTCCACTCCAGATCCTGTGTGCATCTCCACTGAACCCAGGCACTTCTTGTTTTACCTGACCAGATGAACATATCCGGTCCTGTGTGCTACGCCTCACTGCTAACCGAACAGGAATACCTTCTGAGTCAAATGGCATTTGTGTTGGTTCTTCATGTTGTCAGTCACAGAACTCAATGGTGGTGATTCATCTAAGGAGAGTATTTGTTAGCAGGAAGTTGTGGTACCTCCCAGTCACAAGCAAGCCTCAGACAGGGGAGGAACCAGGGAGTCTCCAGAGGCATAAGCTGTAAGAATTCATAGATCTTCTAACCATGCTCTATGTAGTGCTTGAGATTCTAACTTTTTTATGTGGTGGAGTATAGCAGGTGCCTTCGCCCTCTCAGTTTAGGTAATTGGTGGGGGGCCCGGTTGAAAGACACCAGGATATATCTACCCAGAGTCTAGATACTCGGTGGGGTTTGGTTGAAAAGATACTGAGAAATATGCCCCTGGTTAAAAGAATCTGGATGAGGGAGGGAAAATACCAGGACTCCACTGAAAGACACCGAGGTGGCTCCATTGTAGAAAGATTCCAAGTACCTAGTTAGCTACAGAAATTAAATCTTGCTTTAAATATTCTGGCCTCCCTGGTGGCACAGGTGGTAAAAAATCTGCCTGCAATGCAAGAGACCCGGGTTTGATCTCTGGGTGGTATCCATGGGTCAGGAAGATCCCCTGGAGAGTAAATGGTAACCCACCCCAGTATTCTTGCCTGGAAAATTCCATGGACAGAGGAGGCTGACAGGCTATAGTTCAAGGGATCCCAAAGAGCCATCCATGACTAAGCAACTAACACTTGGCTTACCATACTCAGATTCAAAGACTCTCGGATTTGATGTCTCTTTTTTTCATAGTTAGATTCTCAGGGTAAACTATCTCATTAATCCAGCTGGGACAGGTGACTACCCCAAGTCCTTGAGTGCATTCATAGTCACCAACAGTCAAACCTTAGATCCTGGTACCTATGCCTTGAGAAGGGAAAGTTACTGTGCCTGGGAGGCTTCTCTAAGAAGTATCTTGTAAATGCAGGCTCCATGCCAATGCATTCACCACTGAATCTTCTGAGGCTGTCTGAAAGGGTGACTGTCTAGGAAACATCTGAGGTTTAATTTGTGAAGACTAAGTTAGTAAATACAAAATTAGCATATATAATACCAATCAATAGAAAAATCTATTTTTACTTAATTTGCAAATATCAATAGTACATGTACTGTGTACAAACACTATGCTATATAACATGGGTCTATTAAAAAGGAACTGATCCCTGCCATCCAAACAAGTGTTTTCTGCTATTGACTTGAAAATCTTAATTCGTGGTCATTTATCCTTTCAACAAATATTTATTGAGCTCCTACTATATAATAGTCTCTGTCATGGTTCTAGGGGATTCAGTAGGGAAGACAGTGGCAAAAATTTCTGTCCTTATAAAGCATTCATTATTAGATAAGAAAAGTCAGTCATGACTGAGAGATGGATCCAGGTCTTGGCCTTATCTCTGAATGGCTGAGGGGCACATTTCTGAATCTCTCTGTTGTTCAGTTTTCTCATTTTTAAACTGAGAATGATAATACTAACTTCTCACAGTGTTGTCATAAAAGTGTATCTATCATGTACATGAGCTTCTATAATTGCTATCATCATCTTCATTATGATCACTATCATTATGCAACTCTTCAAAAAGATTTTCAGCCCCTCTTACTCTGAGGTCAATGCTAGCAATTATCCCTTCCTCTACCCGATTCCACCAAAAAGCTCTTTTTAACCAGACTGATAGAACCAAGCATAGGAGTTTTATTTACTTACTCACTGGGTGTTCAAGGGACTATATTAGATATTGGGTTCACCAATAGCAGATGCTGAGATGGAGTCTGGGATTTAAGATGTTTATTAGGGATCAACACCTGTGAAAATGAGAGAGAAGAAGCAGAATTGAACAAAACTGCTCAAGCCCAGCAAATTTCTGGCCAACCTCAGGATGTCCTGAAGCTAGTACTGTCCATTAAAATGTCCCTATTTGAGATAGGATGGCTAATTTTTTGTATCTCCTTGGTTTTCCTGGTGGCTCAGACAATAAAGAACCAGCCTGTGATGCAGGAGACCTGTGTTCGATACCTGGGTCGGGAAGTTGCCCTGGAGAAGGGAATGGCTGCCCACTCAAGTATTTCTGCCTGGAGAATTCCATGGGCAGAGGAGCCTGGTGGGCTACAATCCATAGGGTCACAAAGAGTCGGACTGAGCAACCAACACTTTCACTTTCCCTGGGATTAAGAACCATGTTCACTACTGTCACTCACTAGAAATCTGCAGTATTTAGCCAGGATGTCTCCATGTCTACCACAGACTTAGTAAAGCTTGAATAAGGAAAAAGAAACATAATATCAATCTCTAAAAAGTTACAGTTTAGCCAAGGAAAGGCCATGTGGATAGTGGTAACAGAGAATGTGCTCAGACAAAGAGCTACTAAGTCTTATGAGACTTCATTTAATAGAAAGATTACTTCTGGCTGAAATAAGAACACAAAATAATAGTGTTTAACTCTTTAGGCTAAGATGATGTTCAAAGATGAATTGAACAAGAAATTAATAAACTCTTGCATGATTAGTGTATGAGTAGTTCTCATTTAATTAAATTGGATCACTTTAATTAAATTGGCATGAGAACATCTGACAGTCTGTATCAGTGCAACTCAAAGTACAGTCCACACACTGTAATGGTCTACAGACAAGTTGTTACCAGCTCTTAACTAAATAAGTACATAGAGTAAGAGTAAACATTTAGAAAAGCTTTTTTTAGAAATTCCCCATCTATTAAATCTTACAGTAAAAAACTTTGCACTTGTATTTTGTACATCTGTTTTTTTTTTTTTTTTCCCTACCTTATTTTCAGGGTAATTCAATTTATTGTACTTTCTCACTCTTGCTTGGAGAATTCCATGGACTGGGGAGTCTGGCAGGCTACAGTCCATAGGGTCAGGAAGAGTCGGACATGACTGAAGTGACTGAGCACACAAACAAAAGGGTTAGTCTGTGATGGATTAGACTTTTAAAAAATAGATGCTTTTTTACTATGTAATTTAAGTCACTGGTCAACATCATTTATGTCTTATTTTCACACATGAATTTAATTTTCTAAAAAATACATTTTCTTAAATTTAAATTTATTAAATCACGAACCATGACTTTTCTTAAAGTCATGATTATGAATCTTAATTTGGGAGTAACTGTGTATCTCACTTAATAAATGAGTATATCCCCCTACAAATTGCCTAGAAAGAGAATTAATTTGTGGTATATATATGGTATATATTAATTTGTGGTATACATAGAAAGAGAATTAATTTGTGGTATATATATACATATAATTTGTGATATATGTATATAAATTAATATATCACACGCTAGTAAACTAATGCTCAAAATTCTCCAAGCCAGGCTTCAGCAATATGTGAACTGTGAACTTCCAAATGTTCAAGCTGGTTTTGTGTGTGTGTGTGTGTGTAATAAAATTCTATTAAAGTATAAAGGACATAGAGAAAGCTTCTGACATAAGCATCAGAAGGGGGCAGAAAGAGCACCCCCTTGCTAGTGTTAGCAATGAAGTTATATACTCTCCAATGAATCCAAAGAATGTCTAGAGGTTATAAAGACCTCACCAGACCTACTCCCATAATCTACATTTTAAGATAACAGAATTAGCCAGAAGTTTTAATCCAGAGACTGTCCTCAGGCAGGACACATTATTGTTTTTTGTTTTTATAATTTTATTTTATTTTTAAACTTTACAATATTGTATTAGTTTTGCCAAATATCAAAATGAATCCGCCACAGGTATACATGTGTTCCCCATCCTGAACCCTCCTCCTTCCTCCCTCCCCATACCATCCCTCTG
>NW_011494640.1:13542622-13545146 GCF_000754665.1 Bison bison bison | reverse complement strand
TATTTCTGTCTTTGTGCCAGTACCATACTGTCTTGATAACTGTGGCTTTGTAGTAGAGCCTGAAGTCAGGTAGGTTGATTCCTCCAGTTCCATTCTTCTTTCTCAAGATCACTTTGGCTATTCAAGGTTTTTTGTATTTCCATACGAATTGTGAAATTATTTGTTCTAGCTCTGTGAAGAATACTGTTGGTAGCTTGATAGGGATTGCATTGAATCTATAAATTGCTTTGGGTAGTATACTCATTTTCACTATATTGATTCTTTCAATCCATGAACACGGTATATTTCTTCATCTATTAGTGTCCTCTTTGATTTCTTTCACTAGTGTTTCATAGTTTTCTATGTATAGGTCTTTAGTTTCTTTAGGTAGATATATTCCTAAGTATTTTATTCTTTCTGTTGCAATGGTGAATGGAATTGTTTCCTTAATTTCTCTTTCTGTTTTCTCATTATTAGTGTATAGGAATGCAAGGGATTTCTGTGTGTTGATTTTATATCCTGCAACTTTACTATAGTCATTGATTAGTTCTAGTAATTTTCTGGTGGAGTCTTTAGGGTTTTCTATGTAGAGGATCATGTCATCTGCAAACAGTGAGACAACACAGAAATACAAAGGATCATAAGAGACTACTATCAACAATTATATGCCAATAAAATGGACAACGTGGAAGAAATGGACAAATTCTTAGAAAAGTACAACTTTCCAAAACTCGGCCAGAAAGAAATAGAAAATCTTAACAGACCCATCACAAGCACGGAAATTGAAACTGTAATCAAAAATCTTCCAGCAAACAAAAGCCCAGGTCCAGACGGCTTCACAGCTGAATTCTACCAAAAATGTAGAGAAGAGCTAACACCTATCCTGCTCAAACTCTTCCGGAAAATTGCAGAGGAAGGTAAACTTCCAAGCTCATTCTATGAGGCCACCATCACCCTAATACCAAAACCTGACAAAGATCCCACAAAAAAAGAAAACTACAGGCCAATATCACTGATGAACATAGATGCAAAAATCCTTAACAAAATTCTAGCAATCAGAATCCAACAACATATTAAAAAGATCATAGACCATGACCAAGTGGGCTTTATCCCAGGGATGCAAGGATTCGTCAATATCCGCAAATCAATCAATGTAATACACCACATTAACAAATTGAAAAATAAAAACCATATGATTATCTCAATAGATGCAGAGAAAGCCTTTGACAAAATTCAACATCCATTTATGATAAGAACTCTCCAGAAAGCAGGAATAGAAGGAACGTACCTCAACATAATAAAAGCTATATATGACAAACCCACAGCAAACATTATCCTCAATGGTGAAAAATTGAAAGCATTTCCTCTAAAGACAGGAACAAGACAAGAGTGCCCACTTTC
The DNA here is from genome assembly GCF_000754665.1 of Bison bison bison. NCBI lineage: Eukaryota > Metazoa > Chordata > Mammalia > Artiodactyla > Bovidae > Bison > Bison bison. The sequence continues at coordinate 13,543,766 of NW_011494640.1, read as the reverse complement.
ACCATTACTATTCAACATAGTTTGGAAGGTTTGGCCACAGCAATCAGAGCAGAAAAAGAAATAAAAGGAATCCAAATTGGAAAAGAAGAAGTAAAACTCTCACTGTTTACAGATGTCAAGCTGGTTTTAAAAAAGGCAGAGGAACCAGAGACCAAATTGCCAACATCCACTGGATCATAGAAAAAGCCAGAGAGAGTTCCAGAAAAACATCTATTTCTGCTTTACTGGCTATACCAAAGCCTTTGACTTGGGGCCTATTATACAGAGTGAAGTAAGCCAGAAAGAAAAACACCAATACAGTATACTAATGCATATATATAGAATTTAGAAAGATGGTAACAATAACCCTGTGTACAAGACAGCAAAAGAGACACTGATGTATAGAACAGTCTTATGGACTCTGTTGGAGAGGGAGAGGGTGGGAAGATTTGGGAGAATGGCATTGAAACATGTATAATATCATGTATGAAACGAGTTGCCAGTCCAGGTTCGATGCACGATACTGGATGCTTGGGGCTGGTGCACTGGGATGACCCAGAGGGATGGTATGGGGATGGAGGAGGGAGGAGGGTTCAGGATGGGGAACATGTATACCTGTGGCAGATCCATTTTGATATTTAGCAAAACTAATACAATATTGTAAAGTTTTAAAATAAAATAAAATTAAAAAAAAAAAGAAAATTCTGAAAGAGATGGGAATACCAGACCACCTGACCTGCCTCTTAAGAAATTTGTATGCAGGTCAGGAAGCAACAGTTAGAACTGGACATGGAACAACAGACTGGTTCCAAATAGGAAAGGGATTACATCAAGGCTGTATATTGTCACCCTGCTTATTTAACTTGTATGCAGAGTACATCATGAGAAACACTGGGCTGGAAGAAGCACAAGCTGGAATCAAGATTGCCGGGAGAAATATCAATCACCTCAGATATGCCGATGACACCACCCTTATGGCAGAAAGTGAAGAGGAACTAAAAAGCCTCTTGATGAAAGTGAAACTGGAGAGTGAAAAAGTTGGCTTAAAGCTCAACATTCAGAAAATGAAGATCATGGCATCTGGTCCCATCACTTCATGGGAAATAGATGGGGAAACAGTGGAAACAGTGTCAGACTTTATTTTTTGGGGTTCCAAAATCACTGC
>NW_011494640.1:13541683-13542522 GCF_000754665.1 Bison bison bison | reverse complement strand
CATGGGAAATAGATGGGGAAACAGTGGAAACAGTGTCAGACTTTATTTTTTGGGGTTCCAAAATCACTGCAGATGGTGACTGCAGCCATGAAATTAAAAGACGCTTACTCCTTGGAAGAAAAGTTATGACCAATCTAGATAGCATATTGAAAAGCAGAGATATTACTTTGCCAACAAAGGTCTGTCTAGTCAGGGCTATGGTTTTTCCAGTGGTCATATAAAGTGTCATATAAACATTTTCCAGTGTTGCACTATAAAGAGAGCTGAGCACAGAAGAATTGATGCTTTGAACTGTGGTGTTGGGGAAGACTCTTGAGAGTCCTTTGGACTGCAAGGAGATCCAACCAGCCTATTCTGAAGGAGATCAGCCCTGGGATTTCTTTGGAAGGAATGATGCTAAAGCTGAAACTCCCGTACTTTGGCCACCTCATGCGAAGAGTTGACTCATTGGAAAAGACTCTGATGCTGGGAGGGATTGGGGGCAGGAGGAGAAGGGGACGACAGAGGATGAGATGGCTGGATGGCATCACTGACTCGATGGACATGAGTCTGAGTGAACTCCGGGAGTTGGTGATGGACAGGGAGGCCTGGAGTGCTGTGATTCATGGGGTTGTGAAGAGTCGGACACGACTAAGTGACTGAACTGAACTGAACTGAATATATATACCACAAAATAATACAAAATATTAATTAATTAATATATTTATATATATATATATGCACACTATATATATGTATATATACTCCCACCTGGGAAGCCCATATGTGTGTATACCTATATACTGTGTGTGTTTTTATATTTAGCACAGAGATTTGTAATATTTATTTATATTATATAT
>NW_011494640.1:13452143-13541583 GCF_000754665.1 Bison bison bison | reverse complement strand
ATTATATATATAATATCTATATAATACTATATATAATACATGTGTGGATCTTAGTTGTGGCACTCAGGATCTTCAATCTTGCATGCAGGATCTTTCTGTTGTAGCATGTGCGATCCTTAGGTCCAAAATTCAAACCTCAGTTGCAGCATGTGGGATCTAGTTCTCCAACCAGGAATTGAACCCCACACCCCCTGCACTGGGAACATGGAGTCTCAGCCACTGGACCACGAGGGAAATTTCAGCACAGTTTCTTAACTGCCTGAAATCCCTGGAGTGATAAGAATGTCATATGTATGATAATGAGATGACTGGTGGTTGGGGCCGGTTGAGGGGGCAGGGTGGAGTTCCCTTGATAGTTATAGGATGGGAGCTGGTCACCAGAAAGCGTATGATTAGGCAGTTGGAACCATTAGTACCATCCTTGACCTCCATGGAGGGGAGAGGGGCTAAAGATTTAATTAATCACAAATGGCCAATGACGTAATCAATCTTGCCTACATAATGAGACCCCCATAAAACCTCTTGAAGCGTTTGAAGAATTTCCAGGTTGGTGAACACATGGAAGAGCTGGCAGTTTGGTCCCACATTCTTCCACCTCCACTCTGCTTTTTCATCTCTTCCATTTGGCTATTCCTAACTGTATCTTTTATAATAAATATACAAACCGAAGTTAAGTGTTTTCCTGAGTTCTGTGACTTGCTTTATTGAATTAGAAAATTTGTGAACAAGGTGATGGGAACTTCTACATACATAGTAAACCAAGCAAATTCAGAGGATCTTGGACACCTCATTTGTAGCTGACATCTGAAGAGGCGGCACTCTTGTGGGACTGAGCCCTTGACCTGTAAGGTTAGTGCTAACTCTGGGTACTTAGTGTCAGAACTGATTTAAATTTCAGGACACCAAGTTGGAGCCAGAGAATCAGATCATTAGAGAATTTGTTAGTATTAGAAAACAGCATGCATTTGGTGTCAGAAGTGATGTCAGAAAACAGACAAAGCTGTTTTATGAGTCCAATTTTCTACTAACTTTTATTTAATTACGAGGTATTCATATGTCTATGACATTAGCAGAATGAAATAAAACCAAATGAGAATGCAGTAAATTCCCTAAAATAGCATTGGTAGAGAAATACATTTCTGACAAAATATTTACAATCTTCAAAATAAGTCACCAAGCATAAAGAAATATCATGATTTTAAAATTTTGTCCACAGTACCCTCAAGCTACAAAAGAAACATAAAGAAAAATGAACAGAGCAACATGCACTGAGATGAGAAGTTGCCCTTTATACAGAGCCTGCCCCAAGGTAGTTCAGAGTAGACAATTCTGCCATAATATCTGTTTCCCCGGATTTTATGGAAATTCCCAGCCATCATAAATTATTTGTGTTTATGTTAGAAGGAAGATAATGCAAACATCATAAAACTATTGAATTAAAATCCAGCACACAGACAACATTAAGTTAGTGAGAATATATTTGTAAAAACAGATCCTTTTCTTTTTTTTTTTTTTCCCCAAAATAAAATATACTGGAGTAGGGGGTAAGATGGCAGTGTAAGAAGTCTCTGAGCTCACCTCTCCCAACAAACACATCAAATCTACAACTACATATAGGGTACCTCTTGCTGAGAATGACCTGAAGTCTATCAGAATGGTTGTCCAACAACCAAGGCTATAAAGAAAGAATCATAAGGCATCTGGTAGAAAGGGAGGAGAAAGACATATCTGTAATATGTGAGTGATAAAACTAGATGAATTTCAGACCCAGAATCTAAGAAAGAGATCATTAAAAATAATCATTCTCTGACACTGAAGTTGTTGAACTTTAATATCCAAAAAATCAAATTAACTATAATTACTGCAATTTGGATATTGATGACTTTTAAAATAAATATCTTCCCTCATTTTCTATTACCCATCCTTTAAAAGAATCTCTAATTTGTAAATAATGTAAAATAAGCCAAAACCTTGGCTACTTTAATAAATCATTAGGGTTTTGTTGCCAAGATATGAAGTTTGTGTATTGAACTGAAAACAGAAAGAAAAAGACTTGACAGAAAAAACTTGACATAAACTTGACACTTAGTTTATGTGTATCAAGTATTGGTTGATAAAGACCAATATTTAACCCTATAGGAAACATTGTATGAGTATATATGATAGACACTCAATAAATTAATTGCTTAATGTGTGACTGAACTAATTAATAAATTAATTAACATTCCTAAAAAGGAGATTCTCCTACAGAAATAATTTCTTTGGAAAAACTGTCCTCCAGCTTCATCTAATTTTCTTGAGTGATGAATCTTTGCTTACCAAGAAAGTCTTCAGTTTACAGTTGAGTTTTCTGAATGAAACTAATCCCCATAACCTAGGTCTTTTCCTGAGGTCAAGTCTATCTTACAAAATAAATGAATAAACTGATATTTTGCATTTGTATTGGATATTTATGTTTGGTGAAAATCAATTGATTTCCCAAGATCTGACCATAAGATAAAAGACAAAAGTTGCTCCAGAATAAACAAGTTAAAATCATGAGCCCTAGAGAACCTTGAGAGTCCCTTGGACTGCAAGGAGATCCAACCAGTCCATTCTGAAGGAGATCAGCCCTGGGATTTCTTTGGAAGGAATGATGCTAAAGCTGAAACTCCCGTACTTTGGCCACCTCATGCGAAGAGTTGACTCATTGGAAAAGACTCTGATGCTGGGAGGGATTGGGGGCAGGAGGAGAAGGGGACAACAGAGGATGAGATGGCTGGATGGCATCACTGACTCGATGGACATGAGTCTGAGTGAACTCCGGGAGTTGGTGATGGACAAGGAAGCCTGGCGTGCTGCAATTCATGGGGCTGCAAAGAGTCGGACACGACTGAGTGACTGAACTGAACTGAGAGAACCTAAAGTAGAAATTCATTTATGAAATGCAACCTAGAGCAATCACCTGGACTTATCTACTCCTCGTCTTCATCATCACTAGCATATTTTTCACACATACATGCACAGACACATACTCCTATTAGAATAATTCCAACCTGCTCACTTTCCCTCTTCTATTCCAGTTTAACCCCTAAAGAGATGATGTTAAAGCCAGAAATGCTTTACAACACTTTCCTAGGGAGAAGAAGACTGATAAACTCTAACTGGCTGCTTGCCATTGTTGAGGGGAAAGCCAGAAAATATCTGATCAACACTTCTGCAGTGTTGCCCAGCTCTCTCACTTCTTTATGGGCTAATGGTTTATGCCTGTCATCCCCTGAATGTCATTTCAATCTTTAGGTTGACAGAAGTAATGATTTAGGACTTAAGTAGATCCTATCTTTTTAAAGCTACAATAGAGTTGTAGATCTTAGAAAGGATAACTTATACTTACCATACTCAGAAAATATTCAACTATCCCTTTATAACTCTTTCATAAAGAGTTTTCTTTAGGCAATACTTTAAGCATTATATAATTATTAAAAAAAGATAAACATCTCAATACCTGAGTTCAATAAAATTTGCCAGCCAAATTTTGTTTTTTTACACTAAAAATAATTTAAATTTTTTACACTAAAGTGTAACTCCAAGTAACTTAAGTGTTTTAGAGTAATTGGTGGTAAAAATCAGAAGAATTAGTTGGAATTTCCAAGACTATCAAGGAATTAAAATCCCAGATAAGCTCAGCATGTTTGTAATGGAGTGAAACTTAGGGATTAGTTGGTTTTGTTGTTCAGTCACTCAGTCGTGTCTGACTCATTGCGACCCCAACAACCACAATACGCCAGGAGTAATTACAACTATGGTGTCTGCCCAGGCAAACATTATTACTCCGATTTTCCTATGTTGTTGTTCAGTCACTAAGTTGTGTCCAACTCTGTGACCCTTTGGGCTGCAACAAGTCAGGCTTCCCTTCCTTCACTGTCTCCCAGAGTTTCCTTAAACTCATTTCCATTGGGTTGATAATGCCATCCAAACATCTCATCCTTTGTCCCCCTCTTCTCCTCCTGCCTTCAATCTTTCCCAGCATCAAGGTCTTTTCCAATGAGTCGGCTCTTCACATCATGTGACCAAAGTAGTGGAGCTTCAGCTTCAGCGTCAGTCCTTCCAATAATATTTAGGTTGATTTCCTTTAGAATTTACCGGTTTGATCTCCTTGGTGTCCAGAGGAGACTGAAATCTCAGGAGGCTAAATGTCACACAGTGTCACACAGCTGATAGGTAGATATCAGAGAATGACGCCAGACCTAGCTGGGGTCTCAAACCTCATATATTCTCCAGTTTCTCTGGTAGGGAAAGGGGAAACAGGAAACAACATTTGAATATAGTTAGCATGTCAAAGATTTAGAGAATTCAGATGAAAAATCTGTGCATTTGGTTCATGAAAAGAAAAGCAGAGTTCTAAAGTGCTTGTTTGTTCAATTTATTCCTCCTACAAAATAAACTCTAAGTTGGGGAATAAGCATGATTTTTCTTGGCCTCTATTAGAATGTATGTTGTTTGGATGACAATGAGAATATATACTCCTAAAATTCTGGTCCCTCTGATGTTTTCATTGATTCTTTCTCTGATCCCTTATGTCATCCTTCTTCCCCCTCCCCTACATCCTTCCATTCTTCCTCATCTCCCTCTCCAGGTGCATAACCACCATCACTTTTCTCCCATCAGGCACACACCCTTTTCAGCACATCCTATATTCTGGGAATTTTCTGGATTAATTTTTTCTCATAAAGTCCAACAGAAAATGAAGAGAAGATGCAAAACTGACCCTCCGTTTTAGCTGTGGGAAAGATTCTTGTTGCTAGGAAACCAATAGTAGGTGCTAACCATCCTTCTCTAAATGAGGGCAGTTCCCAGCAGAATAATTCTTTTTGTGGAAGAACCTAGACCATGATTTCACTTCTTATCTCCAACTGGCTCTGTCCACATGTATGCTTTTATTCTCCAATAACAAGCAGCAGGAGTGATTAAAAATAATTTTAGAGATGTGAAATTACACCTTTGAGGAAGATCAGAGGAGCTGTGTAACATAACGTAGTCATAAGATTGAAGGGTCTCTAAATATTCAGATCATTATTTCAGTGGGGGTGCTGTTCTGCATGGAGTAAAACTAGAAAATCGTTTAAATCATATTTGGGTTCAATGTATGATGGAAGGATTATTGCTGGAAGTTTTTACATTTCAACTGATATAGGCATATGGATAGATGGAAGTATTTAAACATGATGTTGTCTGTACACAGTATGTCATTACTTAAACCATTAACAAGGCACATCCTCTAGTGGATTTTCTTATGTTTTTTCTGTCACAAACATATGTTGTAAGTTGTTTGCTCGAGTCGGGCCTGGAAGAAGCTAAACTTAGAGATCTAGGATTATATCATTTAAAAGTGAGAGAAAGGATAGTAGAGGACACAGGACTTTAAGAAAGAAAAGATTTATTCATTCATTGAACAATTAGTGGCACATCAGTTACATGCCAGGCTCTTTCTAGACGTTGGAACAAAAAGGTCTAACCTCTCAGAGCTTGCGCTTTGGTGGGAGAGATGATTAATAAACAAGATAATTAAGAAAAATATATGTTGGATAATGTTATACTAAGAAAAAAATAGAGCAAGACAGGGAGATATATGAAATGTCAGGGTAGGTGCTGAAAGGTGAATTTTAAATTAGAATCTGATGGAAGTGAGGGGGAGAAATATGCAAATGTCTGGGGGAAGAGCATTCTGGGCAGAGTGAACAGCAGTTGAAAGGCTCTGTGGTAGGAGTGTACCTGACTTGTACGCAAAATAGCAAGGAGGTCAATGAGGCTGCCAAAAAGGTGATGAGAATGGTAGAAATGAAATTGGAGAATTACAGTGTAGAGAGGGTAGATGTGAGAAGATCTTATAAAGCTTTAGTTTATAGCAAGAACTTTAACATATTCGTCTGAAACAAATGCGTAACCCAAGAGTCAGTACTCACAGAACAATCATATGCTCTTCTACATATCCCAGGGTCCCTTGCAGGTGGTTCATGTCATGTGCCTTGCTCTGAGCAAAAGAGATGTTTATCACTTCCGGGTCAAGCCAGTAATGGACACTGTGCGTCCTTCATATCTCTCTGCTCTCCTACCGTTGTCCTTTGAATTCCATTGTTCCAGATGAAAAGGGATAGAACCATCTGATCCACATCAGACCTCACCTGAATGAAACATAAAGCCCTGCTACCTGAAGCCACTGAGGTTGTTAGGGTACATTTGTTTCTGCAGCAGGATCTGGCCTGCCTGACCAATATACTGGTAGATGTGGTATTATTCACTTTAGTTCACTTCAGTCGCTCAGTCGTGTCCGACTCTTTGCGACCCCATGGACTGCAGCATGCCAGGCCTCCCTGTCCATCACCAACTCACGGAGTTTACCCAAACTCATGTCCATTGAGTCGGTGATACCATCCAACCATCTCATCCTCTCTCATCCTCTCCTCCTCCCACCTTCAATCTTCCCCAGCATCAGGGTTTTTTCAAATGAGTCAGCTCTTCCCATCAGGTGTCTAAATAATTGGAGCTTCAGCTTCAGCATCAGTCCTTCCAATGAATATTCAGGACTGATTTCCTTTAGGATGGACTGATTGGATCTACTTGCTGTCCAAGGGTGGAGAAGGCAGTGGCACCCCACTCCAGTACTCTTGCTTGGAAAATCCTATGGACCGAGAAGCCTGGTAGGCTGCAGTCCATCGGGTCGCTAAGAGTCGGACATGACTGAGTGACTTCACTTTCACTTTTCACTTTCCTGCATTGGAGAAGGAAATGGCAACCCACTCCAGTATTCTTGCCTGGAGAATCCCAGGGACAGGGGAGCCTGGTGGGCTGCCATCTATGGGGTTGCACAGAGTCAGACACAACTGAAGCAACTTAGCAGCAGCAGCAGCAGTTGTCCAAGGGACTCTCAAGAGTCTTTTCCAACACCACAGTTCAAAAGCATCAATTCTTCAGTGCTCAGCTTTCTTTATGGTCCAACTCTCACATCCATACATGACCACTGGAAAAACCATAGCTTTGACTAGATGGACCTGTGCTGGCAAAGTAATGTCTCTGCTTTTTCATATGCTGTCTAGATAAGTCATAACTTTTCTTCCAAGGAGCAAGTGTCTTTTAATTTCATGGCTGAAATCTCCATCTGCAATGATTTTTGAGCCCCAAAAAATAAAGTCTGACACTGTTTCCACTGTTTCCCCATCTATTTGCCATGAAGTGGTGGGACCAGAAGCCATGATCTTAGTTTTCTGAATGTTGAGCTTTAAGCCAACTTTTTCACTCTCCTCTTTCACTTTCATCAAGAGGCTCTTTAGTTCTTCACTTCTGCCATAAGGGTGGTGTCATCTGCATATCTGAGGTTATTGATATTTCTCCTGGCAATCTTGATTCTAGCTTGTGCTTCATCCAGTCCACCATTTCTCATGATGTACTCTGCATATTATTAGAATAGTTTTAAGCAGAGGACTGAGATTTTCTTCCTTACATTTAACTCTAGTTACCATGTTAAGAATAGTCTATGAAGTTGTGGGAAGCCAATGGAGGAGGGATGGGGTGAGGGAGGACCATGCAGCCCTGGTCCAGGTGGAAAATAGTGGTGGCAGAGCAAGAGTTGTAGCAATAAAATTGGCAAGAAGTGATCAAATTCTAGGTATGCTGCTGACAGATTGTGAGGTGTGAGAGAGAAGAGACACAGAGGGTTTAAACTGAACAAGTGGAACAATGGAGTTGCCATCCACTGAGATGGGGAAGACTGGGACAAGGGGAAAGACCAGTCTGAAATTAGAGATGTCTATTCAAGGTTACGGTTTTTCCAGTAGTCATATACAGATGTGAGAGTTGGACCATAAAGAAGGCTGAGCACTGAAGAACTGATGCTTTCAAACTGTGGAGTTGGAGAAGACTCTTGAGAGTCCCTTGGACAGCAAGGAGATCATACCAGTCAATCCTAAGGGAAATCAACCTTGAACATTCATTGAAAGAATTGATGCTGAAGCTGAAGCTCCAATACTTTGGCCACCTGATGCAAAGAGCCAACTCACTGGAAAAGACCCTGATGCTGGGAAAGATAGAAGGCAGAAGGAGAAGGGACAACAGAGCATGAGATGGTTGGATGACATCACTGACTCAATGGACATGAGTCTGAGCAAACTCTGGCAGATGGTGAAGGACAGGGAAGCCTGGAATGCTACCGTCCATGGGGTCACAAATAGTCTGACACAACTGAGCCACTTAACAACAGCAATTCAACAATCAGACTGAATTCAGAATGTAGATGCCTATGCATTCAAAGTAAGAATATGGAGTAGACATTTGGATGGAAGCATCTGAAGTTCCAGAGAGAACTTAGTGGTACATGTTGTGTTTGAAACTCACTGGCATATAGATTATTTTAGTCATGAGACTGGATAAGGTCTCCTGAGGAATGAGTATTATTGAAGAAAAAAAGAAACTTAAAAATATCATATGTTGTGAAAAAGCATACAAATTCTAGAAATTATTTCTAGGTCAATTGCTGCTGAAAAGCTTCATCTAGAAAAGTAGGCAGATGCTATGCTGAAAAATACCTCAGCAAATCCTTTTCTTATCAGTATTCTGAAGCTGGGAAATAGGATTTACAGTGACAATAGACTCAGAGCAGTGGGTTTTCACCTGTGAAGTAGAAGTTCTACAAAATGCTTATATGGGACAGAAGTGTCTGTGTGGAGAGAATGAAAGTAGTGTCTGCACATAAAGAAGAGCCATTACTGATCGGAATAGAAATCATGTGTTAAAATGATGCCATCTCTACAGTCAGGCATCTTAGCACCTGAACCCTGACTACGCACCATTGGCCACCTCACTCTCATGCTGGTCACACAGCAGCATGGCAAGAAAGACCAGCAAGCTTCTTTCTAGGGCCATCTCTAGAAGAAAACAAGTGATGTCTCCATTCTGATTTGATTCTATTTGCATATGAACTTTCCACCCTTCTTCTCAAGGGAAGGAATCTGAGTATTCATTAGATTAAACAACACAAATATATGTATGTGTTTGCAACTGTGTGTTTTCAGAATAAACTCAAGTCTACAATGAACAAACTTATTACCTTATTAGCTGAGTACAGTTTGTTGTTACTGCTCAGTCACTCAGTTGTTAAAAGGTTTATTTTTAATCCTATCAAAATCCAATTTCACATTTGATAAGTAGCCTTCCATGTAGTGGTTCTGATACACAACTCCACCATTTTCTAGGGCCTCAGAATTTTCCATTAAGACCTTCTACATCCAGGCAGGGAAGGCAAGAAGACAATGAATGTGGAAATTTCACAGGGATTTTCAAGGTGTTAGTCCTAGAAGGACTTCCATCCATATTTCACTGGCCTGAATTCAATCCATGGCCTCACCTAAATTCAAGGGCAGCTGGAAGAGGTCACCTAGCTGTGCATAGAAAGAAGAGGAATGGATTGGGTGTTTAAACGTTCTCTGTGATTGTGTAAAATGTTGCATTACTATCTGAAGTCTGACCCACATCTTGGGTAGATTTATGAATCTGAATTCCAAATCCAACCCAGATCTGTGACAAAACAGACTCAGACAGAAGTCTCATTGAATTCAAGATTTTTCATCTCCATTTTCACTAGCTGTAATATTGAAATAATTTCTCTTTAAGAATGTGATCTTGGAACTGGTGCAGGCCTTTTTCAACTTACTGTTATTAAACAATTAAACAAAGTTATTGAGTTTCTTTGATCAGACAATTTTGAGCACTGAATATCTAAAGGTAAATAATAAACAATCCCTGTCTTCAGTGAGGTAACAGTTGAATAGGAGGAATAAACATACAGAGCAGCATTACAGGTCTCAGAGGAAGGTATGAAAAATTAACTCAAATTGGCACGGCACATTTTGAAACAGAGTTCTGCAAAAACGTAAAAAAGGATATGATGCTTAAAATGAAAGTTAGAAGATGAGAGAGAATTCTCCAGGTGGAGAAGAAAAGGAAGAGAATTACAGAAGGAAATCACACAGCACATCAGAGTTGAGCTCCGAAGGAAAACCTGAAGAGGCAGGTTAGTGTGAGACTGTGAGGGGGCCTTAGATGCTGAACTAAGGAATTTAGACCTTGTACCACAAGCCAAGAGGATCCATAAAGAGATGAGGAGTGACAAGGTTCAATTCATAGCTTAGAAAAAGCATTTAGGCAAAGAGAGGCAATAGATTGGAGCTGAGAGGAGCAGAGACACCCAGCAGTTAGAAGGCTATTGCCATCACACACATAGGGATGGAGAAAAGATAGACTTGATACAGAAATCTACTTTGAAACATAAAATCAATAGGCCTTGATAACTTTGTAGGCAGGGGTCAGGGAAGGAAGAGAGGAGAGCGTGAAATCTACCGCATTTTCCTTTGTTTCCCTATTCACTGGCATGGTGCCTGGAACGTAGCGAATATTGCTTTGTTGTTTCCGCCCAAGGGAAATGGTTTCAGAAGATTAAGAAGGTTTTTAGTTATAAAATAAATTCCTTTCTCAACAGCTCTCTAATCCTGGAAATTTATTTAATAAGGGTTTAAAACCTTTCATTATAACACACTTTGTTGTTGAGGCTGCCGGGAAATGGGCACTCTTGAACATCCCCAGTGGGAGTATACGTGGGTACAAGTCCAGCTAAGGGTGATTCGATAATACCTATTAAAATTACAAATGCATACACCCTTGGACCCAGAGATTCCATTTCTGGGAAATTCTCCTACAGATAAATTTGTACATATTCAAAATGGCTTATGAAAGAGTTTGTCATTGCAGCCCTGTTTTTCACAGGAAAAGACTGAAACAACTCAATTATTCCTAAATAGCAAGTTGATTAAATAACTTATGGTGTACTCATAAAATGAAATTCTGTGGGTATAAAAATAAAAAAGAATAAGTTTATTTTCTATGTATTGACAAAGCTCTTCAGAATGAATAAAGTGAAGAAAGCAAAATGTGAACTTAATATGGCGCCTTAGGAGTAAAAGGAGAAGGAAATGGCAACCCACTCCAGTATTCTTGCCTGGAAAATCCCATGGACAGAGGAACTTGACAGGCCACAGTTCACGGGGTCACAAAGAATCGGACATGACTGAGTGACTTCACTTAAGGAGTAAAAGGGGGGATAAGAAACTATGTTTATATTTGTCTTTTCTTTTATACTCAAAAATTCTGGACTGATGCAAAAGAGAAAAGAAAAGTCTTTAAATCATATATATGCATTACCTATTCAAAAAATTGAAATAAAAATACTGTCTCTTTCTACAATTGTTTAAAATATAAAACACTCCCCCACTCCCTGCTTATTTACTGCTCACAATCCTAGATATTACATTGACTTAAATTTGCATCGATATGCACATAATATCAGATTTTTCATAAGACCAGAAGAGGAAGTGAAGATAGAGGAAGCAGAGATGACAAATCCAGAGAACTCTGAATGCCTGAAGAACTAAAATAAGGGGGGGTACCATAATAGAGAAATGTATGGAAGAAAGTGCATCACCAAATAGAACTCTTATCTGCTTTATAATATTGCAATATATTTAAAATACACACATACTTTGTTGGGCTATTTATCACAAAGATGCTATTTCTTTAGGGCTTTTTCACTGGCTATGACATGCCCATTAGTTAATCAGAAGTATAGGCAAAGTTTTTCAGAATTGAAATATTAATAAACCTGAGGTTTGTGGTTTCTTGAAATTTTCCTCTAGGTGTTTCATAAAAATTGGATCACATTTAAAAGTAAAGGTAAATTTGCCTGGACTCTGGCAATTTACCAGCTACAAGACCTTCATCTGAAGAATATTGATAGCTAAATCTGTTTGAAGGCTGATGTTTGGCCATTATCTGCAGACTCAAGAAAATTAATTATTCCTACCACACAAGCACAATTCCTGCAAGAAGCCATGGCCTATCTGAGTAATAGATTTTTCACATTCAGTTCACTTCAGTTAGGTTGTTCAGTCATGTCCAACTCCTTGTGACCCATGGACTGCAGCATGCCAGGACTCTCTATCCATCACCAGCTCCCGGAGTCCACTCAAACTCATGCCCATTGAGTTGGTGATGCCATCCAATCATTTCATCCTCTGTTGTCCCCTTCTCTCACCTTCAATCTTTCCCAGCATCAGAGTCTTTTCAAATGAATCAGTTCTTCCCATCAGGTGGCCAAACTGTTGGAGTTTCAGCTTCAACATCAGTCCTTCCAATGAATTATTATTCAGGACTGATTTCCTTTAGAATGGACTAACTGGATCTCTTTGTGGTCCAAGAGACTCTCAATTGTCTTCTCCAACACCAAAGTTCAAAAGAATCAATTCTTCGGCATTCAGCTTTCTTTATAGTCCAACTCTCACAACCATAAATGACTATTGGAAAAACCATAGCCTTAACTAGACAGACTTTGTTGGCAAAGTAATGTCTCTGCTTTTTAGTATGCTGTCTAGGTTGGTCATAACTTTCTTTCCAAGGAATCTCTTTTAATTTCATGGCTGCAGTCACCATCTGCAGTGATTTTGGAGCCAAAAAAAGTAAAGTCAGCCACTGTTTCCACTGTTTTCCCATCTATTTGCCATGAAGTGATGGGACCAGAAGCCATGATCTTATTTTTCTGAATGTTGAGTTTTTAAGCCAACTTGTTCACTCTCCTCTTTCACTTTCAGCAAGAGGCTCTTTAGTTCTTCTTCACTTTCTGCCATAAGTGAGGTTATTAATATTTCCATATCTGAGGTTATTGATATTTCTCCCAGCAATCTTGATTCCAGCTTGTGCTTCATCCAGCCCAGCATTTCTCATGATTTACTCTGCATATAAGTTAAATAAACAGGGTGACAATATACAGGCTTGACGTTCTCCTTTCCCGATTTGGAACCAGTCTGTTGTTTCATGTCCAGTTCTAACTGTGGCTTCTTGACTTGCATACAGATTTCTCTGGAGGCAGGTCAGTGGTCTGGTATGCCCATCTCTTAAAGAATTTCCCACAATTTGTTGGGATCCACACAGTCAAAGGATTTGGCATAGTCAATAAAGCAGAAGAAGATGATTTTCTGGAACTTTCTTGCTTTTTTGATGATCCAACAGATGTTGGATGTTTGATCTCTGGTTCCTCTGCCTTTACTAAATCCAGCTTGAACATCTGGATGTTCATGGTTCACACACTGTTGAGGCTTGGCTTGGAGAATTTTGAGCATTACTTTACTAGCATGTGAAATGAATGCAATTGTGCAGTAGTTTGAGCATTCTTTGGCATTGCCTTTCTTTGGAATTGTGATGAAAACTGACCTTTTCCAATCCTGTGACCACTGGTGAGTTTCCCAAATTTGCTGGCATATTGAGTGCAGCACTTGCACAGCATCATCTTTCAGGATTTGAAAGAGCTTAATTAGAATTCCATCACCACCACTAGCTTTGTTCATAGTGATGCTTCCTAAGGCCCACTTGACCTCACATTCCAGGATGTCTAGTTCTAGGTGAGTGATCACACCATCGTGGTTATCTGGGTCATGATGATCTTTTTTGTATAGTTCTTCTGTGTATTCTTGCCACCTCTTCTTAATGTCTTCTGCTTCTGTTAGGTCCATACCATTTCTGTCCTTTATTGTGCCCATCTTTGCATTAAAAGTTCCCTTGGTATCTCAAATTTTCTTGAAGAGATCTCTGGTCTTTCCCATTCTATTGTTTCTTCTATTTCTTTGCATTGCACAGTGAGGAAGGCTTTCTTATTTCTCCTTGCTATTCTTTAGAACTCTGGATTCAAATGGGTATATCTTTCCTTTTCTCCTTTGCCTTTAGCTTCTCTTCTTTTCTCAGCTATTTGTAAGGCCTCCTCAGACAACCATTTTGCCTTTTTGCATTTGTTTTTCTTGGAGATGTTCTTGGTTTCTGCCTCCTGTACAATGTCACAAACCTCTGTCCATAGTTCTTCAGGCACTCTATCAGATTGAATCCCTTGAATCTATTTATCACTTCCATTGTATAATAGTAAGAGATTTGATTTAGGTCATACCTGAATGGTCTAGTGGTTTTCACTACTATCTTCAATTTAATTCTGAATTTAGCAATAAGAAATTCATGATCTGAGCCACAGTAAGCTCCTGGTCTTGTTTTTGCTGACAGTACAGAGCTTCTCCATCTTTGGCTGCAAAGAATATAATCAATCTGATTTCAGTGTTGACCATCTTGTGATGTCCAAGTGTAGAGTCTTCTCGTGTTGTTGGAAGAGGGTGTTTGCTATGACCAGTGCATTCTCTTGGAAAACTCTATTAGCCTTTGCCCTGCTTCATTCTGTACTCCAAGGCCAAATTTGTCTGTTACTCCAGGTACCTCTTGACTTCCTATGTTTTCGTTCCAGTCCCCTATAATGAAAAGGACATCTTTTTTAGGTGTTAGTTCTAGAAGGTCTTGTAGGTCTTCATAGAATCGTTCAACTTCAGCTTCTTCAGTGTTACTGGTCAGGGCATAGACTTGGATTACTCTGATATTGAATGGTTTGCCTTGGAAACAAACAGAGATCATTCTTTCATTTTTGAGATTGCATCGAAGTACTGCCTTTCAGACTCTTTTGTTGACTCTGATGGCTATTCCATGTCTTCTAAGGGATTCTTGCCCATAGTAGTAGATACAATAGTCATTTGAGTTAAATTCACCCATTCCGGTTCATTTTAGTTTGCTGATTCCTAAAATGTCCATGTTCACTCTTGCCATTTCCTGTTTGACCACTTCCAATTTGCCTTGAGTCGAGGACCTAGCATTCCAGGTTCCTATGCAATATTGCTCTTTACAGCATCAGAATTTACTTCCATCACCAGTCACATCCACAACTGGGTGTTATTTTTGCTTTGGCTCCATCCCTTCATTCTTTCTAGAGATATTTCTCCACTGATCTCCAGTAGTATACTGGGCACCTACTGACCTGGGGCTTTCATCTTTCAATGTCCCACCTTTTTGCCTTTTCATACTGTTCATGGGGTTGTCAAGGCAGGAACACTGAAGTGGTTTGCCATTCCATTCTCCAGTGGACCACGTTTTGTCAGAAATGACCCATCCGTCTTGGGTAGCCCTACTCATCATGGCTCATGGTTTCAATGAGTTAGACAAGGCTGTGGGCCACATAATCAAATTGGTTAGTTTTCTGTGACTGTGGTTTTCAGTCTGTCTGCCCTCTGATGGAGCAGGATAAGAGGCTTATGGAAGCTTCCTGATGGGAGAGACTGACTGAGGGGGAAACTGGGTCTTGTTCTGATGGGCGGGGCCATGCTCAGTAAATCTTTAATCCAATTTTCTGTTGATGCTTGGGGCTGTGTTCCCTCCCTTTTATTTGACCTGAGACCAAACTATGGTGGAGGTAATGAAGATAATGGTGATCTCCTTCAAAAGGTCCCTTGCACACACTTCTGCACTCAGTGCCCCCAAACCAGCAGCAGGCCACCTCTGACCCACGCCTCTGCCAAAGACTCCTGGACACTCACAGTCTAGTCTGGGTCAGTCTCTTGTGGGGTCGTTGTTCCTTTCTTCTGGGTTCTGGTGAGCACGAAGTTTGTTTGTGCCTTCCAAGAGTCTGTTTCCCCAGTCCTGTGTAAGTTTTTGTGGCTCTATGGTGGGGTTAATGATGACTTCCTCCAAGAGGGCTTATACCATAGCCAGATATGCTACACCCAGAGCCCCTGCCCCTGCAGCAGTCCACTGCTGACCCATACCTCCTCAGGAGACACCCAAACACAGTTTTGTCTCAGTCTCTGTGGGCTCTCTGGGTCCTGGTGCACACAAGGTTTGTTTGAGCCCTCTGAGCATCTCTGGTAAGTATGGGGTTTGATTCTAAATGCGATTTTGCCCCTCATACCATCTTTTGCCCTTGGACGGGGCATATCTCCTCAAAGTCACTCCAGCACTGTGCAGCCCTTTTATATCACTTATATTCTTGAAGATTCCTCCATGATCCTAGAAGACATTCTTTAAAAATACTTATATCTAGAGATGGATTCCATATCAGCAACTCAAAAAAATATTTATTCTCCCTAAAAGCTAAGTTGCTTACTTTGTTCATTGGATAAGTAACTAAGTAGCATACAATCTAACAGGAAGTAGGAGACAGCTAGTAAAGGAAGAGTCTGTTAATTTGTCTCCTTACTACACCCAGAAAATCTCTGGAGACCATACCAAAATGGAAGACACTTGTTGATAGTCTTGGGTCAAAATCAACAACCTGGTACACCCTGCTAGTACAAATAGTACAACTGGTACAACTAGTTTTAATTACTCAACTCAACTTTGCCATCTCTATCAGCATTTATTCTGCAATTAAGAAGAGAGCTTTTACCATTTGCCCTTCAGCATACTTTTTTTTTCTTTCCTGCTGTCAATGGTGCTCAGTCAGGCAGTTGTGTCAGACTCTTTGTGGCTCCGTGGACTGCAGCCTGCCAGACTTCTCTATCCATGGAATTTTTTGAGTGGGTTTCCATTTTCTTCTCCAGGCTGCTGTCAATAAGACCACTTATTATATCCATTTTCCTCTACCACAAACTGCTCTGACCTTTCTCATGAATTTCTGGAGGACATGCTTGTCACCTCACAGAAGGGGAACCCTGGTATTATCTGTCCTCAGCACACACCCTCAGAGCATGAGGAAGGAGACACAGTGAATGTCATTCCCACAGATGGCCTGTTGAGAAACCAAAAACCTACAAACCTCGACTAATGACTGTTCTCATGAAGTATGGCAGATTTTGAAACCTCCAGTTTCTCTTTTGCAGTTTCTGCTAGGAAACCTCCCACCACCCATCTGCCCTTACTTTAGCTTGTACTGTTAAGCAGGAGGAATTGCTGACCTGGGACACAGTGTAATTATCTTGATATTATTATTATTCTTTCCTAAGAGAAATTAGACTCTGGTACTGATGAAGGACAGGGATGAGAAGAGAAACAAAGCTTTCAGATCGTTGAGTTGGATTGGGCTCTTCTGAGTCTCAGAGACCTGTACCTACTCATGCTGATATATCTAGGTAATATCCCCAAGTAGCTCAAGTGAGCTTTTTTTTTTTCCCTGTTGTAAACCATTGTGAAACTTCAGAAATTTCTTCTTAAATCTCACTCCTCCATGCTTCCTCACCATAGTTGGTTTTTTTTTTTTTTTTTTTTGCTTTATAAATTGTTTAGATTTCAATCAATCTGGTCCACTGGAAGATGATTTTTTCAAACACAGAGACCACACCTTATACATCTGTAGCCATCAGAAGCCACCATATATCCAAGGCATTGAGCAAGCAGTAGGTTCTCATAAAATATCTGCTCCTATCTTTAGAGCCATACATCAGGAATCATTCCTCCAATATTAGTATTTACACCTGCAAAATAACTTAAAGATAATCAAGTCTTATAAAATTCCTTACTTTTAAGTCAGATATTTCTAATTATATTTTAAACATCCATCTCTTATGTCAATATATTTGTAGCTTTAAATGTGACTGCAGTTTTATCTGTAACATTTATTTATGATATAGTTGTTCATATTAGAGACTGTTTGACACTTTTTTTAAAAAAAAATTGAAAATCTCTGGGATGGAAGACAATCCTTACTCCATTAGTTTATTTGGATGAGAAAGGAATGTTAAAATTTCTTCCCTTAAGTTTATTGTAGCTGCTCCTGTGATTCTTAGTCTTATCAGGAAATCAATCAATCAAACCATAAATTTGGTTTTACAAAAATTGTTTGAGGGAAGAAAATGACCTGAAGGAAATGATAAGCAAAAGCATGGCTTACAGAGTGAATTTTGCATCTATGGGGCCATTCATTAATGCAGCAAGATATGATGAGCATGTACTACACAACAGGACTGTTCTTGCTTCTTTGGAACTTCCTACAAGCCAAGAGAGACTGGCATTAATAAAATATTAAACACATTTAGGCATAAATTAAATTTTTTAAATTAAACTGTACTTAACAGTTTGAGGGATTAACTAACATTCTCCATTCATTCTACTAAACGTCCTGACTAATGCTCATGCTAACTAATACTGATTACCCTGCCAGGATGGTCTCCTTCTTTTCTGTTACTGTAAATTATGTCATATGCTTTCCAAGACTCAGTTGTGTTTGCTCCAAAACCCACTGATGCCAGTTGCATCGTTCAGTTCAGAGGCTCAGTGAGGTCTGACTCTTTGCCACCCATGAATCACAGCATGACAGGTCTCCCTGTCCATCACCAACTCCCAGAGTATACTCAAACTCAGGTCCATTGAGTCAATGACACCATCTAACCATCTCATCCTCTGTCATCCCCTATTTCCCCTGGCCTCAATCTTTCAAAAAGCATCAGAATCTTTTCCAATGAGTCAGCTCTTCACACGAGGTGGCCAAGTATTGGAGTTTCAGCTTCAGCATCAGTCCTTCCAATGAACACCCAGGACTAATCTCCTTTAGGATGGACTGGTTGGATCTCCATGCAGTCAAAGGGACTCTTAAGAGTCTTCTCCAACACCACAGTTCAAAAGCATCAATTCTTCGGCGCTCAGCTTTTTTTATAGTCCAACTCTCACATCCATACATGACTACTACAAAAATCATAGCCTTGACTAGACGGACCTTTGTTGGCAAAGTAATGTCTCTGCATTTTAATATGCTATCTAGCTTGCTCATAACTTTCCTTCCAAGGAGTAAGCATCTTTTAATTTCATGGGTGCAATCACCATCTGCAGCAATTTTGGAGCCCAGAAAAATAAAGTCAGCCATTATTTCCAATGTTTCCCCATCTATTTCCCATGAAGTGATGGGACCGGATGCCATGATCTTAGTTTTCTGAATGTTGAGCTTTAAGGCAACTTTTTCACTCTCCTTTTCACTTTGATCAAGAGGCTCTTTAGTTCTTCTTCGCTTTCTGCCATAAAGGTGATTTCATCTGCATATCTGAGGTGATTGATATTTCTCCTGGCAATCTTGATTCCAGCTTGTGCTTCTTCCAGCCCAGCATTTCTCATGAGGTACTTACTCTGCATGTAAGTTAAATAAGCAGGGTGACAATATACAGCTTGATGTACTCTTTCTCCTATTTGAAACCAGTCTGTTGTTCCATGTCCAGTTCTAACTGTTGCTTCCTGAACTGCATATAGGTTTCTTAAGAGGCAGATCATGTGGTCTGGTATTCCCATCTCTTTCAGAATTTTTCACAGTATATCGTGATCCACACAATTAAAGGCTTTGGCATAGTCAATAAAGCAGAAATAGATGTTTTTCTGGAACTCTCTTGCTTTTTCGATGCTCCAGCAGATGTTGTCAATTTGATCTCTGGTTCCTCTGCCTTTTCTAAACCAGCTTGAACATCTGGAAGTTCATGGTTCACGTATTGCTGAACTGTGACCAGTAACACTGAAGAATCTGAAGTTGAACAGTTCTATGAAGACCTACAAGACCTTTTAGAACTAACACCCAAAAAAGATGTTCTTTTCATTATCAGCGATTGAAATCAGCAAAAGTAAGAAGTCAAAAAACACCTGGAGTAACAGGCAAGTTTGGCCTTGGAGTACAGAATGAAGCAGGGCAAAGGCTAATAGTTTTTTCAAGAGAACACACTGGTCATAGAAAACACCCTCTTCCAACAACAAAAGAGAAGACTCTACACATGGACATCACCAGATGGTCAACACTGAAATCAGATTGATTATATTCTTTGCAGCCAAAAATGGAGAAGCTTGATACAGTCAGCAAAAACAAGACTGGGAGCTGACTGTGGCTCAGATCATGAACTCCTTATTGCCAAATTCAGACTTAAAGAAAGTGGGGAAAACCACTAGACCATTCAGGTATGAACTATATCAAATCCCTTATGATTATACAGTGGAAGTGAGAAATAGATTTAAGGGCCTAGATCTGATAGACAGAGTGCCTGATGAATGAACTATGGACGGAGGTTTGTGACATTGTACAAGAGAAAGGGATCAAGACCATCCCCATGGAAAAGAAATGCAAAAAAGTGAAATGACAGTCTGAGGAGGCCTTACAAATAGCTGTGAAAAGAAGAGAAGTGAAAAGCAATGGAGTAAAGGAAAGATATACCCATTTGAATCCAGAGTTCCAAAGAATAGCAAGGAGAGATAAGAAAGCCTTCCTCAGTGATCAATGCAAAGAAACTAGAGGAAAACAATAGAATGGGAAAGACTAGAGATCTCTTCAAGAAAATTAGAGATACCAAAGGAACATTTAATGCAAAGATGGGCTCAGTGAAGGACAGAAATGGTATGGACCTAACAGAAGCAGAAAACGTTAAGAAGAGGTGGCAAGAATACACAGAAGAACTATACAAAAAAGATCTTCATGACCCAGATAACCACAGTGGTGTGATCACTGACCTAGAGCCAGACATCCTGGAATGTGAAGTCCAGTGGGCCTTAGGAAGCATCACTGTGAACAAAGCTAGTGGTGGTGATGGAATTCCAGTTGAGCTTTTTCAAATCCTGATAGATGATGCTGAAAAAGTGCTGCACTCAATATGTCAGCAAATTTGGAAAACTCAGCAGTGGCCACAGGACTGGAAAAGGTTAGTTTTCATTCTAATCCCAAAAGGAAATTCCAAAGAATGCCAGTTGCATAACTTATCGCAATTAAATACTTTTAGATATGTATCATACAAATCTATGAAACATGAGCATGAAAGTGTGGTTTCCATGAGAACTATAGGAATGATATAGACATAAGCTATAAGGACAAACTACTGAAAAGGTTATTAAATTAAGTGTTGGTCAGGCAACTGTAAAAGACTGGGGAGAAAAACGTAAAATACAAAAGATTTACTTTCTGATTCCCTGTCATATGTCTTTTGCATGTGTGCTAAATCACTTCAGTCATGTTCAACTCTTTGTGACCCTATGGACTGTAGGCCTCCAGGTTCCTCTGTCCATGGGATTTTTCAGGCAAGAATGCTAGCATGGGTTTCAATTTCCTTCTCCAGCGTATCTTCCTGACTCAGAGATTGAAACTGCATCTCTTACATCTCCTCATTGGAATTGGCAGGCAGGTTCTTTACCACTAGGGCCACCTGGGAAGCCCTCACATATCTTTTAGTTCTCTTGAAAAAAAAAAGAAAGAAACTGAAAGACGTAGATATTGCATTTTGTGTGTTGTTGATACGAAGATATGATGGATGACTTCAGTCAATAAACCTAAACTCAAACAGAAAAGTGAAAAGTGAAAGTGAAGTCACTCAGTAGAGTCCAATTCTTTGTGACTACATGGACTGCTGCCTACCAGGCTTCTCCATCCATGGGATTTTCCAGGCAAGAATACTGGAGTGCGTTGCCATTGCCTTCTCCAGGAGATCTTCCCGACCCAGGGATTGAACCCAGGTCTCCTGCATTGTAGGCAGACTCTTTACCGTCTGAGCCACCAGGGAAGTCCAAATTCAAACAGAAGACCTGCTTCTACATCATAAGATTGGGCAAAAGAGATGTATATTTACATGCTAATTTAAAGTAGAATATTTAAATATTTCCCTCCATTTCACGGCTTTAAGAGACTTGATTAACCAATTACCAGTCCTGAACAATTCAGACAAAAATGTTTCCTCTGAGTATAAAGTGTTTGTCATGTATTTCCCTGAGGTTTAACTGGATATGTTTTCTCTTTGCAATTCCATCCAAAGAATAATCCAGCATTCAGTGACTGGGGGAAACCTACTTGAAGATTTATAAGCAGTGAATAGCAAACTAATTATAAGAACTACATAAGATTTACAGCACACACAAAAAACTTTTGAAATTTTTCTTAAAGTGTTTGCCATACTTCAGAGAAGGCAATGGCACCCCACTCCAGTACTCTTGCCTGGAAAATCCCATGGATGGAGGAGCCTGGTAGGCTGCAGTCCATGGGGTCGCTAAAGTCGGACACGACTGAGTGACTTCACTTTCACTTTTCACTTTCATGCATTGGAGAAGGAAATGGCAACCCACTCCAGTGTTCTTGCCTGGAGAATCCCAGGGATGGGGAGCCTGGTGGGCTTCCATCTATGGGGTCGCACAGAGTTGGACATGACTGAAGTGACTTAGCAGTAGCAGCAGCAGCCATACTTAGTGTTAATTTTTTATCACCTTTCAGAACTTAATGCAATGCAGAAAAGAGTTTATAAAACTTTATGACTGCCTGAAAAGTATATTTCTAATATCTTCTAGGATCAAACAGGGATCCTAACTCTGTTACTCTCTTAAGGATTCTATCCTTGAAATTACTGTTATCTCTAATAATGTTAATTTTTCAAATAAATGATGGATGGATGTGTGTGCTCAATCATGTCCAATTCTTCGCAACCTTAAGGACTGTAGCCTACCAGACTCCTGTCCATGAGATTCTCCAGGCAAGGATACTGGAATGGGTTGCATGCCCTCTTCCAGGGGATCTTTCTGACTCAGGGATCAAACTGGCATCTCTTATGTCTCCTGCATTGGCAGGTGGTTTCTTTACCACTACTACCACCTGGGAAGCCTAATATAAATAAATGGAAACATGCAATTTGTGATTTTTATTAATAACTATTAAAATATTCTAGAAATATACACATTATGCCAAGTAAATCTAATAATCACTTAAAGTTGTGATACCTGCTATAAAGGAAAATGCGGTGTGAAAAGTTTTCCCTTAGCAGAAGAGCCCACATGGGGATCAGGATGTCCATGGAAGGCTTCCTTGAAGAGGTAGCATTAAATTACAGCTCAGGTGAAAGGAATAGCATGTGCAAAGGTCCTAAGGAGCAAGAAACTGACTCTGTAAGGAAACAATAATCTCTGTGGGTTTCCCAGGTAATTCAAACAGTAAAGAATCTGTTTGCAATGATGGAGACCTAGGTTTAATGCCTGAGTCGGGAAGATCCCCTGGAAGAGGGCATGGTAACCTACTCCAGTATTCTTGCCTGGAGAATCCCATGGATGGAGGAGCCTGCCAGGCTACAGCCCATGGGGTTGCAAAGAGTTGGACACAACTGAGCAACTAACACACACACAGTCTGTGGATCCAGGTTGACAGGAACAGAAGGAGACCACTGAGAGGTGAAAACAACGAGATGGAAGAGTAGGAAGATGAGTGTTTATAAAAGACTGATGCAGAGATAGATGAGAGAGGGTGAGGAAGCAAGATCTCCTTAGTTGCTATAACATGTAGCCAGGTTCCCTTTCAACTACATGAGTATCCAGATAGTTACATGGTAGGAAAAAAAAAAAAAAAAACTGAGGTCAGATGAACTACTTCCTTTCTTCTGTCAAAAATAAAAAATTCAGTTCAGTCCTATTTGCTGGAGTGGGGCTTCCCTGGTGGCTCAGATGAACAAGAATCTGTGATGCAGAAGACCTGGGTTCAATTCCTGGGTCAGGAAGATCCCCTGGAGAAGGGCTTGACTACCCGCTCCAATATTCTTACTGGAGAATTCCATGGACAGAGAAGCCTGGTGGACTCGAGTCCATGGGGTGGCAAAGAGTCAGACACAGCTGAGAGACTAACACTTTTCACTTTCGCTTTTGGACAACCTGAGTTATATACCAAGCACAACTCTTCTGCAATCAGATTATTTCTGCAGTTACCCCACCGTAATCCAACTCTCCCACTTGACACATACACAAATAAAACCATTCTTTTCAGCTACATCAAAACCATTTCCGTTCTACGCAGCTCCTGCCTTCACTAAAACCGTCCTCCACGTCACTGTTCCCCTCCCCCGCTCAGCTCCCTGCCCCCACCACTTCCTGGCCCTCCTACCATTCCACCAAAAAAAAAAAAAAATTACCCAGGCCTCCAGCCAGGAAAAGTTGTTAAACCCTCTCCTCTGCAACTTCACAGCACATTTGCTTTAATACCAAAAGAGGATTCATCTTGGCCAATGAGACACAAATGAATATGCAGTGATTCGCCACTTGCTGTAAAGCACTGCCAACAATTCCCACTGCTGTGTTCTCTTCTGTTTTTTACAATCAATTAAAAAGGTTCAGTTCATTAGGGGCATGTTTCCTTCCCCCTCCCGAAAATGGAAAGACGAAACGAGCAGCCCTCAGAAGTGGGCACAAACTCTTCTGAGAAATACCCAGCAGACAGAGCTTCTTACAGTAACACTTGATTTTAATGGTTCTTTAATGCAGAATTGACAATGGAAACCCCCCACTGAAGCCCTCACAGCAGCCTCAATCACCCTAAATAAAAATGACTGCGTTGCCAAAGATAGGTCATCACCAAGATATCTAAGCCAGCGGAGAGAGACGGGGAAAAGAAACCCCCTCCCTGTGCTTCCGGCATAAATCCTCCCTTCATTCCTGCACCCTCTAATCCAGCCCCCCATTTCCTTATTTAGATGAGCATCCCTTATGCAGTTAGGGAATTACTCCTCCGCAGAGTCTCTATAGGTATCAGCTTTCTGAGAATTGGATTGTTCTTCCCAGAAACCAAAGGGAGCCTCGCTGGTTTGAATGCTCGTTTGTGGGTGAGCCAAGGGGTTGGGGGAGGCAGGTCTCGACTAACCAGCACGACATAGCTCACAGAAGTGCTTCACATCCACTCAGCACCAGCAGCAGATTGAAGGTAATGTTTTCAGAGGTTTTCAAGCTGCTGGGAAATTGTGGGTTTGAGAAAGGTTCTTTAAGCCTTTTGAAATTCAAATTCCATTTCAGTAAAGATGTTAAAATGGGAAGGAGAGGAATGGACAAAGGCCTGAGAATTCACCCATTTATCACGGCCCCTGTTAGCTCCCCCTGCCCATGCCAAGGCCTGTCCGATGGACAGCTGGGTTGCACTGCTAAAGCCCCACCAAGGGGCGGGTTAGGGGAGAAGTCACAGGGACTGGGAGAGCTGACATTAGCAACAGCCGGACTGAGAGACTGCAGTCGTGAGGCTGGGGGGTGGTACCAGGCTGCTCGGTAGCGAGAGCCAAGAACAAATTCGGGTAATGTTAACACTGTTTTCTTAAGCAAGAGAAGTGTAAGGAGCAGCAGTAGTACGGCAATCACACAGAACAAAGTCTAGGCGCTCTGCAGGCTTACCTTCTGGGGCATAACATAACTGTTCATGCTTGAAGACACTGGCATCCAGTTAGTGCTAGGGAATAATAAGGTAGCAGGTGGGACCAGGCAGGACATTGAGAAATCACAAGGTAGGAATGTCCTTCAGGCTCAAATAAACAGGAGGTAAAAAGTCAAGTTGCTTAAGGACTTTGTCCTTTAGACAAAGTGGTCGATGGGGATGTACAGTATATTATTAAAGACATGCAGCCTGATGGGGCTTCCATGGGCATCCCCAGATGGTCCAGTGGTGAGGACTCAGTGCTTTCACTGAGGGGACACAGCTTCAATCCCTGGTCAGGGGAACTAAGATCCCACAAGCTGCACAACATGGGGCAGGGGGAGAACATGCAGCCTGAAATCACACAGCCCAGGGCTCACATTCTTCCCCTGCCATCTGCAATCCAGTGGGACCCTCAGTGAATGACTTCTCTGTTAAATGGAACTAGTGGCAGCATCTAGGTCATCAGGATACCTGTGTTAAATATGACCCATGCAAAGCACTACACCCATCATAAACACTTCAATGTTTTGTCTGTTAAGGGCAACCTGATGCCACCACCAATACTTCCCAAACACACAGGTTTTCATAGTCTCCTATCCTCACAAGTGTGGCATGTTTTGAATATAGCTCTGAGGGTTCCCACGCACCTGCAGTGATTACAAAGTTTCCTTGTTCCCTGTTGTCATTAACTTTTCCATTTAATTTATCATTTTCCAAATCCTTCTCAGGCTAGCTGTCACTTGATATTAGATGTTGATTGGGGGGAAAGTGGCTGCTCCAGATGAATGAGTTTTACCTTGGGATAAGCAGTAAGGCCATCTATAATGACTAATGGATCATCTGGGTTGTAGTCTGGTCAAATACACAGAGTTCCAAGTAAGGTGGAAATACACCAGAATAGTCTTATCCTGTCTCTGATTAAGCAGCATAAAAGGGAAGGGATTTATGGAGAAATATGATGTCTTTTATTAGAAGAGGAAGAAGAAATGGGAACACAGTCCCTAATGTTCAACAACGTGGCGATCTTCTATGAGTATGGCGATCTTCTAAGAGTATGGCTATGGAGCCTAAGGGACACAACAGTGTACCACGCAGCACTGCTTTCTCCCACATCCAAAATTACTAAAATAAAAAAGTCACACTTTAATACCAGCCTAAGAGAAGTGACAATTACAAAACTGAAGTATTTTGTAACTGAGTAATTATTTAACACATATCTCCAAATAACTCAAGTTGTTTATAAAGAGGCTAAAAAACACCAAAGAGAAGATTTTACTCAAATAAAACCAGAGGGGTTGGCTGCTAATTTTTAACTCACTTCTCTGATGTGGCTTGGCAGTCCCTAGAATAAATCAATGCTAGATGACATCATGGAGCCTATAGCATCCTTTATCAAAATCTTAACCATTCACCATGCTTGGATTTCCCATTCCATGGACAGAGTATCTAAATCTCCTTTCAATAGCCATCCTGGCAATGGTCACCCACCCTCTGATTGTCACAAACTATATATTCTGAAAATCCAGTTAGAAAGGAAAGCAGAGAAGAGAGGAATGAGACCTACTGTCCACATTTGAATCTAGAGCATCTATCCAGTCAGTGACTCTGGATATCTTGGTTTTCCTCTGTGGAGAAGTAAGTAGGATTGGGGTAACAGACCTAGACTATAGGGACCTGTCTCCACATGCAAGTAGGAGGATGAGAGGCGCACATCACATTCATCCCCTTCAACTAGACCTGCATGACCTGATGTGTTCCCCTCTCCCTCTCAGCCTCTCAGCTCTGTGCTACAGTAGAGGAACTTCTGTGTGGTTACTCATCTACCACCCACTCTCCTCTCCAGTTCACACATGCCTTTCCTTCTGCTTACAGCAATCTGTTTCTTCTCATCATCTGAGTAAGTCCTGCTGATTTTTCTGATCTCAGTTTAGACATCACTTCCTCCAGAAACCTTCCCTGTCCCTCTAGTTAAGTGTCATTACACACCCTTCATATGTGATGCTCTAGCAAAATATGTACCCTCTATCTTAGCACCTATCATAAGTCTGGTAAGACTTTTGGCTGCAAGATATGGAAGTCAACTTAAAGGGACATAGGCAATATACAGATTGTGTTATTTTACGTAATCTAAAGGCAGGATTTTTTTAAAGTCATAACTATCCTTGATTTTACTGAGAGACCATGGAGGGGGTGGGGGAAGGGGTTCCCAGGTAAAGACAGGATTGGAATCAGACCTTAGGAAAGGACTAGAACCAGAAATTGCTAGTTGATAGAATTCCTTCTCCCTCACATTTTTTGCTACCATCTGTATATCTATTTCCTTCCTGTTGGTTTCTGCACACCAACTTTCTCTGCTCTCTAGCCACAAGGAAGAATATAAGAGGTCATGGCTTTAGCCAACATGCAGAAAACTGTCCCTGAATGACAATCCCAAATTTCTTCCATAATCCTTTTGACTCTATTTAAGTTAGGCATCTAACAGAAGGCCCATTATAGAGACAAGAGCAATGGCTTTATGGGATAAACTATTACCCTCCCCCCAAATATATAGTACCATATTATTTGCAATTGCCTACTTTCTTGTCTATATCCTTGATTATTAGTAAGCATTGCACAAGTAAGTCAATCTACCATGTCTATCTTATTCACAATTATATTCTAATGAAATTGTGCCAGGCACATTAAAGATGCTCAGTTTGTGATAAAAAAGAAAGAAAGAGAGACCTGTATAATTCTCTCCATATCAATGGTTTTCTTCCTCATATCTCCCAAATCCATTTTGACCCTAGGCTAATGTTCACAGAGTAGGTCAACCATTACAACACTATTTGGATGGTGATCTCCTAAATTCCTTGAATATTTTAGCCTCAATAAACTCTTCCTATTTCCTCCATAAATACTCCCAGGGACTTTACACTTTATATCTCCAAACCTGGAATAATAAAAAAAAAAATACAAATTATTTATATCATATTATATTGCACACATAATAATAGGCATATCTCATCCTTTTTGTCTAATCTTATAACACTCTATATTTTCCCTAGTTCAGTTCAGTCACTCAGTCGTGTCCGACTCTTAGCTAGGGAATATACGAAAATCTTGTTCAAGATTACAGCTAAAATAATCTTAGTCCATCTAAATCCAAAACTTGATATCTTTCTACTTTCTAATCTTTTTGCTCATGCCATCTACTGGGATGAAATATTCTCAAATCCAGTTACCATTGCTAAATATATTTCTGTGTTCCCAGAATCTAGCATATTTTACATTTCATATAAGCATATTAAGTATATTCAATAAATATTTGTTGAGGAATGAAGAATCAATGAATGCTTAGGTGGTCTCTATTGGAATAAAAGATACATTAACCATGAGTGAAGTTTTTCTAAAGTCTAACAACTCTGTTGGAGAAGGCAATGGCACCCCACTCCAGTACTCCTGCCTGGAAAATCCTATGGATGGAGAAGCCTGGTAGGCTGCAGTCCATGGGGTCACTAAGAGTTGGATATGACTGAGTGACTTCACTTTCACTTTTCACTTTCATGCATTGGAGAAGGAAATGGCAACCCACTCCAGTGTTCTTGCCTGGAGAATCCCAGGGATGGTGGAGCCTGGTGGGCTGCTGTCTCTGGGGTCACACAGAGTCGGACACGACTGAAGTGACTTAGCAGTAGCAGCAGCAGCAACAACTCTGTGTTCTTTGTATGCTAACAAAATTAACTCAGATGGAGACAATTACATTAGTAGTTCTACAAAGCTGACTTAGCTGGAGGACTAGCTTGCATCAGATAAAATCTCTAAGAAAAAAACATAAAAACTGCATACAATATAAGACAAAGCAAAATAAAACAGCAGTTACTTAAGACTGGAAGAAAACCAAAGTATCTAAGGCTTAAGAGCAGAGATATCAAAGAAAAGAGAATCTCAGAGAAAGGAGTCTTAACACATTACAAAAACTTCTCCAAATAGTCACTTATTAACTTTTTAAGAAAAGCTAAGAGGAGCTTTCAACTATCCCACAAAGCTAGGGAGAAAAAAAATGGCATTCGGGGCCTGCCAAGGAGAAAGGGCTCTGGTTAACATTCTTGGTTTTTAGTTAAGATTCCTGAATAGCAACATCCTAGGAATTAGAGAAAACTGAAAATAGAAAATTCTTCACAAAATTTGAATCTAAGCCTTGAAGTATCTCAATACCTAATTGGATCAAGATGATCTATGCATATGCTGACTTTCTACAAGAAATAAAATAAATGCTTTCTGAAGGTATAGGCATATATATATACATGGAAAAGTTATAATTAATCTCAAAAAATGAGGGAAGATAAGAGCAGAAGTCAATCAAATAGACAGCAAATATACAACAGAAAAAAAAATAGAGAAAATTTCTTTAAAAATATTAATAAAAATAATAAATCACCAGAAATATATAGCAAGAAAAAGAAAGAAGGCACAAATAATATCAGGATAGTAAAATGGAACATCATTATAGATCCTATGGAAATTTTTAGAAAACATTAAGAGGATATTTTTGCCCATAAATTTGAAGTCTTAAATAAAGTGCAAATATTTTTGACAATTTTTACCTAGTAAAACTGACACACACAAAAACTAAAAATCTAGACAGCCTACTTTAATTAAGTAAATTTATTTGATAATTTCAAAATTCACCTGTAAATAAAACCAGAGATCTTGATGGCTTCATTGGTAAAATTCCTCAAATATTTAAAGAGGAATCAATACTCTTGCCTGGAAAATTCCATGGATGGAGGAGCCTGGAAGGCTGCAGTCCATGGGGTTGCTGAGGGTCAGACAGGACTGAACGACTTCACTTTCACTTTTCACTTTCATGCGTGGGAGAAGGAAATGGCAACCTACTCCAGTGTTCTTGCCTGGAGAATCCTAGGGACAGGGGAGCCTGGTGGGCTGCTGTCTATGGGGTCGCACAGAGTTGGACACGACTGAAGTGACTTAGCAGCAGCAGCAATGTCAATATTAAATTAAGTCTTCTGGAAATAGAAGAATATTTTTTTTAATCTTTCACAACTTTTCTAGAAGGTAAGATTAACCTTGGTGCTAAAATTTGAAAAGGACATTACCAGAGAGAAAAATTATAGGCAAATTTCTCTTGTGAATTTTGATATGGTAATTTAAAATAAATATTAGCCAATTGTACTCAGTAAAAATAAAATCGAGATAACACATTATTACCAAGTGAGATTTGTTACAGGATGAGTTTTTTTAAAGGATGAGTTAAAATTTAAAAATAAATCAAATTAATTCACCATATTGGGCTTCCCAGGTGGCTCAGTGGCAAAGAATCTGCACGCCAAGCTGGAGATGTGGGTTCATTCCCTGGATCGGGAAGATCCCCTAGAGAAGGAAATGGCAACCCACTACAGTATTCTTGCCTGGAAAATTCCATGGACAGAAGAGCCTAGCAGGCTACAGTTCATGGGGTTGCAAAGAGTCGGACATGATTGAGTGACTAAACCATCACAATCACTCCTTCCTTGGCATCAATAAACATATATTAAAATGTGTTCAACATCAGAAAACAGAGAATCTCAGTGGCAAAAAAAAAAGAAAAAACTGACGATACCAAGTGTGGAAAAGTTTCCTGAGCACTTAGAATTTTTATATCCTCCTGATGACAACGTAGACTAGTACAACCATCTAGTTAAACTCTGACAAGACCTACTAAAATTAAACCTATTGTGGTTAGCAAGTTCACACGGATTCTACTGATTCAAATATAAATGTACACCAAAATACAAGTGTAAGAATATTTACAATAGCATTATTCATAGTGCTCCAAGACTGGAAACAACCAAAACATTTATCAACAGTAGAATGGATAAATAAATTGTGGTATAATAATTGTATAATGTGTCACTTCATATCCTCTGCGAAGCAAATAGAGTTCTGAGTACTCGATGTTTATTAAGAGCACAGTAATGCCCATGACATAGAAGAAGCAGAAGTAGGCAGGGTATATTTGGAAGGCAATGCAGGCTTAACATTTGTGGAAGTAAGGGAGAAATAAGAAAGTTTAGGAAGGGAGGAGCTTCAGACTAACGTGTGTCTCTGAGAAAGTCTCAGCTAGTTCAGTGGGAAGTTCTTGGGCAAATAATGTCTATGGAGCAGTCCCACACTAAACAGAAATCCTCCAGCCTAATTCTAGGCCCCTCCTACTATGCTCAGTCACTGGTTAGATACTGCCCATGGGTAGCATGTCCTAGGTTTGAATGCTGCAGCCAATCCCAAAGGCACTGTGGCTGGAGTTGTTGCTGTTCAGTCACTCAGTTGTGGCCAGCTCTTTGAGACCCCATGGACTGCAGCATGCCAGACTTCCCTGTCCTTCACTCTCTCCCTGACTCTGCTCAAACTTATGTCCATTGAGTCAGTGATGCCATCCAACCATCCTCTGTCATCCCCTTCTCCTCCTGCCCTCAATCTTGCCCAGCATTAGGGTCTTTTCCCATGAGTCAGCTCTTTGCATCAGGTGGCCAAAGTATTGGAGCTTCAGCTTTAGCATCAGTCCTTCCAATATATATTCAGGGTTGATTTCCTTTAGAATTGGCTGGTTGGATCTCCTGGCAGTCCAAGGGACTCTCAAGAGTCTTCTCCAGCACCATGATTTGAAAGCATTAATTCTTCAGCACTTAGCCTTCTTTATGATCCAACTCTCACATCCATACATGACTACTGGAAAAGCCATAGCTTTGACTATATGGACCTTTGTCAGCAAAGTAATGTCTCTGCTTTTTAACATGATATCTAGGTTTGTCATAGCTTTCTCCAAGGAAGTGAAAGTGTTAGTCACTCATTTGTGTCTGGCTCTTTGTGACCCCATGGACTGTCCATGGGATTCTCCAGGCAAGAATACTGGAGTGGGTTGCCACTCCCTTCTCCAGGGAATCTTCCCGACCCAGGGATTGAGTCCAAGTCTCCTGCATTGCAGGCAGATTCTTTACCATCTGAGTTACTAGGAAAGCCCGACGTCTTTTAATTTCATGGCTTCAGTCACTGTCCACAGTGATTTTGGAGCCCAAGAAAATAGTCTGTGAATGTTTCCATTTTTTCCCCATTTATTTGCCATGAAGTGATGGGACCAGATGCTATAATCTTAGTGACTGGAGGTCACTGGCTAACTGCACTCCTCAAGGCTGTGCTTACACCTCCGTGGCTTCTATATAACAAAACACTGTAAAACCAACACAAATATACAAACTACTATGAAATACAACAACCTGGAAAGTTGTTTTTATGTTTGTAAGAACAAACATAATATTGAGCAAAGTAAGCCAGTCCCCCGAAGCACTTACTGGATGATTTCATATAGTCAGAACTCAAAAACAGTCAAAAATAATTTATGGTGGTTTTTGTCGTTAGTTGCTAAGTCATGCCCAATTCCTTTGCAATCCCAGGGACTATAGCCTGCCAGGCTTCTCTGCCCATGGAATTCTCTAGGCAAAAATAATGGAGTGGGTTGTCTTGTCCTTCTCCACAGGATCTTCTTGACCCAGGGATTGAATCCATGTCTCCTGCATTGCAGGTGGATTCTTTACCACTGAGCCACAAAGGAAACCCAATTTATGGTGGTAGAGGTCAGAATATTGATTACCTTTGACCAGAGCAAATGAATAACTGGGACTGTTATAGCCTATACATAACAATCTGGGTGATGGTTACACTTGTGTTAGCTTTGTAAAAATTCATTGATCTACACAAAATGATTTGTGCTCCTTTCTGTATGTATTTATGTCACACTTCAGTAAAAACAGCTCACTTTTAAAAAAGTGGCATGGGAGGATAAAGGTATTAAGAGAAATAAATGTGATCGAAATCCAGGGAACAAAAGCCCAAGAGAATAATAGAACTGTAAAATGTGATGAAATATGAAGAGAATAAAATATATTTATTTTGATATAAAAGACTCAAGTAATTTTACCAAAATATTCTATAATTATTAAACTCCTATTATTAATGGGAAACAAGTGACATCTTGCTGCATTATTTATTTTCATAAATAGCTTTTGATGGGTAAATAGGTTCTGTATTTTTATTCTGAAAGGGATTGTGCAGACCAATATTAGCTTAACATAGCACTTCTCGACTTTTTTCAGGCTGACACAAGTGAAAGCTTAGAAAAACCACCATCGTGGTATTCCCTTTAATTGAGCTTGCATGATTCTTTGCATAATAATTGATTACTAATTACTCAAATTTCATCTTTATAAAGTGCTTCCCCACACTCAACATGCAGTTTCTTTTTTCCCTTGGTGAAACCATATGTAGTAATGGTCCCAAAATGACAACAGAATAGGGATAGAATTGGGAAAATATATGGACTATATGATTGCAAGTATAGGAGGTATTTTAGAACTCACAGGAAGTATCTAGACTCATGTAACCTAGGAAATATTCAATCAACACAGAAACATTAGAACCTATTATGTGCTAGGTTTTAGGTGTTTCTCACTTCTGCATATCTCCATAAGCTGGATATGAATTAGCACAAATAGAACCAGTGTGCAGGAATGGAATAAGTACAGGACTGGGGATGCAGCTGAACTGAGTTTTGTTCATACCTCTGGTATTAGATTTCTATGTCATGAAGGAAGTGATTAAACTTAATGGCCTGCCAGGTCCTATGCTGTAAACTAAGGTCAAACCATATGATCTCTAAGCTATGTTCTGGCAATTTTGCATCCTGGATTTTGATCTTACTTATACCCTTGTTAGTTGTTGTTGTTCAGTTGCTAAGTTGTATCCGATTCTTTGCAACCCCTTGGACTGCAGCATGCCAGCCTCCCTGTCCTTCACTATCTCCCAGAATTTGCTCAAATTCATGTCCATTGAGTCAGCAATGCTATCTAATCATCTCATTCTCTGCCACTCCCTTCTCCTTTTGCCTTCAATCTTTCTTAGCATGAGTCTTTTCCAATGAGGCAGCTCTTTGCAGTAGGTGGCCAAAGTATTGGGGCTTCAGCTTCAGCATCAGTCCTTCCAATGAATATTCAGAGTTGATTTTCTTTGGGATCAACTGGTTTGATCTCCTTACAGTCAAAAGGACTCTCAAGAGTCTTCTCCAGCATCACATTTCAAAGTCATCAGTTCTTCGACATTCAGCCTTCTTTATGGTCCAGCTCTCACATCCATACTTGACTTCTGGAAAAGCCATGACTTAGACTATACTGAACTCTGAGGGCAAAGTGATGTCTCTGCTTTGTAATACACTGTCTAGGTTTGTCATAGATTTCCTTCCAAGGAGCAAGTGTCTTAATTTAATGGCTGTAGTCACCCTCCACAGTAATTTGGGAGCCCAAGAGAGTAGAATCTGTCACTGCTTTCACTTTTTCCTCTTCTATTAATATTTGCCCTGAAGCGATGGCACCAGATGCCATGATCTAAATTTTCTGAATGTTGAGTTTTAAGGCCTGAATTTTCACTTTCTTCTTTCACCCTCATCAAGAGGTTCTTTAGTTTCCTCTTCTCATTCTGTCATTAGAGTGGTATCATCTGCATATCTGAGGTCTCACCTAATTTATCTTCCTTTTCTTTTTAGCAAGATAGTTGTGGCAGATACTTTATTTGGTCTTCCCTTTCTTCCTTCTTCACTAAAATACCGTTTTGTTCATGTATCTCTCCCTTCCCAGAAGGAGTCAAGAGAAAGTGAATCCATCCTAGCTTTAGCTATCACACTTAATTAGTTTAAACCATGGTGATAATAGCCTTCCTCTCTTCAGGGTTTGCTTTAGACATGGGCACATGGCAGAATGCTAGTCAATGAGACTGGGAATTATCTGTTGAGAGGTACATAGCTAACCACAGCCTTTTCTCTTCTGGGCTTTCTCATCTGAATGTGATGTCTGGAACTGTGGCAGCCATCCTACACCACTGAGGGAAGCCAGCCTGAGGTGAGTGACAAGCTGATACAGTGCAGAAGGTGGAGAGGTGCTGGCTATCAAGTCCCTGGGCTCTTGCTAATATCCCTGAGCTAAAGATTGTATTGCATCTTGATTCTGCCATACCTCTGGGCTCCTTATTCTGGGAGATTGTATATTTACTTATTGTCAAAGACAGTTTCATTATATTTTTTCTTACTTGCCCCCTAATTTGTACAATGGGTAATCATATTTACTATACAGAAGGGTTGTAAGGTTGAAGGATAATTTGCCTATGCCAGGACCTGGCAAATAACTTATATTAATATATGTATTATGTATAATAGTATATAATATGCACCATGTATACTATAGATGGGAGAAGGCAATGGCACCCCACTCCAGTACCGTTGCCCAGAAAATCCCATGGATGGAGGAGCCTGGTAGGCTGCAGTCCATGGGGTTGCTAAGAGTCAGACATGATTTCACTTTCCACTTTCATGCATTGGAGAAGGAAATGGCAACCCACTCCAGTGTTCTTGCCTGGAGAATCCCATGGATGGAAAAGCCTGGTAGGCTGCAGTTCATGGGGTCGCACAGAGCTGGACACAACTGATGCAACTTAGTAGCAGCAGCAGCGTACTATAGATAATATATGCAACATATGACATACTGTATACACTACATATAATATGTGCTATATACCATATATATGCGTGTGTGGATGCATGCTCAGTCATTCGAAGAATCAAGTTCCACTCTTTGCAACCCCATGGACTGTAGCCCACCAGGCTTCTCTGTCCATGGAATTCTACAGGCAATACTGGAATGGGTAGCCATTCCCTTCAGAGGATCTTCCCAACCCAGGGACTGAATCAGGGGC
Source organism: Bison bison bison (assembly GCF_000754665.1). NCBI lineage: Eukaryota > Metazoa > Chordata > Mammalia > Artiodactyla > Bovidae > Bison > Bison bison. The sequence continues at coordinate 13,505,786 of NW_011494640.1, read as the reverse complement.
TCCTGTGTCTTCTCCATTGGCAGGTGGATTCTTTATCACTAAGCCACCTGGGAAGCCCTATGTATCATATGTAATATGTACTTTATAATGATATACATACTATATAGATGATACGTTTATATATATATATATATAAAATCATTAAATTTATAGAATTTAGTACACATAGTATGAATAGCAAGGAGAAATAAGAAAGCCTTCTTAAGTGAACAATGCAAAGAAACAGAGGAAAACAATAGAATGGGAATGACTAGAGATCTCTTCAAGAAAACTGGAGATAGAAAGGGAACATTACATGCAAAGATAGGCACAATAAAGGAAAAAAAAAATGACAAAGACCTAACAGAAGCAGAAGAGATTAAGAAAAGGTGGCAAGAATACACAGAAAAAAATTAAAAAAAAAAAAAGATCTTAATGACCCAGATAACCACTATGGTGTGATCACTCACCTAGAGCCAGACATCCTGGAGTGTGAACAAAGCTAGTGGAGGTGATGGAATTCCAGTTGAGCCATTTCAAATCCTAAAAGATGATACTGTGAAAGTGCTGCACTCAATATGCCAGCAAATTTGGAAAACTCAGCAGTGGCCACAGGACTGGAAAAGGTCAGTTTTCATTCCAATGCCAGAGAAAGGCAATGCCAAAGAATGCTCAAACTACGTCACAATTGCACCCATCTCCCTGCATTGGCAGGTGGATTCTTTACCAGTGAGCCACCAGGGAAGCCCTTACTGTTGGGCAAAAGCATTTAACACAAAACCTATTTTATAATAAACTGTTGAATATCTCATGTAACTGATTGAATGCTCTATCAAAAGAGAAAAAGACAGAATGGTTGTATGGGTACAGAATGGGTTTAAGTGCTTTGGTTCTTTATCCTGGGATCACGTGGCTGATCAGAAGCTTCAGCTCACGACTGTTGCCCAGCATCATTAGAAAGTCTTGTACAGAACATTACTAGTCCTAGAAAGGAGCAAATTCAAAATTTAGCACATCATTTCTGCTAAATGAATATCACTTTCGCGTCATTGCAAAGTTAGTAGGTCGAACCATCATAGGTTGGAGACTCTGTTGTCTTCCCCTGAACCACACACTGGAACCTGAAGAGAAGTTGAAGAGATGCTTGACATCTGGCAAACTATACTTCATTATGTAAGAAGCTCTTGTATTCATGCTGAGAGGAGGATTTCACAGGCTATTTGACTGGTATCTTATCTGAACTTCCCTCACTCCTCTCTCTTGGCATTGTCTGTCTCTGTTGTCAGAAGCAGGACAACAGAGACAGCCTCACAGCATCACGTTTTGTTTCAAGGTCATTGGGTATAAAATGAGTAGGAGCATTTCCTTGGGGTATGAACGGTATTAACCGTAAGAGTGGATGTTTAGACTTACAGATTGTACTGGGCCAGCACTGAGCACTGGATCCCAGTGGGAAAGGAGCCTATGTGCATGCTCATTTCGTGTGTATTTGTGGTACTTGTTGCCCTTTAATATGCAGGGACCTCTTCTTGTCTGCGTCTCAGAGTAGGCCTGTCTTCTGGGGTGGACAATGTTTTCATGCAAAGATGGGTACAATAAAGGACAAAAATGGTATGGACCTAACAGAAGCAGAAGATATTAAGAAGAGGTGGCAAGAATACACAGAAGAACTGAACAAAAAAGATCTTGATGACCCAGATAATCATGATGGTGTGATCAGTCACCTAGAACCAGACATTCGGGAATGTGAAGTCAAGTGGGTGTTAGGAAACATCACTACGAACAAAGCTAGTGGAGGTGATGGAATTCCAGTTCAGCTATTTCAAATCCTAAAAGATGATGCTGTAAAAGTGCTGCACTCAATATGCCAGCAAATTTGGAAAACTCAGCAGTGGCCACGGGACTGGAAAAGGTCAGTTTTCATTCCAATGCCAAAGAAAGGCAATGCCAAAAAATGCTCAAACTACTGCACAATTGCACTCATCTCACACACTAGTAAAGTAATGCTCAAAATTCTCCAAGCCAGGCTTCAGCAGTACATGAACTGTGAACTTCCAGATGTTCCAGTTGGATTTTGAAAAAGCAGAGAAACCAGAGATGAAATTGCCAATGTCCATTGGATCATCAAAAAAAGCAAGAGATTCCAGAAGAACATCTATTTTTGCTTTATTGACTATGCCAAAGCCTTTGACTGTGTGTATCACAACAAACTATGGAAAATTCTTCAAGAGATGGGAATGCCAGACCACCTGACCTGCCTCCTGAGAAATCTGTATGCAGGTCAGGAAGCCACAGTTAGAACTGGACATGGAACAACAGACTGGTTCCAAATAGGAAAAGGAGTACCTCAAGGCTGTATATTGTCACCCTGCTTATTTAACTTATATGCAGAGTACATCATGAGAAACACTGGGCTGGATGAAGCACAAGCTAGAATCAAGATTGCCAGGAGAAATATCAATAACCTCAGATACGTAGATGACACCACCATTATGGCAGAAAGCAAAGAAGAACTAAAGAGCCTCTTGAAGAAAGTGAAAGAGGAAAGTGAAAAAGTTGGCTTAAAACTCAACAGAAAACTAAGATTATGGCTTCTGGTCCCATCACTTCATGGCAAATAGATGGGGAAATAGTGGAAACAGTGACAGACTTTATATTTTTGGCCTCCAAAATCATTGCAGATGGTGACGGCAGTCATGAAATTAAAAGACGCTTACTCCTTGGAAGAAATGTTATAACCAACCTAGACAGCATATTAAAAAGCAGAGACATTATTTTGCCAACAAAGGTCTGTCTAGTCAAAGCTCTGGTTTTTCCAGTAGTCATGGATGGATGTGAGAGTTGGACTATAAAGAAAGCTGAGCACCAAAGAATTGATGCTTTTGAACTGTGGTGTTGGAGAAGAGTCTTGAGAGTCCCTTGGACTGCAAGGAGATCCAACCAGTCCATCCTAAAGGAAATCCATCCTGAACATTCATTTGAAGGACTGATGCTGAAGTTGAAACTCCAATACTTTGGCCACCTGATGTGAAGAACTGACTCATTGGAAAAGACCCTGAACCTTTGAAAGATTGAAGATGAGAGAAGGGGATGACAGAGGATGAGATGGTTGGATGGCATCACTGACTCAATGGACAGGAGTTTGGGTAAACTCCGGGAGTTAGTGATGGACAGGGAGGCCTGGCGTGCTACACTCTAAGAGGTCGCAAAGAGTCAGACACAACTGAGCGACTGAATTGAACTGAACTGAACTGAATGTTTTCACTTAGTTGAACCACCACCTTTATGATTTCCACTGTTGCTCTGTACCACTTTTTCTGTTACCCACTATATTAGTTTTCTATTGCTGAGGAACCTATTATCACAAACTCAGGGGCCTCAGCTAAGCTGAATTCTCTACTCAGAGTATCACAGGCCAGAAATCAGGGTGTCACAGGTGTCTCTGTCTCATTAAGGGTTGGTGAACTCCTCCAAGCTGTTCAGGTCATTGGAGGAATTCACTTTTTGTGATTATAGAACTGAGGTCCCCACTTTCTTGTTGGCTGTTAACTGATACCCATTCTCAGCTTCTAGAGGCTGTTGCCACCTCCTGTTACATGGCCCTCTTCACAACATCATAGTTTCCTTCTTTAAGGCCAACAGGAGGCTCCTCCTAATCTACTATGACACTGCAGACATAAATAACATAATGTAGTCTTGAGAGTGACTATCCCATCATGCTCAAGGGAAGAGGATATATCAAGAGCATATTCTCCACGAGGTGGGACTCAGAGGTCACCTGAGAACTCTGCCAACCACATTTGTTTAGCATTTTTTTATTTAAATCAACTCACTTTTTAAACTTGAACAGATTTGTAAAAATCTATACCATATACTTTTTGGCTTTACACCATATACAGCTTATACCATATAGATTTTGGGTTTCCCTAGTGGCTCAGCTGGTAAAGAATATGTAATGCGGGAGACGTGGGTTTGATCCCTGGATTGGGAAGATCCGCTGGAGAAGGGAATGGCTACCCACTCTAGTATTCTGGCCTGGAAAATTTCACGGACTGTATAGTCCATAGGATCGCAAAGAGCTGGGCACTCCTGAGCGACTTTCACACACCATACATTTAATGTGCTACGTTTGTGTGCATGTTTATATATGTCTTTATATTAGGGCTTCCCTGGCGGCTCAGATGGTAAAGAGTCTGCCTCCAATGCAGGAGACCCGGGTTTGACCCCTGGATAGGGAAGATTCCCTGGAGAAGGAAATGGCAACCCATTCCAGTATTCTTGCCTGGAAAATCCCATGGATGGAGGACCCTGGGGTCGCAGAATCGGACATGACTGAGCAACTAACATACATATATATTCACACATACACACACTAGTATAAATATATAATAAAAATAAGAAGTTTTTATCAGTATATCCCCTAAAATTATGTCATTTCCCTAAGGCTCATGTGCCACATCAGGAAATACTGCCCCTAGGAATAACAGTAGACAACCACTTGTTGAATATATGGTAATCAAAATAGTTTTAGAGTGAAGGACTTTGGTATCAATGAAACCAAATAATATATTTACATTTCTACAACTGAGTAAATCTTATTTATCTTGAAGATTATTCATCAAAATATACCTTTTTGTTTACTGTGAAAGAGAATGTGACTTGAGGCTAACAGTGTCTCTTGGTTTAAGGATTTTTCTGTCCTTTATGACTTAGGATAAAAGTGGAAAAGTCTAGTAGGTCAGATATTTCCTTATGTGTTTCAGTATTTATTATAGTGCCATTAATCTGTGTGGATCACAATAAACTGTGGAAAATTCTTAAAGACACGGGAATACCAGACCACCTGACCTGCCTCTTGGGAAACCTATATGCAGGTCAGGAAACAACAGTTAGAACTGGACATGGAACAACAGACTGGTTCCAAATAGGAAAAGGAGTACGTCAAGGCTGTTTATTGTCACCCTGCTTATTTAACTTACATGCAGAGTACATCATGAAAAACGCTGGGCTGGAAGAAACACAAGTTGGAATCAAGATTGCCGGGAGAAATATCAATAACCTCAGATACGCAGATGACACCACCCTTATGGCAGAAAGTGAAGAGGAACTAAAAAGCCTATTGATGAAAGTGGAAGAGGAGAGTGAAAAAGTTGGCTTAAAGCTCAACATTCAGAAAATGAAGATCATGGCATCTGGTCCCATCACTTCATGGCAAATAGATGGGGAAACAGTGGAAACAGTGTCAGACTTTATTTTTTTGGGCTCCAAAATCACTGCAGATGGTGACTGCAGCCATGAAATTAAAAGACACTTATTTCTCGGAAGGAAAGTTATGACCAACCTAGATAGTATATTCAAAAGCAGAGATATTACTTTGCCAACAAAGGTCTGTCTAGTCAAGGCTATGGTTTTTCCAGTAGTCATGTATGGATGTGAGAGTTGGACTGTGAAGAAAGCTGAGCACCAAAGAACCGATTCTTTTGAACTGTGATGTTGGAGAAGACTCTTGAGAGTCCCTTGGACTGCAAGGAGATCCAACCAGTCCATCCTAAAGGAGACTAGTCCTGGGTGTTCATTGGAAGGACTGATGCTGAAATTGAAACTCCCATACTTTGGTCACCTCATGTGAAGAGTTGACTCATTGGAAAAGACCCTGATGCTGGGAGGGATTGGGGGCAGGAGGAGAAGGGGAGAACAGAGGATGAGATGGCTAGATGGCATCACCGACTCAATGCACATGAGTTTGGGTAAACTCTGGGAGTTGGTGATGGACAGGGAGGCCTGGCGTGTTGTGATTCATGGGGTCACAGAGTCGGACACGAGTGAGCAACTGAACTGAACTGAAATCTCTTGTATAATCTTTATGGCACTGAAACACTTCCTACAACAAAGAACAATCAAGGTCTGATTATTTTCATAATCTAACTCTTAGTCACTGCCCAAACATCTTTGGCTTCACATAAAATCTGCAGATACCTATGTTGGCAAATGTGCATATAATACATATACAGATACATGAAAGAAGTCAAATCTCTCTCTTTGGACTGCTCTGCAGACTTATTGTCCTGTAACTCACTTATCTGACAGTCAACAGGAGAACTGCTTATTCTCATCTTCAAGTGTTTGCCTGGTTTTGCCCGTTGCTCCATAACAAACCAAGTGGTGACTTTTGGGGATGGAGGGGAATTCTCCACCTAAAACTGATATGCTGAACCTTTTTTGGCTTTGAAAGTTTTCCTATCCAGACATATAGAGTAGGAAATGAAAACCCACTCTAGTATTATTGCCTGGAAAATTCCATGGACAGAGGAGACTGGTGGGCTACAGTCTATGGGGCCAGAAAGAGTCAGATACAACTGAATGACTGAGCACACACACACAACCAGATATAAATACTCTTGACTATGTATTTTTACTACTTTCCACTGAGAGGGTTGCCCTTGGCATAAACTCATCTCTGCCTATTCATTCAATGGAGATGATATGAAGGAGGTCAATACATCTTAGTGTTAAGGGATGTGAAGCCACATTTGAGAGCTATTGTCTCTCTGGTGATATGCTTCATGTGAACTGGTATAACTAATCCTTCCAGTCCTCAATAATCTCCATTTTTTCCTAAAATTATAAAGTCCATATAGCCTGAAACACTTATTTAGAGATGTTTGTCTTTCTATATTACTTAAATATTTCCTACAATCATTTCTTATTACTGCATATGGATTTTTAGTTTCTGAAGTGACCATTTCTTGAATTTTGTTCCTCTTTTCTCAGTACCTGAACAGAACAAATCATGGAGCGCTTTTTGAGTAAATAGCTGCTCTTAGTAGCCAGTAGATGGTTATGGCAGGGAGGAAAAGCAGTTTCAAACAAATGTAGCTTCCTAAATAAAATTTTGAAAATGGCTAATTTTAAAAGCAAGCTTTGAAACAAGGATATATTATACAGCACAGTGAAATATAGCCACTGTTTTTTTAATAATGTCAAATGGAGTATACGATCTATAAATATATTGAATAACTATGTTGCAAAACTGAAACTAACACAGTGTTATAGGTAAACCTCAGTTCAATTAATTAACAAGTTAAAAAAAGGAAGTCTATCTTCTTTGACCATTGTTTAATGTTCTTAATCTTTAAATTTACCACATTTTAGTATATATGTGAATGAATGTATACATATATATATGTGAATGAGTGCATGTGTGTATATATATATATGGAGATATATATATATATATATGGAGATATATATATATATGGAGATATATATATATTTTTTTGATTGTAATTAACTATATATACTCTATACTATGTATTTTTGTTATCGTTGTTGCTCTGTCATGTCCAATTCTTTGCAACCCCCTGGACTGCATGCAGTACACCAAGCTTCTCTGTCTTTCACCATCTCCCAGAGCTTGCTCAAACTCATGTCCATCAAGTCAGTTATGCCATCCAACCATCTCATCCTCTGTCAACCCCTTCTCTACCTGCCTTCAATTTTTCCCAGTATCAGGGTCTTTTCTAATGAGTCAGCTCTTTGCATCAGGTGGCCAAAGTGTTGGAGCTTCAGCTCCAGCTTCAGTCCTTCCAATGAATACTCAGAACTGATTTCCTTTAGGATTCAATGGTTTGATCTCCTTGCAGTCCAAGAGACTCTCAAGAAGTCTTCTCCAACCACAGTTCAAAAACCAATTCTTCGGTGCCAAGCCTTCCTTATGGTTCAATTCTCACATCCATACATGGTAAGAGGAAAACCCATAGCTTTGACTATATGGACCGTTGCTGGCAGAGTAACATCTCTGCTTTTTAATATGTTGTCTAGGTTGGTCATAGCTTTTCTTCCAAGGAGTAACCGTCTTTTAATTTCATGGCTGCAGTCACCATCTGCAGTGATTTAGGAGCTCAAGAAAATAAAGTCTCTCACTATTCCATTGTTTCTCCATCTATTTGCCATGAAGTGGTGGGACCGGATGCCACCATCTTCATTTTCTGAATGTTGAGTTTTAAGCCAGCTTCTTCACTCTCCTCTTTTACTTTCATCAAGAGGCTCTTTAGTTCCTCTTTGTTTTCTTCCAGAAGGGGGGTATCATCTGCATATATGAGGTTACTGATATTTCTTCCTGCAAACTTGATTCCAGCTTGTGCTTCATCCAGCCTGGCATTTAGCATGTTGTACTCTGCATATAAGTTAAATAAACAGGGTGACAATATACAGCCTTGACGTACTCCTTTTCTTATTTGGAACCAGTCTGTTGTTCCATGTCCAGTTCTAACTGTTGCTTCTTGATCTGCATACAGATTTCTCAAGAAGCAGGTCAGGTGGTCTGCTATTCCCATCTTTTTAAGAATATCCCACAGTTTATTGTGATCCACACAGTCAAAGGCTTTGGCATAGTCAATAAAGCAGAAATAGATGTTTTTCTGGAATTCTCTTGCTTTTTCGATGATCCAATGGACGTTGACAATTTGATCTCTGGTTCCTCTGCCTTTTCTAAATCCAGCTTGAACATCTGGATGTTCACAGTTCATGTAATGTTGAAGCCTGGCTTGGAGAACTTTGAGCATTACTTTATTAGCATGTCAGGAGACTCAGGAGATGCAGGTGTGATCCCTGGATCAAGAATATCCCATGGAGATGGAAATGGAAACCCACTCCAGATTTCCCAGTATGGGAAATCCTATGAACAGAGAAGCCTGGGGGACTACAGTCCATTGGGTCGAAGAGTCAGACACAATTTAGCGACTAAACAACAAGACTGATATAAGTGATCTGAGCACATTTACGGCAGACCAGGCTAAGTTATAATGATTGGAAGACTATGTGTATTAAACACATTTTCAACTTACAATGGGTTTATCAAGATACAGTCCTATACCATTAGTTGAGGAAGATCTATAGTAAATTTACAAGGTTAAGTACAATGGTTATGGAGCAGGTGAAGAAAAGTGTACAATATTACGGTTCATTTCACTCTGTGCACACATACATGAATTCTTTATATCAGCAACTAATTGAAAATTGGATGCTAAAATTGCAAATACTTGTAACGGTGCAAAATATTAAACAAGATTTAAAATAAAGTTGATATTAGTGATGTTAAATAACACAAAAGGGATGCAATCAGCAAAACTCAGGGGGGAAATTCTATTGGGCAAACAAAGGTGGTTTCTTCAACAAACAAAATGAAAAGGAGAAACAGAGACAGAAAGAGGAACATCTAAAAGATTAAAATCGACTTAAAAGACATTGTAACGAATTGCAATGTGTGGATGGAACTTTGGTTCAAACTATAAAAAATGTATGTTAACATTTGAGACAATTGGAATCATGAACATTTGCTAGTTATTGGTTAATGTGAAGGAAATATTGTCATATTTTAGGCGTGATAGTGATAGTGTAGTTATGTTAAAAGTTTCTTATCATTTAGAGACTATTATTTATAGATCAGATTGTATGAAAAGTGGGATTTACTTCAAAATATCAGGTGGGGGATAGAAGAGTGAGATTAAAATAAGATTGGTCAAGTGCTGATCAATTATTGAAGCTAGATAATAGGCATATGGGAGTTCCATACACTATTCTGTCTACTTTTGTATGTTTGAAATTTGCTATAATTAAAAGTTTTTTTAATATATATATTAAATAAAATTTTAAACTAGTTTAACTTAATTTTATTTATAATTTTGATATTTACTCATAGTTTATGTTTTCCTTTTAATATCCATAGATAATTTCGAATAATTTGAAGGTAAATCAATTGTTTTGGAAAATGAAAGTAATAATTTTAATTGTTAAAATTGTTAATTTACTTGAAGTTACATTGTTGATGAAAATGTTTTCAAGTAGTGGAAGCTTAGAATACATATACATGTTCTTTTTCAATCCTTTATATTCCTGAGAATGAGTATAAATAGAGAATATGATAGAAATGGAAAACACAAAAGGGGAGCTCAAAAAAATAAACAATGAAAAGAAAAAAAGAAATTTTCCAAAAAGGTGATTTTGCTCAAGTTTTGAAAACTGAAAACAATGAAAGAAAGTGGACCTGTGTTCAGCATAATGCACATAAAATTCATGAAGAGGATGGTATAAATTTGATATAATAATTCATCAAAACAATGAAAATGAGCAAAATAATTCCTGTCATTGTTAAGCCCTCTATCAGAACAGATCAGATAAGACCTATATTTTCTTATCCTTTACCACATGAAGACTGAATTACTCAACAAGATAATGAAAATGGCCAAGGACCTTTGACTCTTGCCTGGTTGGGAAGTGTTGGGAAGAAGGGCAACACCTCCTGACATTAAGTGGTATATAGGCCCTTCTAGAAAACAATTACAAATAACAACAATAAGTTAAAAACATTATGTTTTATTTTATAGGAGTTCAAAGAAAAAAAAAGAGTAGTGTAAAGGTCTACTTTTGAAAAATTGGAGAAGGCTCATGGAGGGAGGTGAGACTTGTCTGAGCTTTGGTGGAAGAAATAATTTCATTAGATGAAATGGAGGAGGAAGGTCATTTCAGGCACAAGAATCCACAAAAGCATAGATGTAAGAATGAGGAATCCAACTATCTAGAGGATTCTGACTGACGGAGACAGGCCTCAATCACTTTTACACCATGAGTGCAAATTTAAGGTGGATTAGTCTGGCCCTGCTAAGTTCCTTGGTCAGAAGCTGAAACAATACAGCTGCAACATGGCAAGCAGAGGAAATGAAATGGAAGCCTATAAACCATGACGTGTACAGCAGGAGCCCAAATTCAGCGAACTAGGTACAGTTTTATTTTGGGGCTATACCGCAAAGGTGACTTGGTAGACCCAAGGGCCAGGGTTCTGTGTGCACGTGTGCGGGCCCTTAGTGATCATTAACTTCAGAGAAAAAAAAATGCTACATGGCCCAGCAAGTAAAAATGATTAAGGTATGCCTTGTAGCTATTTCTGTATGTCATAAAAACAGCGGGATTTTTTAGAATGGGCTGATATTCTTTATCCCAGTCCTCCCTTAAGGGAATTAAAGAACTGAGACCTGTAGGAATTTATTGGTCTGATGGGATGAAAACGCAGCACTGAAAGGAGCACACATGTTCCCAAGGACTCATTTGAGTCTATATCTAAATGCAAAGCCTGGCCTTATTTTCTGAAACCAGCATTCTGGTAGACTGTTTAAGAGTTAAAGGATTATAAGTCATTGATCTCCCATTTCTAAGGTTAACAAAGAATTTCATATTAGTGAAACCCAACATTGCCCTTAAACTGACAGATTTTAAGCAGAGAGAGAGAGGGAAGGTGCTTTTGTTTGTTCTGTGATCATTTGAAAGCTGCATGACATTCTTGAAAAGAAAAGAAAGAGAAGACATTCAAACTTATAAGAGTCCCTTTCCAGGCTCTCCTTGCAAAAGGCAAATTAGAAATTACCTTGGATAGAGTGTACAAAATGGAATGACCCAGGGCTCTTTGCAGGGTGGCCTAACTTTTAAATTCCCGCAGCATGATTTACTGTGTACTTAGGGGGAAAAAAAAAATTGTTCTCAGTGAGAATGATTTCAGGTGAAAGATGAGGTACTTACAAATGAGATAGCTCTATTCCTATATTGATGAAACCAAGCTAAACAAATATTTTACAGCCCTTTTGACAAAAGGGCTTTGGACAAAAGATTTTGATTAGAAGAATTGCAGGTAGCGGTAATCTGCACTAATGAAGAGAAGGCTCCTCCATAATATAAAGCAACAGAGTTTCAAAACAAATATGCCAAACTTTTGCATCTCAATGAGTATTGCCTTCCTCTCAAAGGAATTACCTTGGGAAGCTGGAAGCTTCAATAAAGCTGCAACAGTTTCTTAAAAGAGTTTCCATCTCTTCTGTTCAAGCCTTCAGGGACAGCAGTCTATTGTTTTGACTATCTTCAAAAATGAGAGAACTTGAGCACATAAAAATAGAGTTCTATTTCTGAAAAATAATCAAAAGTCCATTGAAAGCAAGTCCATAGACTAAGAAGGTGATTAAGCTGAGTAATAATGTTTTTATTTGAAAAATAAGTTGCAAGTTGAATCCAAAGGGGTGACTTCTAAGTGCCTTTGAAACTGGATCTGGAAGTGGTTTTTAAGAATTACCAAAATGACTTGAAGGAAATGTTAGACTTCTAACAATTTCGAAGGGAAAAAAGATCAATCTTAGTGTATCATAGGCATATTTCACACTTAAACATACTAATATTCATGCAATCATTCCGAAGTAGCAATATGCATCAAAATATAAAATGGTCATGGCCTTTGGCCTAGCAATTCCACTTCCAAGACTCTCTCCTGAAGACAAGCAAAGAAGTAAACAAAAATATCTATGTAAACAATGTGTTTCTGAATGGATATAAAATGAAAAATAAACTGTCACCAGTCAGGAATTAGTTAAATAAAATACACCATAATCACAGTAGAAGTTGTTAAAAAGGATGGTGTATAGCTGAGAGGCCATACAGATTTCATGTCATTTGTCCACTACAATCAAATACTGTGTTGAGAAGGATCCTGAGACTGATTTTAATCTCACAGAAAGAATGTTGTTATCGATTAGTGATGCCTGCAGCAATTGTAGAATAAAGGAAATGGTGACACAGGGCTTAGGTTCTTGGCATCCCTGACATAGCTATCAGTCAGGGTTAAAACAGGTAGTTCAGTAGAAGAAATTTACTATGGAGAACTAGTTATAAGTGTTGGAAAAGCCAAAAGGGGAAGCAGGGAAAGCAAGACAACCCAATGGTCGACGACCACAGGAACCCACTGCTACCCATAGCTCTGAAGGACAATGAGAGAGGTATGTGCAGGCTGTTCCCCCAAAGAGCTGTGTAGCCAAGGCCATCAGGTGTGAACCAGAGTCACAGAACAGATGGAGCCCCTGCTAGAGACCAGAGTCAGCTTCTTGGTCTGTGATCTGTGCACTCCCATGGAATAGCACACTCAAAGGGCCCCAGGGCACACTTGGTTTAATACTCTGCTGTCATCTTAACAGTTTTAATAATTTTTAAACAAGAGGCCTACATTTCTATATTATACCAGGGCCCAGAAATTATGCAGCCTCTCCTGCCAGAGAGGCTACACAAGTAGGGAGATGAAGATAAATACTCAGGCTGTTCCATCTTTCCATCCTGCATCCTCCCACTGCCTCCCACTGGCCTAACTTAAGTGGAAGCTCTTGAGAAAGTGTGGTTTATAGGGACTGATCCTGAGAGACAGGGCATGACAGGGGAACAGTGGGGAGATCAGAGAGCTGATAGGAAAATACTTGCCACCTGCAACATAGGTGGTGGTAGTTGTTGTTCAGTCGCTGTCATGTCCAACCCTTTGCAACCCCATGGACTGCAGCACACCAGGCTTCCCTGTCCTTCACTGACTCCGAGTTTGCTCAAACTCATGTCCATTGAGTCAGTGATGCTATCCAACCATCTCATCCTCTGTCGCCCCCTCTTCCTTCTGCCCTCAATCTTTCCAACATCAGAGTCTTTTCCAATGAGTTGGCTCTTCACATCAGGTGTATATATTATCATGGACAGATCTTCAAATATCAATGATTTTGAAAGTTATAGAACATGGATATATGATCCTGTTGATCTAAATGTGTATATATTTATATTCATTTTTAACATTCAGGAGATAAATACATCAAGGTGCATAAAATATGTCAGGTGATATATAAATCAAGGTATTTAAAATAGCAGTAGGTGAGTAAGATTATGACCATCTTCCTAGACTTCTATTTAACTATATTTTCTAACATTTCACATGTATCCCTATCTATAATTAATATATCCCCATATATATGCATACCTGTATATGTACATATGGGCTTCCCTGATGGCTCAGAGGGTAAAGAATATGCCTGCAATGCGGGAGACCCAGATTCAGTTCCTGTGTCACGAACATCCTCTGGAGGATGGAATGGCTACCCACTCCAGTACTCCTGCCTGGAGAATTCCGTGGGCAGAGAAGGCTGGCGGGCTGCAGTCCATGGAGTTGTAAAGAGTCAGACGTGATTGAGAAACACTAACACATATGTACTGATCTACTCAATATACATGATGTGTTGTTGTTCAGTCGCTCAGTCATGTCCAACTCTTTGCAACCCCATGGACTGCAGCACGCCAAACTTCCCTGCCCTTCACCATCTCCTGGAGCTTGATATACATGATATTATACTACATAAAGAAGCTTTACTTTTTTAACTTTAAAATATACAAACAGGACCTGCTTGTAAAATGACCGATTTTGTCATTTTACCATTAGGGGAGCTAGAACAGAAACTTAACTACTAACCCAATTTGTCAAATACGGTGGAGAGATGGAGAAGGATGAGGACTGAGGAAGGAGACCTTAGACTAGTTAACTGGAGAGCCTACTGGGGATGATCTGAAGCATCAGTCAGTTCAGTTCGGCCACTTAGTCATGTCTGACTCTTTGCGACCCCATGAATTGCAGCACACCAGGCCTCCCTGTCCATCACCAACTCCAGGAGTTTGCCCAAACTCATGTCCATCGAGTTGGTGATGCCATCCAGCCATCTCATCCTCTGTAGTCCCCTTTCCTCCTGCCCCCAATCCCTCCCAGCATCAGGGTCTTTTCCAATGAGTCAACTCTTCGCATGAGGTGGCCAAAGTATTGGAGTTTCAGCTTCAGCATCAGTCCTTTCAATGAACACCCAGGATTGATCTCCTTTAGGATGGACTGGTTGGATCTCCTTGCAGTCCAAGGGACTCTCAAGAGTCTTCTCCAACACCACAGTTCAAAAGCATCAATTCTTCAGTGCTCAGCTTTCTTCACAGTCCAACTCTCACATCCATACATGACTACTGGAAAAACCATAGCCTTGACTAGACAGACCTTTGTCGGCAAAGTAATGTCTCTGCTTTTCAATATGCTATCTACGTTGGTCATAACTTTCCTTCCAAGGAGTAAGTGTCTTTTAATTTCATGGCTGAAATCACCATCTGCAATGATTTTGGAGCCCCAAAAAATAAAGTCTGACACTGTTTCCACTGTGTCCCCGTCTATTTCCCATAAAGTGATGGGACCAGATGCCATGATCTTCGTTTTCTGAATGTTGAGCTTTAAGGCAACTTTTTCACTCTCCTTTTTCACTTTCATCAAGAGGCTTTTTAGTTCCTCTTCACTTTCTGCTATAAAGGTGGTGTCATCTGCATATCTGAGGTTATGGATATTTCTCCTGGCAATCTTGATTCCAGCTTGTGCTTCTTCCAGCCCAGCGTTTCTCATGATGTACTCTGCATATAAATAGTTTTAGTAAATCAGGGAAGGCTGGAGTTTGATTTCAAGTTGATGATGAGAAACGATAAGCAGCAAGTTAAAGTACAGTAACCAGAATAGGACGAGAAGAGAAAGCAGTGGGATGGATTTTCAAAGGGTAGCTTGGAGAGCTGAGGGGAGAAAGGCATGCCTGATACTGGGCAACCAGGGCTGATGTCACCCAAGTCTCAGGCCCAGAGTTGGGGGACACCAGCCCTGGGTTTCCCATGGGGTTGCCCTTCTAGGACAGGCTTGGGGAGTTAGACCATTTCTCTTGTAGAGTAGCTGCTCTTGATTTTTTGTTTTCTCCTGAAAACCCTGCTAGAACTGGCAGTTGTTTAGGAAAACCACAGCCTGATATTCCATGTGGGTCATAATCTCAGCCAGCCTTTCATCTCCTGACAACTTTTCCCTCTGTACCTACATTAGGTTATAGTTTCAGTATTTTTGTTTAAATACAGGATGTTTGCAAGTAATCTGATTTTCTGTGGGCTGGTGTTTACCCAATAGGAAAGCAGAATAGAATTTCAATTTTTAAGACTGTCTAACTAGTTCCATAAAAAAGTAGATGATTTACATGTAATTTTTGAAGGAAAGCTCTAAATGCTTTCCTACTGAATAATTGACCGTTTTCAAAGTTAATTTAGGCTTAAAGCTACTCATTTAAGGAATTATATCTCAAGATACTGAGCTTGAAGTCAGTCACTCCCAACACTTACAGTGATTAAATTTTTGTAGGTAGTTGACTCTGTCGTGTTTTTGTAATGCTTCAAAAACCCATTTGAGGGAAAATTCCCTTTTCTCCTCCTGTCATTTCTTCAAAAAAATGCCTTGTTGCCTTGACAGGAAGCAAACAAAGCTTTGTGCTCAATATTGTTAAAGCAATCTTAAAATAAGTGGTTTACGCTTAATGTTTTTCTCTCTTAGCTAAGAACCAAGGGAGGAAAACTCTTCAAAGTTCTGTGTATATTAATTCATCCAATGAACACTTATGTAATTCAGCAAGGAAAGTCTTTGGAATTGAGATCATATGGTATATAGTTGCCTTGGTTAATTTCCCACTGTCAACCCCTGAAACACAGTTCTAATCTATGTTTACTTATTCTTCTCATTCAGAATCATTAACCCTGCCCTCCTCCTTTAGGTTAATTCTCATGTTTGTCCCACCGGAAATCACCCAGTTTTTTTCCTTAATCACTATACATCACATTCAAACCACTCTTCCTCTCAGAAGAGCTGTTTGCCAACGCTTATCACCAACCACAGTCTGCTCAGCTGCAGAAGACTGTGTGACAAAGGGCCAGAAATGTGACACTGTCCTTGAAGACATCAGCAAATTTTACATCATTATCCCGACTAAGAGAGAAAAAGAAAGATTCTTGAAAAGGTGTCAGATTATTTTCTTTTGTCAGAGGTTAAGTGGCTAATTAATTTGCAACTCTGCCTTTCCACAGCCTTTTTACACCTGTCTGATAAAATAAATTATAAGCCATAAAAAATGAATCATCCCCTTATTTGGACATGGATGAATAAAATCCTTGAAAATGTTTCTTTTTTACAATGATTTCAAAATGATAGACATTAGGTTCTTGTTTCCATCCGTATGAGCTCCAAGTTCAGTGTACTCCATGAAGCAGTGAGTGCCTCCTCAGGGTCCAGGTACTTTGAGGGTGTCAAGATTAAAATAAACTTGAGTTACTCACCTGAGAGTAAGGTGAGAAGACTCTGCATAAAAAGCTGGAAGGAGAAGGAAGACGCTATTACTAATAGGGTGCCCAGAGAAGCCATTGTATAATGGTCTGTTGCGTCTTGAACTGGTTTTTGAAATTTGGGTTCAATACCAACATATAGAAATAGTGGGAGGGAGGAAAGACTGATCATAGAATGAGTAAAGAAAAGTAGTGGGAAGATAAAAGGGAAAAGAGGCTGGGGCCAGGTTGTAAAAGACTTAAAGTGATATAAAATGTGTTTTAAATTCAACTCTTCGGGCAGAAGATACAGAATATTCTTCTTCACTTGGTATGATGGTAGCTGAGTATGAAGAAGAAAACTCCAAGAGCCGTGTTGGGGATGCATCCAGGATAGATATGATGACAGGGAACCAGTGAGAATTCCAGTGGAGAAGATAGGAGAAGGGGAGGGCCTGGACAAAGGCAGCTGGAGTAGGAATGAAGATTCGGAGGGAATGGACAAGATACAGGAGGGAAGCTGGTTCTTCAGAGCATCATGACCAACTAAGATACCAAGAGAAAGGAGAAAATGAAAATAATACTAAGGGTTTTTTTTTTTTTTCGCTCTGTAGTATGCAGGATTTCTGTTGCCTGAAAAGGGATCCAGCCCTTGTCCCTGCAATGAAAGCATGGAGTTTCAACCACTGGACCAACAGGGAAGCCCCAATACTAAGATTTTTGATGACAATACTGTTATGGTGTCATTAACAGAATTAGGGAAGATAAGATGAGGAGGAGCTTTGAAAAGGAGACAACGTGAAGAGTTTAAAAATATCAAGTGAAAGTCGCTCAGTTGTGTTTGACTGTTTGTGACCCCATGGATTATACAGTCCGTGGAATTCTCCAGGCCAGAATACTGGAGTGGGTAGCCTTTCCCTTCTCCAGGGAATCTTCCCAACCCAGGCATCTAACCCAGGCCTCTCACGTTACAGGTGGATTCTTTACCAGCTGAGCCACAAGGGAAGCCCACTCTCAAAAAAAAAAAAAAAAAAATCAAGGCAGAGCCTTAATGGATATACAAGTGAATGTTGACAGTGGAATTAAGAATAGGGAATTGGACCTTAGGAGAGAGAATAGAGTAGGGACATATATTTTGGAATCATTGGCATAAGGACATTAGCTAAAATGCAAAAATAAATGAAATCTCCAAGATGTCCTGACATTTAATCACACAGAATATCTACCTTTAGAGAATGGAAGAAAGATGAAGGACATGAGAAGAATCTACAAGAAAGGAAGAAAAACCAGGAAAATGCAGTATCCCAGACGCCAAAGGAAGGTTGCTTTTTTTGCCAGAATGCAAAGAAAGGCTCAAGATATAAATGGAAAGTGAGAAAGCAAAAGCAATCCATATAAAAATTCCATTGTCAAAAATTTAGGAGTGAAAAAAAAAAGAGAGAGAGATGGTTAGAAGCTGGAAGAAATACTAGATGTGAGGGAAGGTATTTTGAAATAGAAGAATTCATTCCACAAAGAAGATGTCACTGAAGGTGCAAAGGAGAGAAGCAAACAAACTCTGGAATGTTCCTGCATGAGTCAAGGTCAGACGCTACCTAGGGTCATCAAAACCATGGTCCCAACAGCAAGGAAGTCTATGGAGCATAGAAAACAAAGAACCTTAGCTAGGTGACATTCCTGCAGAGAAGCAAGTAAAAACAAGGATCTTGGGAAGCTCTGATACATAACGCTGGAGGACCAAACAAGGAGATTTTCGATCCTAAGACCCCAAAAGGATGGAAAGCTATAAAACCAAGGCATACAAGACAGGTCTTGCTTGGATGGGAGGAAAACTAAGGAGCCTCCGGGGAAGGAGCCATCTGCTAGAGAGGGTTTTGGGAGTGGATCCAGTCAGAGTTACAAAAGACTTGTACTGGCCCTGAGGGGGAGTGTGATAGGAAATCAGATGAATAGCAGTGTTTCTGAGCAGCATCAGGGGCACAGCTGAGATTAGAGAGCATTGATTTGTAGTGCATCCATTTATATATAAAAATTATACCATGTACATGAGTATTGGCTACCTAGCCAAGAGCTAATGCACACATACAATATTTTATCTCCAGTAATGGTACTTAAATTTTTTTAGTAAACTCCAACAGTCAAACACAATTCTAACTTGACCTCCCTCCCCATGTGGGCGCATTTACTGAACGCTGCCTCGATGCCTTTTACTCACTCAGCATTTCTTGTTAGTTTTTAAAAACCAAAAAGAATTGATTTGTTTTCCTCTGCAGTTCTGAAATCATCCCACTCATTAGGTTGGATCTAGGAGAAAGGGAAGAAAAAAAGATTTTCTATTTTGAATGTGTTTGTAATTTTGGCAAGAAAAAAATCATCTCTGAGAATTATATTCTTGGACACCTTGGGTGGAAGGTGACCAGTGCTTCCTTTGCAATCAACACATGTTGAACCAGTGGGAGCATGCTGGAAAGCACCTTCATTTGTCCTGGTTCTGTGACACTTGTCAGACACTTACCTACCTCTCAGCCCTCTGCTCTCCTGTAGGATTTGGCCGAAGTTGTATTGAAGAGTAGCAAGCACAGCGATACAAGAGAAGCAGATGGTGATTTGAAAGCATTTTTCCCTGGGAAAAAGAAAAAGGTTGCAAAGAATGAATTCTGCTCTCACCTAAGTTAATTGAATAGGGACCTCATGACCCACTGTACCTAAGACCAATGAATTAGTGGCAGGGACTTTTCTTTGGAGGAGGGCATTTTTATGAGTACTTTCATTTATACAGCATTTTCTTTTTGTAAAATGCTAACAAGAATTTATTAGTGAACCTTCACTGCAGACCCCAAAATGACAAGCATTCTTTTGTGTTGATGGCCCATTAGAAAAGGACCATTGGTTCCCAGGACCAAGAGATTTGTCTCTATGCCGCTGATAGGAAACTCTGGGGTTCTGGCTGAGGAGGTGACAGAAGTCAATGATAAGGCTAGTTTTGCCTTTGAGTCCAGTCCCCACAAAGTATCTGATTTTCAGTTCTGCATTTTGAGTCTTCAGAATGCCAGAAATCACAATTTGTATTGCTGGGAGTCAGCTTCAACTTCACTGTACATTTCTCATTCAGCAGATCCTCCTGGCATTTGGTGGGAGGAGATATGGTTCTGGTTTTCATGTGAGGCCATGAAACCACACAAGCGTTAAATCACAAAGCCTAATGGTGGCAGTCAAGGAGAGAACCCAGACCTCAGAACTAATTGGGACCAGAAATCAAAGCAAACAAAGCAAGGTCCTGCATTCGCCTTTCTTAAGTCCGACTGCAGGCCTTGTATTTTCTTAGCTCTTCCATATGGGTCTCAATTTTGAGCAATAATAATTATTGACATGCTTTTATTGTGATCATCGCTATTACAAGAAGTAATTTCCAGCTTTATGTGTGATATTTAAGAAATTAGAGGTGACGTCTCATTTAACTCTCACACACCTGTGAGTATATGTGGTAGCCTACCAATGCATGTCAAATGTATTGCAAGTGCATAGACATCTAATTGTATAAAAACTAGTGCTGTATCATCATTAACTTCTGTTCTTCACCCCCAGTACATTGGTGTTTAAAACAAGAAAGTGATTTTGGATTTTAGCCAGGGACTTTTGAGAAACAACACAGAAAATGACAAACAAGGAATAGGCATCATTCTTCTAAATCCATTCTGTCCTCTTGAACACATCCTAACTTCCCTCTTGCCTTATTCTCTCATGATATCAATCAATATTGCAAATGAAGCAGCCAATCCCAGCCAGATTCTCTGCTGTCCACATATCTCTCTTGTTACCTGTTATTAGTATCAGATAACAAGACCAATCAGTAATTCACTTGCCCTCTTGAATGGGAGTCATTTAATTATACAGTACACATAAAAATGATTCAAAACATATATTGGGTTGGCCAAGGAGTTCATCCAGGTTTATCTGTACGATGTTGTGGAAAAACTTGAATGAACATTTTGCCTAACCTAATATTTAGGATTTATACATTTCTATCCAACCTGGAGGAGGCAATGGCACCCCACTCCAGTACTCTTGCCTGGAAAATCCCATGGACGGAGGAGCCTGGTAGGCTACAGTCCATGGGATCGCTAAGAGTCGGACATGACTGAGCGACTTCACTTTCACTTTTCACTTTCATGCATTGGAGAAGGAAATGGCAACCCACTCCAGTGTTCTTGCCTAGAGAATCCCAGGGACAGGGGAGCCTGTTGGGCTGCCATCTATGGGGTCACACAGAGTCGGACACGACTGACTCGACTTAGCAGCAGCATCCAACCTATCACAGTCCTGGTTCTTGAGTCTGCACTCTGAAAGTCAGATTCCAGACTAATCTTGACTGAATCACAATAATCAAGGTTGAAGAGAGGGCAGGACCAAAAACTGTTACTTTCTCATTTCTGATATTAATGTATTCCAGATTTTTTTTTTTTTAAGAAAAAGGTGCTTGCTTAAGTGACAGATGATTTTGACTTTTGCTTTGACGACTCCATAAAGGAGAAATACATTTCCTTGCAAAGTGAGAGAGCAGATCAGGTGCTAGTATCATAATTTAATTCCATAACAATTAGGTAGGAGACAAGAAAGGAAGCCCCTTCCAGAGAGACGCCTGCTCCTCAAAGGGGTTCTTAAAGAGTACACATGGGTACTATTATCCGTTATCCTAATGTAAATAGGTCAACAAGAAGTGGAATTTGATCTCACTCCAGAGCCCATACTTTTAACCAGTATTTTATATTGCCTGCCTCTTATACATCCCTCTCTTCCATGGAAGAAGAATTGCTGGTTAAGAGCTAATTGCGTTGTGCTTTGAAAAATTCTAGTCATTAAGGACAGCCCACCGTGTTCCCCAGTGGTGTCTAAACCTAGATAGTGTCAGATCACCTAAACATCACAGACAGGCCTGGGCTGAGTCTGAGCTCTGCCATATGCCAGTTGTGTAAGGCACACATTCAGCCTTTTTATCACAGGTTTCCATACCTGGAACCAAAGAGTAAGAGTCCATGTCCGATTCTTGGTTCAAGGATCCCCTGAAATAAGTAAACTCTATTTCTATACAAATATTAGGTGCTCTTTATTATCAAAATTGTTGCTCCAATGTTAATGTTGTCCTCGCTCAGTGGTTCTTGTTCAAATATACATCCCAGAATTACAAAATAATGTTGAAGGGACTCGAAGCTTCATGGTTTATATTACCCTGCTATGAGATTATGGAAGCAGAATAGTCCAAGGCAAAGCAAGCTGAATTAAGATACAAAAAACAAGAATTTTGAACTCTACTTCTCATAACCCAGCTTCAGCTTTCTCATCTATCAAATAAAAAAGATAGATAATAGTCTATTTTGTGAGGGCCAAATGAGTTTTTTTTTTTTAATGCATGTGTTTATAAACTTGGACATTACATAAATGCAGATTATTACTATCAATCCTCATGAATTGGAATCTAGGCTTTCTGGCACGAAATAAATAAATAAACATTAGCACTTAGCATCTGATTGAAAAAGCAACATATTTTTTGTTAACAAACTCATTTATTTTTTCTTTTCTTTTGTAGTGATAAGAGAAAGTTACAGGATAAATCATCTGCAAGTCTTTTGTCTTATCAAGATGGTTCATGGGATGAAGATCCTTGAAAAGCATGGAACTAGAAGGTCAATTTCCCACTCTTGACTGAACAATAAAAAGTATCTTTCCATACCGAATACACAGAAAGGATATCAGTGAAACATTCTATGTTTTTTCCTTGTCATCACATCATAGTCTACCATAGCTAGAACATATCCAAGAATACTTAATTAAAAAACAAAAATGGCAAGGAAACAAAACCCCATATTCAACTACAGCTATGAGATATTAAATCCTCTGTTCAAGCTCAGTTGACAGCTTTGTCCTGGCAGAGTTGGGACCAGAACTCTCCAATCACCTGACTCTATCTAGTATGTTCCTACCAGAGTTCATTACTCCTGAAATAAGGTACAAGCCAATTGAGGTGCTTATCATGGCATTTTGTTTCTTGAAAAATCTTGGAAACCATGTAATATAAAACGTCTTGCTGGTAAAGAAAGCTATTTATTCTAGCTATGAAGCAGTGTTGTTTTTTGTTTTTTTACTGTAGAACCCTACAGAACACAAGCAAATTTCATTTCAGATGATTTTCATTTTTAATATCGAGACTCCCTCATCAAAAGCAAATGCTGGGAAAGGGTTGGAAGCCAAACTTATTTATACAATAGACACTTATCCAAGGAAATGGGCTGTAGGGAAATTAGCATGTCTTGAATGATGTTATTCCTGAAATGTCAATCAGTCATTATAGCATTTGCTTCTCTCATGGTATTCTCAAAATGGATTATTGTCCCTGAATTTTTAATAACAATTTAGTGGTTCAAAATACCGACAGTGATGTATGACGACAGCTTAAAAAAAGTGCTCTGGCTTTCTGTATTGCATAAACAGAACACAATTGTGTCTCTCTAGCCAGTGTCAGAATCATTCTCGACAAAGATAATGTTGAAGCCATCTGCCAAGAGAAGGTCAAAAACATACAAAGAAAATAAATCATGACAAACATGGAATTGGCTAAAGGTTAAGGATTTAAAGGACAAACACATATTTGGAAGCACAAATCACCCCTCATAGCGTAATAATTTAAACAACCTCACCTCTGGATTCCTAAATATCTGGCTTAGTAGCTGCATGTATTTCCAGAAATATTGCAAAACTGAATGAACAAACAAATGGAAAATGTAAGCAGTAAGGATGTCAGAAACTTTTAGGTTCGTTATAGCTTGCTTTAATTTTGTACAGAGGCTCATGACTTGCAATTAACTAGCTTCTTTGCACTAGAAAAATCCTATAAATAAATGCGTTGATTCCAAAAATGTTATTCCTGTGACATTCTAGGAATTGTTGGATAACTCAGTCATAGCCTTGTGGGCAGAAAAAGAAAAGTTGATATGTAAGCAGTGGCTTTGGATCATGGGCCTAAGAGTCAGTGCTGGAGCCTCAAATGACAATAAGTTATAATATTCCCTTCTCCTCCCTGCATCTATTCATTCAGAGGGTCTCTGCAGCAGGCAGTCACCATGCTTAACTCATGCAAAGCCAGCATCATGAGTAAGCTTCATTTGCATGTTCATAGACAAAAGGAAACCTCAGGAATCCTATTCACAGGGAATATTATATAAACACAGTGGAACTATGCTTCGGTCAAGACAAAAGCTAAAATTTATAGCTCCTTTCTGATGGAATTAATATTTATGAAACCAGTGTTTCCCAGAGGAAAGCTCTCCAAAAATAAAAAGTTAATAACAAGAATTGATTAAAAAAACTCTGTGTGCTCCAGTCCTTGACTCTATTACAGCCCTCATCAAACACGGCCTGGAATGATAATGAATGTTTTGATCCAACTTCATCAATAATGTGCAAGCTTGTTGAAGATACGACACTTTCTGCTCATCTGCACCCCACACCCAGAACATCTCATTGCTTGGCACATGAGATGTTCTCAATGTGCATTTGCTAATCTGTTGACTGTTAACTACATGAAGATGGGAATTGTATCTTATTCTCTACTAGAACCCATTGCCAGAGCCGGGCCAGGCACAGAAAAGGTGCTCTATAAAAATTTGTTTGAATAAATAAGTAAATGCCAAGTAGATCCCCAATTCACTTTCCTTCAGCACACTCCAAATAATTCCTCTTTGCTAAATTCAATAGGCTCACTAAATCTAGCCTATTTTCATGAAGCCAAGCCCCAGAGGTCCTCTCTAGTAGGGCTTCTACTTCACAGGTAAGGAATAGCTCTCATTCCCGCAGTGGGGCTAATTTTTGTCCATTTCTTAATTTAAAAATCTTAATCTAAGCTATCTATTCTTATTTTTAAGAAACAAAAGACAGAAGTGTTTAACATAAAAGGGAAAATGGTCTTTTCACCTGTCTTATTCTTTGGAGGTATCTTTTACGCACAAAGTTAGTCAACAAAATAAGACTCTAGTTGAGGATAACTCAACTATTGCTGTGACTTCCCTGGTGGCTCAGGTGGTAAAAGCGTCTGCCTATAGTATGGGAGACCCAGTTTCTATCCCTGAGTTGGTAAGATCCCCTGGAGAAGGCAACAGCAACCCACTCCAGTACTCTTGCCTGGAAAATCCCGTGGATGGAGAAGCCTACAGTCCATGGGATCCCAAAGAGTAGGACAGAACTGAGCGATTTTACTTTCACTTTCAACTATTGCTAACCTATATTAGAAGTTACAGAGTGTTTTCCCCCTCAGTTAAGAGGGATGAGTAATAGATTCTTCATTTTAAGTCCCATCAGAAAAACAGACAGTAAATGCCCTATTGGACAGTCTTTTGTTTATGCCTGTCAATTCTCTGACCAAAGTATCTCACAAAATAAACTAAATCAAGATAAAGCACAGTTAACAATCTATGGTTGATATAAATTGCCCGTAGTGCCACAGTCTCTCAAAAGATTCACAAGGGTCTAAAGTGGCACAAAAGTGGCTAAATATCCGTCCCTCCTGGATTGCTTGTACTTCCAGCAGGCAGATCGGATCACTGTATTCCACTGCAGAGGATCTACAGGCAGGGCTTTCTCTCCAAGTGGTCTCAACATCCTCTTTCAGCCGAGGAACTAAATAAAGATGTCTTCCTAGCTTGTGGCATCCTGTCCCCCCACCCCCAGAAACCTGTGATGCCCATTGGGAACCATAAATATCTGTTGGGAAAAGAGAGAACAACATCCCCTTTCTCTGCTGTGACTGGCACCTCTTCCTTTATCCCTGAATCTCTCAAGAGTCATGGTCATGTCTAGGCAAAGACATCTTGGCAGAAAGCAAGGTCTCAATTTCTTTTCTGAGCCAGACTTGCCCGTTTTTCTTTCTGGCCTTTTTAATTCTAAAAGTGTTTCAGATGGTTGGCTGCCTCGGTCCTCCTGATGACTGTAAACCAGCATATCTCTCCTCCCCAGTGTTAGTGCTTATTGGGCTAAGCATGACGATTAAGAACAGATGCTGAAAAACAATGGCTCCTCTAAGTCACCTTTGGTTTTTCCGCATTGTGATTATGAATTTGAAACCCAATACCTGTTGTTGCTTTTCAAAGTGTACATTTGTGTATATGTACAATGAAGGCTATGACCTTTATGTGTTTGCATAATGCTGATCACACTGACTATTAACTGGGTGCCTATAATCAATCAAATTCTGAAACACATGAATTCTCTTCTAGTCAGCAATACTTTCTTCTTAAGATTTCAGGCTATGACAGACATAGCGTCTGGAGATGATAAACTATGTGAGTCTGTCTCTGGAATATCACTATTTCAGGGTCTGCTAACAATACTTGCCAAGTTAGATGGGGTAGGGTGGAGAATGGAAGCAAGTTGTACATTATCCTAATAGATTAAGAAAATATAATCCCATTTGGATCATTTCCTGGGCTTCCATCCAAACCATGAGATAGCTTTGCTAATCATTAAAATGTACAGGGAGAAGGTGGGCTTTTTTTTCATAACTATATTGTATTTCTAAAGGGCACTGTATTCATTTCTTTATGAGTGTAATCTAATCAGAAAAATAATTGATTCAAAGGATGATTATTCTATGAACAAACTTTCTATTGTTTTAGACTGGAACAGCAACCCTCATCCTATTTCAGGTTTTTAGTTTATACATGTATGCTAATGAATAATTATTTTCAGGAAACAACTTTAAATATTTTCAATTGCTTTTTACTGCTTCAGCAAATTTTGGTCACCCTGCAGTTAGGGTCAAGTCCATGAAGCAAGGACAACCAAGAGTAACTGAGGTTTGGAAAAACTAGAAATGCACCTTAAAGTCAAATGAACACTTTTACATGCCCTGGGTCAATAGAAGATAAACTGATTATCCATTAACATGACATGAATTTATCATGTGTACCCATTAAACAATAATAACAATGTGGGGGTGATTCACCAGGATGACCTTTGGGTTACTACATTCTTTTCATTTCTTATTTATGTGCTAACCAGGCCTGGGGTCAGTGACAAATAGATTTGTTGTTTATGTTACCAATGTGTTATAGAGACTGTTACAATTATCACTCATAATCAGAAAAAAAATCCATGCTTTTTATGAAAAATAATTCATAATAAATAAATTTTTGTTATTGTTTATGTTTCTAATCATGCTCTTTATTCTGAATGAGAAATAGTTGTATTCAGTGAATACCAATCTCTGCCTGCTGGTCTTCTTAAACTATACCAACACCTGGACTAACTATTAAATTATATAATTTAAGTGTGTTTGTGAATTCATTATCCCAAATAAATGGCTATTATTTTATGATGTTTGTGAAAAACTATTTTATACTGCTGTTTCAAAAAAGGTTTCTCTTATTTAAATGCATTTTTAAAGGCAAATTCTGAATTAATTTGATTTTTTAAAAAACTGAAAGTGGCTTCTAGACAGAGAAAGGGAGCAAATCTATGAAGATGTAGTAAGTATCAGGAACTGTGTTATCTGAATCGTTTGTTTTATTTAATCTTTAAAGCAATTCATAAACTCAATAATATTACCCTATTTTATAGATATGGCTTCCCCAGTAGCTCAGATGGTGAAGAATCTGCCTGCAATGCAGGAGACTCAGGTTCAAACCCTGGGTCAGAAAGATCTCCCGGAGAAGGGAATCCACTCCAGTATTCTTGCCTGGAGAATTCCATGGACAGAGGAGCCTGGCAGGCTACAGGACAGGTGATTGCACAGTAGGACACGATTGAGAAACTAAGACACATTTTCTGAATGAGGAAAAAAACGCGGCTCTGAACATTTATAAAAAAAACATGTCCAAATTTACAGAGTTAATGTGTGGTGGAACATTCAGGGCCATTGGATGCCCAAACTGTGTGAGAGGCCGGACTATGAAATCATTAAGCCCCTGAAATGGTACACTGATTAGGATGCCGATCAGTGAAATAAGAAGCCAAAGCATCTTTCCTCATATAAAAAAGATTCATTGTAAAATTGGCTTTCATATTTCTCCATTTTCGCCATTCAGCTAGCCTGTAAATGCCTTGAGAATGTGGATTCATACTTTTTTATCTATTCTAGGGTATCTTACCATGGGCACTCAATAAATATTTGTATATATATTAGTCAGACATCTTCTGATTAATAGAAGTGGTTGAAAGTCAACTTAAAATTAGTCATGTACAAAAAATATATAACTGAAAAATGCAAGAGTAGATCTGGCACAGGCCCAGATAGATGTAGGACCTCAAAAGATGCAACATTTCTCTTTGTTTCTAAGACAGATACTTTCCATATGGTGGACATGATAGCCACCAGCAGTGCAAGACTCATATTCCTTTTGCACCGCAGTCCCAGAGCAGATGGCATCCTCCATAAGACCCTGGGAAGGACTCTAGTTTTCCTAGATTGAACCATATACCTATCTTCAGACTGATCACTCTGCCCAGGAAGAAGTATTTCAATTGCCTACACTTCTGGAGTGAATGATGTCGACTCTGAAATTTCCATTAAAATCAGTTGCCACACAAGAGGAATAATTACCAACTAGAACAGGAGGAGGAAGAGAAGAAGAAGAAAAATCATGCATTGAATTTCAAAACCAAAAGTAAACTTTGAGAGAATTTATTGCAACATTCCATGAAAGATATTGAACATGCCATATTCAGTATACAGATAAAATATCTAAGATCCAGAGAGGAAAAGTGAATTTCCCACAGCCATACAACTTGATGGGGTCAGAAGGGCACAATGTACTATGCTGAACTACTTCTGATTTTATTAGCTTTGAAAAGGGGCTGCAATAGAAAATGTATGTTTGGATTTCTCGGATGGTCCAGTGGTTGAGACTTTGCCCTTCCAAGGGAGAGACTGCAGATTCGATCCCTGGTCAAGACAGCCAAGACCCACATCACACAATGTGACCAAAAAAAAAAATCCATGACTACAAAATAATTATAATCTTCATAAAAATCAACAATATCAGCTTTTCAGAAACTTTTGTTGCTTCAAAATGAAGAAAGATCTCATGGGAAAGCAAATTGCTAGAGAAAAAGAATACTGAGATATCTCTGAAGACCACTTTTCAAGTCAAATTCAATATGACATTAGGAAGTCTATATTAAAAATGGGGACAATAACAAATGGTGAAGATGTAGAAACATTGGAACCATACATTACTGATAGGAATGTAAAATACTACAGCTCCTTATATGTGAATATTCTTAGCAATATTATGCATAATAGCCAAAAAATTAAAACAACCCAAAAGTTCATCAAATGATAAAGAGATAAACAAGATGGTATATCCATACAAGGGAATGTTACTCATCTATGAAAAGAAACAAAGTATTAATATATGCTACAATACAAACAAACTTTGAAAATATTATGTTTCATGAAAGAAGCCAACCACAAAATACTATATAGTGTTTGATTCCATTTTTAGTAAATGTCCAGAATAGGTAAATCCATAGAGAAGAGAAGTAAATTCAGTGACTGCTAGAGGACTGAAAGAAGGTTTTTGTAGAGAGTTTATTTTTAAAGCAATAAAAGTATCCTGAAATTAGATAATTGTGATGGTTGCACAACTTTGTGAATATAGCAAAACCCAGTGAGTTGTGCAATACATACATACACACGTATTCCCATTTGAAGCATACTTATTAAGGGCCCACCACATGTTGTCTTTTATTATATGATTGGAGATACAGACACAAACAACATAGCTGTGGTTCCAGCTCTCATGGGCAGTGTTGAAAGGAAGGTGTGTTTTCATCATTCCGATAAAATCCCTTATGCCTGGTTACTGGTTAACCCTTGGTCTCATACCACCCTGGCTCCTCTCTTAAAATGGGTGAATTTTGTGGTATTAAATTATTCCTCAGTATGTTTTTTTGAAGGCATATTTTGTATTAAAAAAGAAAAAGGAAGGTGTGTTTAGTGTGCCAAAGAAAAATGCCAACAAAGGAAAGTTATTGCTTTGGTTAAGAGACACTTACGAGGATTTCCTTTAGAAACAAACAGACTAGAAAAGTCTGTATCAGGTATTGTGTTCTCTCTATTGGTGCCAGTGGCTCAGGGGGTAAAGAATCTGCCTGCAATTAGGGAGACCCAGGTTTGATCCCTGGGATGGGAAAATCCCCTGGAAATGGGAATGGCAACTCACTCCAGAAATTCTTGTCTGGAAAATTCCTTGGACAGAGGAGCCTGGCAGGCTACAGTCCACGGGGTCACAAAGAGTCAGATATGACTGAGTGATTAACACTTTTACGAGAGAAAACTCAATAAAAGGTATATTAGTGAGTGGGTTGCAGCCATAGGAAACAGAGGTTCAGTACTACAGGACCCACTGAGATGTAATAAGTTCATGTTGCAGAATTTTAGGATACTGACCCCCACCCTCATCGATGGCCTTCATGAGAATGCACAACTCCTGTAATTCTGGAAAAAGCCTCCAACTGAAAGTGGTCAGTGTGTACAGGAACTGTCCTCCATGGCTCCAAATAAACTTAGAAATGGGCCAAGGGAATATGGGACAGGCATGAACAACAAGTGTTGTAGAAAACATCCATCAAAAATCTGTGTATATTTGCTCTCATCCAATGAACACCAACCCTGATGCTGGGAAAGACTGAAAGCACAAGAGGATGAGATGGTTAGATAGCATCACTGACTCAGTGGGTATGAATTTGAGCAAACTCTGTGAGACAGTGAAGGACAGGGAAGCCTGGTATGCTGCAGTCCATGAGGTGGCAAAGAGTTGAACACAACTTAGAGACTGAACAACAACAGCAATGGAATACCTACTTTTTGCACTGGGAACTTTCATCCACACGGTAGCAGCATACTAAAATGACAGAATTGATAACTATGGAGATTAAGTTTGTCCAGATACTTGCCTCACAAACTCCAAATCTATAAAGTGGTAGCAAATAAGCATTGTGATATTAACATTCTACAAGTAGCAGACAATTTTCCTTTCTATCCACACTACCAAGCTTTCATAAAGATGAATGTGTACCATCCTCAAATTTTCTTGACATAGTGAACCTCCCACTTTTGAGATTACTTTGCACACCTTTGGCATATCTTTCAAAGACTCATTTTACTTTTCAGAATCAAGTCTTGGGCATATTTAAATAAAATCCTGATAAATAAAAGAAATAGATGCATTTGAACTTTGAAAATGGAAAGTGTGAATGAGGTAGAGTCTGTGTGACCCTGTATTCTGGCTGGGAGTGAAAAATGAAAATGAAGGGTCAGGTAGACAATGTGGGCTGATAAAAGAGGGGATAAAACCATGATGTCAGAATATATCTTTGTGGATACATATTTATTTTTAAAACTTGACATTTATTTTTTGTAATTTTAATGTTTGTGACATTTTGATGCTATGTGGAAATGGAACTTACAAAACACATTGGGTTTCAAACGGTCTCGGGGGCAAAAATTTCTCGTTTCGTACTTGCGGTTTGCCTACAGAAACCCAGGAAATATTCAGTGTAGAATAGTAAGTTTTGACATTATTGAACCAACCTACAGAAGACAAGAAACGTGATGAGCAGTAACCAAGGCAATCTCTGAAGCCCTGTAGTAAACCTAACGTTATAAGCTTTCAGATTAATGGGATTCAACTCACATCTGAGAACTTACTATTTATCCAACATTGCTTCTAGCTATGGACAATCCTGAGGTTCAAAACAAACTCTTAGTCATAAAAAAATCTTTGGAGACACAAACTGAATCTAAGTAAAACAGAATAGAAGGTAGGCTCACTCTTTTTAATTATAAACCCAAACTTGGTTTTCTGCTTTGCAGTTTTGGAAACTGATTTGACAACATTAAGAAAGGATTGATCTCTAAGAAGTCCCAAGATGATTTATTCCAGCTTTTGTGTCTATAATTTTCATTTTCTGTGGTTTATTGCTGACAAATCACTCTTCTTAGTCACACTCTTGCTGTCAGTATTCAGTCAGTTCAGTTGCTCAGTTCATGTCCAACTCTTTGTGACCCCATGGACTGCAGCATGCCAGCCTTCCCTGTCCATCACCAACTCCCAGAGCTCGTTCAAACTCATGTCCATTGAGTCAGTAATGCTGTACCCAACCCAGCTGCAGTGTGAACAAGGTTAAGTATTTGAGATTTGGGATTAGACAGTCCAGGTTTGAATGGAGTGATCTCCAAGTCATCCTTAAGTGAGCTTGAGTGTTAATACACCACTCTGAGACTCTGACTATATTTAAAAGGTGCAAATAAACAAACTCATTAATAGAGCTTTGAAATGGCTACAGGATTTAACACTTGTAGTGAAGTTCCTAGTCGTGTCTGGCAAATAAATAGAATCACTGCGTCATTGATATTGCTGATGTTGTTTCAATCCAGTGTTGCTGTCTGGGAGCCATAAACACAGTCTTGTTTCCATCACTTCCAAGTTCTTGAGAACACCTCACATTAGTCTTCAAGTATTGACAAGCATACACTGTAATTGTCAGCTGAGACTTCCATAACAAAATTTCATAGACTGGGCTGCTTAAACAACAGAAAATTTATTTTCTCACAGTTCTGAAAGCTAGAAAGTCAAAGACCAGTATTCAGCAGGGTTCAGTTTCTGGAGCGGCATCTCTTCCAGGCTTCCAGATGGCTGCCTTCTTGCTGTGTCCCGACATGGTCTTTTCTCTGTATGCACGGTAGAAAGAAAGAACTCTCGGTTACCTTTTATTCTATTCTGCTCTATTTTATTCTATTCATCCTATTGGATTAGGGTCTACCCTCATGAACTTGATTAACCTGGCTTATCTCCATAGAGACTGAATCTCCAAACATAGCCACACTGAGGTTTAAGGCTTCAACATATGATTATTTGTGGACACAAACATTCACCCCATGGCACAGACTCTCAACAAAGCTAGTTCCCTCACCCCCTCAGACTCTGAATTTTTCTCTCTTTGACAGTCTCTCCAGAATCTTGGACTTGCAGAAATCAGCAAAAGGAAAACAAGATGCATTGGTGAATATGTTGATTGGGCAACTGATGTTGTTGATATTGAGCAACTGAACCTAAATACTTTCCAAAATGGCGGACCCTAATCATGCAGAAGCTGTCAACTTTCTGAAAATAAAAAGTGTTCAGCAATTGTGAGGAATTACTATTACATTACACAGTTTTATAAGAAAATATTATTGTCTTTGTCAATGTTATCTAGTGTTATTAACAAATTTGTAAACAGCCAATGGTCTTCCTTCTATAATATCATCATTAACACACATCATCAGCAGTATTCTGCATTTTCACAGCTCTTCTTTCAGAAGATTTAATAAGGATTTTAGAAATATTATTCCCTTTATCCTGACAATTTTCCTTACAGTTAAACAAAAGGATTTAAGAAGCTGATCATGTAAATCTGAAGTATATCGAAAGCAGCCAGCCTTCTCACTGAATTAAATCTTTCATTATGCTGAATCCCTGGGACAAAAGGACAATTTTTATGGAAAATTGTCTTAATGAAAATATGAAAGCAGCAAATGAACAAATTAATGAATAAAAATGAACAAAAATTAAAAGGTATGTGATGTGTACACTGTGAATGTGATATACATATTATGTTTACTTGAAGAATTGAAAACTATAGTACTAGGACCATTTCCTGGGTCATTTTTATTCTGCACCTCATAGGTAAGTTGTTTAATATGAAGAGCTGGACTTTTATACCTAAGGTAAAAAGATATTTCTAAGGTGCTTCTGAGAATCCATCAACAATCTTTAAAAAACATGTGAGCCATATTTTACTTCATTTTTCTTCCCGAGAACTAAGATTAAAGAAGACCTTAGGATCTATTTCCATTTAGTTATTGCTCTGATAATAGGAGAAAAAAGAGTGGGAAATTGTCAGAGTGTTGGTTCTGCCGTAAATGCCATGTGCAGGAGTGGAGCAATTTTAATATGAAAACTAAAAAGTGTGTTATACAGTATACAGACACCTTATACAGATGTCTAAAGACTGTGCATGATTGAACACGAAACGTCAAGGCTTGGGGAAGAGAAAGGAAATGCAGTGGTCTCTCAGAGGCTGAGCTCCAGATTCCTGAGGGAGTACCTTTATTCTATACTGTTGTCATGTAGTTGCTCAGTCATCTCCAACTCTTCTGCAACCCAGGGACTGTAGCCCTCCAGTCTCCTCTGTCAATGGGATTTTCCAGGCAAGAATACTGGAGTTAGTTGCCATTCCCTTCTCCAGGGGATCTTCCCAAACCAGGGATCAAATCTATGTCTCCTGCATTGGCAGATACCACTAAGCCACCAGGGAAAACCACTCTATACTGTAATTAATGGTAATTTGGTGAGAATTTTTGGAAAAGAATGACTTATGATTACTTAGACACATCTTTGTGCATTTCAACCAAATGAACCTTAGACAAAACGTACACCTAAGTCATTGACTCAAACCATCTTTTTTGTCCCAAATTGTTCCCAAAGCTTAACATTTTTAAATTAGTGCTCCTGAAGCATTTATTCCAAGTTATAAAAATGCAATCCTTGGGCAGGAGACCCAGGTATCATGCTGGGTCTCCTGACAGTTTAAATCTATGTAAGATGATTTTCAACCACCATCATACATCCTATAGAAAATTTGAAGTCTTCACTGGGAATATTTAGAAATTGTAGTTCAGTTCAGTTCAGTCACTCAGTCATGTCTGACTCTTTGCGACCCCATGGATTGCAGCACCGTACACTTCCCTTTCCATCACCAACTCCCAGAGTTTACTCAAATTCATCTCCATTAAGTCAGTGATGCTATCCAACCATCTCATCCTCTGTCATCCCCTTCCTGAAAGGTTGTTGCTGAACCACGCAGAGACGCCAGGATTCTTGGCCTCCGGAGGAGAAGAATTCAATCCGGGACCAGAAATGAGGCTTGATCACTCAGAGCTTTTGTGTAATAAAGTTTTATTAAAGTATAAAGGAGATAGAGAAAGCTTCCGACATAGACATCAGAAGGGGGTAAAAAGAGTACCCACTTGCTAGTGTTAGCAATGGAGTTATACACTCTCCAATGAATCAAAAGAATGTCTACAGGTTGTAAAGACCTCACCAGACCTACTCCAATAATTTACATTTTAAGATAACAGGATTAACCAGAGGGTTTAATCCAGAGACTGTCCTGAGGCGGGGTACATTATTGTTATATAATCCTAAAGAATTAAGAGGAAAAAAAAGTTTGTCCTTTCTTCCTCCTTGAGAATTCTAGACCCTTCTCTCCTTGGGGACCCTTAGACTTCTTATCAACCTCCCCAGGAAATGACTCTTTCATTCCCTTCCCACCTTCAATCTTTCCCAGTATCAGGGTGTTTTCAAATGAGTGAGTTCTTTGCATCAGGTGGCCAAAGTATTGGAGTTTCAGCTTCAGCATCAGTCCTTCCAGTGAAATTCAGGACTGATTTCCTTTAGGATGGACTGGTTGGATCTCCTTGCAGTCCAAGGGACTCTCAAGAGTCTTCTCCAACACCAAAATTCAAAAGCATCAATTATCTGGCAGTCAGCCTTCATGGTCCAACTCTCACATCCATACATGACTACTGGAAAAACCATAGCTTTGATTAGATGGACCTTTGTTGGCAAAGTAATGTCTCTGCTTTTTAACATGCTGTCTAGGTTGGTCATAGCTTTTCTTCCAAGGAGCAAGCAAGGAGAAATTCTAGAGATTTCCAGTATTCCTTAGTCACTTCTGGTTCCAGTTTCCAGCTTCCATTGACTGCCTCTTTCCATTTTCTTGGTGACTTCTCTTTACTGTACTCTTATCCTCTCAATCCACCACCCTCCATCTGACTCATACAAGGCAGCTCTTAGAGATAGAAATTTACTGAGGAAGAATGAAAAATACTACTGAAATTTTCAACAGACTATTTAAAATTGGACATTATTTTTTTCTTTAATAAGTCCTTTAATAATTGCTATCATCTGGAGATCCAAATATTCATAACTTGGCACAGTAACCCCTACTTTTCCTTCCTACATCATTATATCTCCTCTACTCTCCATTATTGTCTCTTCCCACCAATTCATTTCTTTGAATAAAAGTCTTTTTATCTTTTATATTTTTTTCTTACATTTTTTTTACATTTTTATTGTGTTGGTTTCTGTCAAACATCAACATGAATCAGCCATAATTGGTGGATAATTGCTTTAAAATGTTGTGTTGTTTTCTACCATACAATAAGGTGAGTCAGCCATAAGTATACATATGCCCCCTTCCTCTGAAACTCCTTCCCACCCCACCTTCATCCCATCTATCTAGGTCATCACAGAGCACCAGGGCTGAGCTCCTTGTGTTATAGAGCAGCTTTCTACTAGCTATCTATTTTACACATGGTAATGTACATGTTTCATGCTACTCTCTCAATTCCTGCCACCCTCTCCTTCCCCTCTTGTATCCACAAGTCCATTTTCTATACCTGCCTCTCTATTCCTGCCTTGCAAGTAGGTTCATCAGTATCATTTTTCTAGATTCCATATATATGCATTAATATATGATACTTGCTTTTCCTCTCTGACTTACTTCACTCTGTATAACAGGCTCTAGGCTCATCTACTTCACGACAACTGACTCAAATTCATTCCCTTTATGACTGAGTGATATTCCATTGTATATATGTATCACAAATTGGAAGAAAAATTTTGCTGTCTTTATTGCCTTCTTCTAATCTTTTCCTAAATATCTAACCTTCCACTTACAAAGAGTTTATCAAGGTACTTCCCTGAACAAATATAATTCCCTCCCTTAGGGAAATAGCTACCAGTTAGTAAAATATTTTATTAATTTCCCTATATAAGGAAACTCTGAAAACCTAAGCCATTTCAGACAAAATTGTGAGGATCTCAGTACAACCTCTCATTTTGCTTTCTAAGTGAAAAGCATCCTAAGTTTCACCATTAGCATTATGGCATTTTAATATCAGACAATCATATAGTCTCATATTATATTTCTTCATGTAGCTACAATGGAATAACGATGTATCTTTAAATTACTGACTTGGCCCCACTTAGACACAAGAGCAACTTCAAGCTGGATCTTTTGTGCTAAGAGATGTCAAGAGGCAAATGGCTCAGTTATGGTCACTAACTTTCAGTCAGTCCCTAGACTTGGGAAGCCAACGGGCATGGTGTGAAATTGAAAATAAAGAGTGACTGTATCTATTTCTGCATCATATGTAAAAATTTGGCATCATTTATGGGCAGAGCTGGAGTATGGAACAACTAGAAAAATGTCACTTCCGTATATATTTAGATCTCACCATCTATGAGAATTGTTTGTCCTCGATGGGCATGTGTGCACGTGTGTGTGTGTGTGTGTGTGCTTGCCAACGGTTACCCACTAGATGCCAGAAGAACTAGAAGACTAGTCTGCAACTCATGCTGTTGGGAAACTTTTTAAAATACTTATTCTTTTTATTAAACCTTTCAATTAAATTAAAGAAATTAATATGTCATAAAAATAATTTTCAAAATTTAAGACAAAAGACTTCAGAGATAAAAATAGATGAGTCCTTCACTATCTGCAAAGTCAACTACCTATAATTCAAGTAAAAAGATAACATTCACATATAAATTTTGAGACAAATACTATTCAGTTTAATGGGGGAATTAGCAAATAAATTGTAGAAGCTGAAATAAGTTTTCTCAGGTTGAAGGAAATTAGATTAATTTTTTTTTTGGCAGGAAACTCTTAAAGAGACAAAATTTAAATGTCTGAAGCCACCTGTACTGTGGGGCATAAATCAGAGTATCAAAGATCATGAATCCAGTTCTCCTGGAGTCTCTCAGACATTATATTAAATGTATTATTTCTAACTTGAGGAAATAGACTGATGAGGGAGGAAATCCTGAAGTGAGACAAATCTTTGGTTAGTAATTTCCAAAAGATGGATGAAGTTAGGGAAGGCTTACTTCCAGAGGAAAACAACTCTGATCCCGGAGGGAGACAGAAAACCAAGAACCATGGTAGACTCATAGGCTGGCTTTGGTTTGAAAAGGCCTCGATTTCCCACTTGTGTGTTCAATCCTTTTGATTTCCCCCTGCTGAACAGTATATGAGAGATCCCTAGAACCATCTGTGCATAGTGGAGCATGGGAGCAAAGAAATATGCAGTAAGGGCAAGTAGGTTCTGCCCCATATATCCCCTCTCCTGGCCCCAAGAAGGAAGCATCCCTCCACAAGGAAACTGCCAGGAGTTCCAGGCTATGAAAAGCAGTGGATAGAACTGTGCAGTGTACCCGGCAGAGCTGTGAATCATGAGATAGAGCATGAGGTGTGGATGAGCAGCTGCCAAGAAGTGATTCAGGAAGAGCAAGAGATCAACAGATCTGTATTCCAATATATACCAAAGGAGGTGACCACTGAAGGGACTGGGAGCTTGTCTTACTCTTGGAGGAAGAATAAAACAGAATCTGGCATTTCCAAGTGCATTAGCAATATGAACTTGAAGCCAAAAGACATTACAGTCTAGTAATGTTAAAGAGTTGACTCACTGGAAAAGACTCTGATGCTGGGAGGGATTGGGGGCAGGAGGAAAAGGGGACGACAGAGGATGAGATGGCTGGATGGCATCATGGACTCGATGGACCTGAGTTTGAGTGAACTCCGGGAGTTGGTGATGTTCAGGGAGGCCTGGTGTGCTGTGATTCATGGGGTCGCAAAGAGTCGGACACGACTGAGCGACTGAATTGAACTGAACTGAACTGAATGTTAAAGAAAAATAGAGGGAATATTCTTTCGCTAATTCTGATCTACAGGCAAGTCTAATGTAAAGAAAAGAAATGTGAACTCTTTGAGAGATACAGTTTTGAAGTTGAACTCTTGAAGATATTTTGGAAGTACCAGCTATGACGTTTAATAACATTAATTTCTCAGAGTAGTCAAGTGTTTTCCAATTTAAAAAGGACTAACATTTTTAAAAAAATGAATTGCTTTGGAAAGACATAGATCTGGTAAAAGTGCAAATGATTACTTTGTTCGCTGGAGAGCAGCCTAGGAGAGACACGCATAGCCTCGTGTCACCTGCTGTTGTTTTCTTGACTCGGATGAGCGGGCATCCAACATACCAATCCATACCAGACACTCCCCCTTTTGTCTCTTCTAACAGAACCTGGCTAACAACTGACAGTGAGTTCATGTCTTCAGTAATCAAAGCTTATTTCTGACTTCTTTCAAAAGGAAATAACCACAATGCTTTAGCTGAGTGTGATATCACTGAACTATAATTATTTCTGGCTCAGAGGGGTGCATAAGAAGGCATTTTGTAAAATCTGTACAGTACAGGAATAATTCATCAAGTAGCACAAGACTTTGCTAGCGTATTGTGATAGTTAATTTTATGTGTCAACTTGACTAGGCCATGGTACCCAGATATTTGTGCTATCTGCTCAGTCTTATCTGACTCTTTGTAACCTCATAGACTGTTTTCTGCCACGCTCCTTTGTCCATGGAATTCTCCAGGCAAGTATACTGGAGTGGGTTGCCATGTCCTTCTCCAACCCGGATATTTGATCAGGCACTATTCTGCATGTTTCTGTGAAGGTATATTTTTATGATGAGATTAACACTTAAATCATAGACTTTGATTAAAGCAGCTTACCCTCCTTGATATGTGTGGGCCTAACCCCATCAGTTGAAGACCTTAATAGGAAAAACAACTGACCTCCAAAAAAGAAAAGGAAATTCTGCCAAGAGACTGCTTTCAGACTCAACTGAAAATCACCATTTTCCCTTATGATTTCAAACTTGATAGCCTTCATAATTGTGTAAGCCAATTCTTTAAAGTAAATCTCTCTCTCTCTCTCTGTCTATCAGAATCCTAATACTGATAATAAGTATATCTCACACCATGATTATTTTTAATTCATGGAGAAAAATTCATTTTTTAAATCAGAAGGATATGCCACATTATAACTGCAACAGTTTTTCCATATACCTACTTACTCTTTCTTGTTTATGAATATCCTTGAAAGAAGATAGAAATCGTCACCTCTTCCTTGAGCCACACAATCTGTAGAGAATCTCTTAATTGAAACTAAATGTCATACTGGTGCTCAAGAAACTGCTTGTAATTAGGTGGGAATTCAATTAAGAGTCACCCACTTGCTGCAGGATGAGGAAGGGAACCTGACAAAGAATAACACAGATGAGGCTAATGACACGGAAACCCCACTCTACATGGAGTGGGGGAGGAACAATACAGAGTGGATTCCACAGTGTTTGTAACAGTGCGATGTCAAGAAAGTTTTAGGTTGTTCATCCCTCCACAGTTACTTTACTGCCACTAAAGTACAAACCCCAAAAGCATCATATTCAAACCATAAAAATAAAGGAGAAATCTCTTACATTCAGAACTCCACCCACATGGAAATCCCAATGGCTTAGCTCAAAAGCCAGAAGTATTTGAAAAGAATACCACTTATCTATTAAGCACTGATCTTTCTACCAATATTTTCAGACTGAAGAATTTGACTATGTAAGACATTCAGAAGAATCACTAGAACTGCTTTTAGTAGGATTTCTTATTTAGAAACACTACAGTTTATAACATAAACTAAAGTAGGAGTTATTTTTCTCAAAAGTATTAATTTCTAGGTTCTTTGGCTAATGTATTTCTGTAGATGTCAATGAAACTATTCACCAAAATGTACAAAATAACTGAATTAAAGTAGAATTTTGCAAATACATATTTCAAGGATTCAAATGTCTAAGTAGGCAGCCCCAACCATGAATGTTTATTTACTTATAAAGTATATACTTGTAATACTTAATAAAGTGTCATGAGTATTATAAAACAAATATAAAAGTATAAAAATGTAAAAGATAAAACTAAAATGCATTTTTAAATATCAGCATTTTCTTTCTTTATTCTGATGGTAAAGAATCTTCCTGCATACAGGAGAATCTGGTTCAATCCCTGGGTCAGGAACATCCCCTGGAGAAGGAAATGGCAGCTCACTCCAGTATTCTTGCCTGGAGAATTCTATGGACAGAGGAGCCTGGCAGGCTACATTATATGGGGTTGGACTACAGTCCATGGGTTCACAAACAGTGGGACACGACTCAGCAACTAACACTTTCTCTTTCTTTATTCTAACAAATGGCCTTGTGCAGACCCTACTAGAGGAACAAATGCCATGAAGAACACCACTTCAATTTCTGGCTATCTGTGCCCCTATATGAGCTTTCCAGGTGGTGCTGGTGGTAAAGAATTTGCCTGCCAATGCAGGAGATGCACATGGTAACCCACTCCAGTATTCTTGCCTAGAGAATCCCATGGACAGAGAAGCCTGTCAGGCTACAGTCACACAGTCAGACAGGACTGAAGCAAATTAGTTCACCTGCATAAAGCTCATATTTAATATTAATATTCTGGAAATATACAAGTAATAACATTATTGTAGCTTGATAAGTACAAATCAGTCCAATGTGGTCTAAGTGAAAGTTGCTCAGTCGTGTCTGACTCTTTGCGACCCCATGGACTATACGGTACATGGAATTCTCCAGGCCGGAACACTGGAGTGGGTAGCCTTTCCCTTCTCCAGGGGATCTTTTGAACCCAGGGATCCAACCCACGTCTCCCATATTGCAGGCAGATTCTTTATCAACTGAGCCACAAGGGAAGCCCAAGAATACTGGATTGGGTAGCCTATCCCTTCTCCAGCAGATCTTCTGACCCAAGAATTGAACCAGGGTGTTCTGCATTGCAGGCAGATTCTTTACCAATTGAGCTATCAGGGAAGCCCTGAATGTGGTCTAAGATACTTTTATAAAACATATCTCAGAAATTCTGTTATAATAGTGATATAATAAAAAATCTGATTTTTCTCTTTTATGTTTCCAGGGAAAGCCTTCTCTAAAGCCCTCAAGAAGTCACTTCAATTCTTCCTTGGTAGATAGTTCCATATCTCTCCATTCAGAACACTTAGCTTGGCTGGGTGTTTGTTTTTTTTTTTTTTTTTTTTTTTTTTTAATGGCATATTGTGTTCTACTTTTGTAGATTTATTTTGTTTTCATTCTGTCTCCTTCAATACAAATTTATGCTTTCAAGGTCAAACACAATGCCTTCTGTGCCTCTCACACTCCTGCATACAGTGAATAATCCTAAGAGTCATGTAGCATTTACTTGGTTCTTCAGAGAAGAAAAATAATTCATGATCTCGCTCTGGTCAGAAAAAGCACACACACACAAAAAAAAAAAACACTTCAGTGGTGTCAAACAATTCATGGTGGCCTTTATTTGGAATGCATCCTCTTGAAAGGCCAGCTTGCTACTAATATATGCTATGGACCAGTTGAACTATAAAATGAACAGGGTTTATGACACAATATCCCACAAATTTTGCCACCCACATCCAGGCCCTCACTGTGGGGTAGGGTAGGGACAGCAAGGTTCAAATGCAACCTCCCACGGAAGAGCAGAGTGGACGCTCAGTACTTGTCACTGAATTTGGGGATGCACTTGGCCACCATTTCCTAAACGGAAGGTCAGACCTCAAAACCTTCCTTATGAAAAGATCTGTGAAGTTCTGAAGATCTCTCTGGCCCACAGTAGGAGATTCAGGATGTTCAGAACAAAAACTTAGGGCCAAATTAAGTTTTATGAATTGCTAGTCATTTCCTCAATAAAGTTGTGGGTTTACTGTAAAAGACGAAGTATGTGGGGGAAAAAAAAGTATTACTCTGCATAGGACCATGAAATGTATTTAGTTTCAGCAGAAGCCGAGTATCTCAGAGCTGGAAGGAAATCCCTCTGCCCAACTTTTTCGTTTATTTCTATCTCTTTGATTTTTTAGATGAGGGTGCTGGGGGTGAAACAAATTTTCTGAGTTACACAGATAGCTAGTGGATGAGTCAAAATTAGACTCAGGGCAGAAAACATAAGAGACAACACAAAGAACAAATTCTTTATACATATGGGCCTTAGATTTTTAAAGCATGTGCGTGCGTGCTAAGTCGCTTCCTTCGTGTCAGTCTCTTTGTTACTCTATGGATTGTAGCCCCTCAGGCTTCTCTGTCCATGGGATTCTCCAGGCAAGAGTACTGGAATGGGTTGCTGTGCCCTCCTCCAGAGGATCTTCCCCATCCAGGGGCTAAAGCCGTGTCTCTTATGTCTCCTGCACTGGCAGATGTGTTCTTTCCCGCTAGCACCACCTGGGAAGCCCTTTTAAAGCGTATCAGTGTCAAGTTGCTAGAGGAAAAATAAAGAATCAGAAAGAATGTGTCAATTTTCCAAGTTATTTCAAA
Organism: Bison bison bison; assembly: GCF_000754665.1. Lineage (NCBI taxonomy): Eukaryota > Metazoa > Chordata > Mammalia > Artiodactyla > Bovidae > Bison > Bison bison. Next base: position 13,462,502 of record NW_011494640.1, on the reverse strand, counting down.
CCTTAGACTCACATTGTAGTTTTATTTTTTTAATTGCAAACATATTAAATTTAAAATAACAGGTTACACCACGACAGAATTAGAATTAAAATATCTAACTCCAGAAGTGAAAGTGAAAGTCGCTCAGTCGTGTCTGACCAGGCCAGAATACTGGAGCGGGTATCCATTCCCTTTTCCAGGGGATCTTCCCAATCTAGGGATCAAACTCAGGTCTCCCATATTGCAGGCGGATTCTTTACCAGCTGAACCAGAAGGGAAGCCCAAGAATACTTGAGAGGGAAGCGTATCCCTTCTCCAGTGGATCTTTCCGACCCATGAATCAAACCCGGGTCTCCTGCATTGCAGGCAGATTCTTTACCAACTGAGCTACCAGGAAAGCCCTGCTGCTGCTGGCTGCTGCTGCTGCTGCTAAGTCGCTTCAGTCGTGTCCGACTCTTTGTGACCCCAGAGATGGCCACCAACCAGGCTCCCCTGTCCCTGGGATTCTCCAGGCAAGAACACTGGAGTGGGTTGCTATTTCCTTCTCCAATGCATGAAAGTGAAAAATGAAAGTGAAGTTGCTCAATCATGTCCGACTCTTCGAGACCCCATGGACTGCAGCCCACCAGGCTCCTCCGTCCATGGGATTTTCCAGGCAAGAGTACTGGAATGGGGTGCCATTACCTTCTCCACCCAGGAAAGCCCTAGGTCTCTGTAAATAGCTACACATATATCACTTCAAACAGATTTCTGTTAGCTTAATGCACATATATGTATGATACATCCATACATATATATATATACATGAAAAAATACGTTTTTTCCTCAAAATGGATACACACTAAGCATATTGCTTAATAATTAGCTTTTTTCATCTAACAATAAATCATAGACAACTTTCCATAGCAGCAGAGATAGATTTGCTTTGTTTTTAATGGTAATATTATATTTCATAATATGTATATACTGTTATTTATTTTCCTATGGAGAGAAAAGTGGGTCATTTCCAATTACTCATTCTTAGAGAAAAAGCTGCTATAAACAAACAAACCTCACCAGTTTTACTATGATGGTATTTCTTCAGGTCAAGTATCTAAAAGTAGGATTTCTGAGTCTTATACTTGAGAATCATTTTAACAGCACTTAAAATAAAGATTGCTTTTCAGGGAGCAACTTTTTTCCATACATTCAAGTAAAATTTCTAAGCATCTACTTCTGCTAGACGCTGATTGCACTCCTGGTGGAGCACAATCTTATTTCTTGTCTAGTCTCTTGTCTTCCAAGGTCACTTTTAAGACCACTTGATTATAGGATTTTGTTTGTTTCATTTATCTTGAAAACCAACAATAATGCATGAAAAATGAGTACATGTCAATGAATATTCATTGCCTAATTATATAACTCTTTGGAGATGACTTTCATTTTTAAACTGATCCAGTTATGACCTTTGAAATTAAAATATTACACTTGATATGAAAGGCTTACATCACAAAACAAAAGAGTTGGAAGTATTAAAGATATCATATCTGGTGATACAAACTGGCCCTGTTTTTCTTCACCATCTACTCCTCTTCATATTTCCCATACACCCCTAACACTAAATTTTAAATCTTTCACATGCCCCATGTGTAACATACACTCCAGAGACAGCAGCAATTACAAACCTAATCCCACTTCTATTCAAATATACTGCAGGAGAAACTTGATCTGAGTTGATGACTCCTTGGCAGAATTTAAAACTGTGGAAGAAAGACTTCAAAGTAAAGAAAGGGAGGGAACAAACGTTTATCAGAGCACCTGCATTGCAGATTCTCCGTGTCCATCACCTCTTCTGTTCTTACCCTGCCAGAGGGGTACAGGAAGCTCAAAGGAAGCTTCTCCTCAATGGAAGTTCACATGGTGTAGGAAGCTCACACATCTGGTAAGTGATAGACTGGCAAAGCGAACCCAGATCTTCTGACTCTAAAAGCGATGCTCATCTGTTCCCAGAACTGCCTTTGCAATTGGCAACTCAGTCTTACTACACTGCACCGCTGAGAGCCCAGATTCCACGAGTGACCTTCTGAAGGCCACGTAGCTAGCAGTACCTCTGACCTCTGATTCAGCATCCTTCCTGCCATTCCATTGGGTTTAGGGAGATTTTGCAAATGGCTTTAGGTCTGACAAATCTGAATATCAAAATGGGTCTCTATCTCCTCGTGTTGCTTCATAGTAACTCATTCTATTCACCTCAAGGGACTGGGTTTCTAATGTGGGTGTTGCCACTATTCCTTCTGTCCACTTTCTTTCTTTTCAAAGGCTCTCCTCTTCACTGTATGAGCACAAACCAGAATGGCACTTTGTATGTCTCTTGGTATTCTTACTGCAAAACTGAAAATCTGGCACTACCTAATACCAATGTTAAATTCGTACATGACCAAAGAGAAAGGAGGTAGCAATCAGCCAGGGTCTGGCAATCATTGTTCAGAAAGATATTCCAAGGAGTTGAAATTATAAGTTAAAACTTGAGAAGGAAACAGAGTTCTCAGTTTCAACAATGAGAACAGAGGTCCCAGCAGTCACCTCTTGAGCAGTCACTGTGGTCCCCACTGTTGTTGAAAAGACTCTCAAACTTCTCAGGAATTAAGGCAATGCCCACTATCCTCTGAAACTTTCTGAAGAGGCTTTCTGACTGAAACTTCACGTTTCACGGAAGTTTTATAAATAACCACTCAATGAATGGCAACCTCACTGAGATTCCCCCTCAGTTCGAGGGCTTCCCAGGTGACGCTAGTAATAAAGAACATGACTGACAATGCAGGAGACATAAGAGACACAGGTTTGATCCCTGGGTTAGAAAGATCCCCAGGAGGAAGGCATGGCAACCCACTCCAATATTCTTGCCTGGGGAATCCCATGGACAGAGCAGCCTGGCAGGCTACAGTCCATAGGGTCTTACAGAGTCAGACATGACGGAAGCGACTTAGCACAGCATACACAGCATACTGGTTAGGATTTCCCTGGTGGCTCAGTCAGTAAAGAATCCTCCTGAAATGCAAAAGATCTGGGTTCCACCCCTGGGTGGAGAAGATCCTCTGGAGAAGGAAATGGCAACCCACTCCAGTATTCTTGCCTGGAGAATACAATGGACATAGAGCCTGGCGGGCTACACTCCATAGGGTCACAAAGAGTTGCACACAACTGAAGTGACTTACCACACACACAATTATTAGATCGGAGAGGCAATTTCAACATTAGATCCACATAGTACAGTTTCTTCCTCTACTAGGAAGTTATGGACTATAAGAGGGTTCTGTTTTATTTACACTATTTATCAAAATGCACAAAACTTAGTGGATTTAGTAGAAGTTACTATACACACTTAGAGGAACTAAATAACTGACTCTCGTCTTCCAGATAAAGACACCAACTTAAAAATTACAGACTACTATATTTCTCAGTAAATTCAATATGATTATTGAAGTAGTCATCTTTGGTCTACCTACCCAAGAAGGTCAAGTAAAAATGAATACATTTTTGGTTTTCTTTAGAAATGTATCCTCTAAAAATATTTTCTAGAAGTCTTCTGTGTGACAAATCGTTTCTGAATCTTCTACTTCAACAAAAGCAGCTATTTATCCCACTTTTTTTGAAAACAAAACAATAAATGGGCATAGATAAGTCAGGCCAGGTACCAGGTTACCCTTTTTATTAGAGCTTCTGGAAGAATTATTCCAAGAACTCTGGCTTTAGGGACTGTCCTCGTTGTCTTTCTTCCCACATCAGTTCAGTTCAGTCGCTCAGTCATGTCCGACTTTTTGCAACCCCATGAATCGCAGCACACCAGGCCTCCCTGTCCATCACCAACTCCCAGAGTTCACTCAAACTCACGTCCATCGGGTTGGTGATGCCATCCAGCCCCTCATCCTCTGTTGTCCCCTTTTCCTCCTGCCCCCAATCCCTCCCAGCATCAGAGTCTTTTCCAATGAGTCAACTCTTCGCATGAGGTGGCCAAAGTACTGGAGTTTCAGCTTTAGCATCATTCCTTTCAAAGAAATCCCAGGGCTGATCTCCTTCAGAATGGACTGGTTGGATCTCCTTGCAGTCCAAGGGACTCTCAAGAGTCTTCTCCAACACCACAGTTCAAAAGCATCAATTCTTCGGTGCTTAGCTTTCTTCACATGGAAGAAGCTAAAAAATATTCATGAAAGATTGAGTAGGGCCAATTTTCTACGAGTCAAAACAACAGCAACATCAATATTTCAGGGTCTGCAAAAACATGGCCATTCTCTTGCCTTGAAAAAATTGTTAGAAATCATTGCATTAAAAAAAATCATTGCATTTTAATGAATTCAAAATAACTCAAGAGATTTTGAAACTGTTTGGGTTCTGAAAGTGCAGAGATAAATCAGATTTTTTTATAACTTCTATTTGAGTAAAATAGATCTGATACTGTTCCTCTACAGACCCCTGGCAGGATGAGGCATAAGGTAACGGGTGATCTTTTCATCACGGTCCTGGAGGACTCCTGGTTTCAAGGCAGTTTCAGCTGTCACAGTTGCTTAGAGTTTACTGAGCTGTTTTTAGTTACTCATTCAAATATTCATAAGAAGTGTGGACCACAGTTTGCTGTCTGGTAACAACTTCATTTTCGACTCACACTCAGCTTGTCCTTGTGGATTGCTTCTTTCACCCAGATTGGGCTTTCTGCAGTCACGTGGCCTTTCAAGGATAATGGAGTTTCCTTGGGAGTAAGCAAAAGAAGCGTGTTCCATCTTTTATCTTTGCTTGGCTGGATAATGAAAATAATTACAGAAGACAGTTATGGATTATCAAAGAGACAAGTGAAATAATCAAACCTATATCAAGAATGGCTTTGTGCTACCCAAGAAGGCAGATCATTTAATTATTTACCTTGTGAGACTATGAACACCCCAGGAAATCCTAAAACGGCAACACAGTAGTGCAAATATTTACTCAACAATATTCTTGAATACAGTAATGAAAATGTGTATAATCTCATGATATGTTTTTGAAAGAAACCAAGGGACTGTATCATTTCTTAGCACAGGAGAAAAACCCCTTCATTATGATATCTTCATTATTTGATTAAAATGCTAGTTAAATAAATCTTTTAGGTAGACGGATTGTACTGCTTAGTTGGAAGCCAATATCTAACGCTGGAATTAGCTGCAGTAATACATGAATTACTGAAAATAAGCAACAGTATAATATACAAAGTGCTATTATTTAATTAAACTATGACATGAGCTGCACACTGTCATTTTATGATCTACATCCTCTATGTTACTAAAAAAAAAAAAAAGACTTGTCAGTCAAGATACATTTCTAAAATAACAATGCTTTGACATTAAAACTCTGAATTATTCTGGCTGTAATGTACAGTATATTTAGAGAAAGGAATAAAGGTATTTTTTAAACAATTTATTATTTACATTAAATAACGCTCATTTTACAAAATCTATGCCTTTAATTCCATTGAATTTTCAAAACCTTTTTGTTAAAATTACTTTACGTTTGCATAGTTCTTCTAAACATGAATTTATACCATGGTGCTTCTGAGACCATTTGAGATATTCTAAAAATACCAAGCAGGTAAATTCTGTATTACTTTATTTAGACTGGGGGGTAAAAATAACCCTTTGAGGCAAAGAAAAAGGAATTTCAATCTTGCAGTGACTGCCAGATAAAAACCTGGAAAAGATCATTAATCTCATTTGTTTTCATTAAAGCAACACTTGTTATCACACCTTAAGTTAAGAAAGCACCAACATTTATACCAGCAATTATGTATCAGCAAAATTAGTTCTAAAAAGTGAATCTCCTGCTACCATAAACCCTGTTTTTGCCACGATCTTTATGTGCTATGACGAGGAGGGTCAATGTTATGAATTCTTGACAGAATAAACAACTGCTTGAATAATGCTTGACAGGCACTGGAGTATAATATGAATTCCTAAATAAAGTACCAACATTTTCATGTATCTAATGTAATGTTTTATCCTTCAAAGGAAGATCTTTTTTTTTTTTTTTTGCTGACATATTTCTTCCATCTTTATAAGGAGAAAGTAAGAGAAAATGTAAATATTCACCTATTTCTGTTCATCTTTTTTCACAGCTCCATGAGTGAACACTGTCTTCAGGGTGGAGATCTCAAGCTCAAGTGGGTTGTAAAGGAATCCCGTGTTGGCAGCATGCTGTGCTTTAAAGACAGGCAATGAAAATTAAGTCTCTTTTAATCAGAAGAGCTAGCTTTAGTGATGTGAAGGAATCTGACACTTGTGGTCTAGCCCATGTGTAAAAGGCTAGTCTTCATGGATTCTGACCAATATTTCAGAAGTACCCCCTGACTAAATTTTTTTTTAAATTACAAACACAGAGAAGTAAATTATTGAGATTTAGTAGGATTTTACTTTTTTAAAAAATATACGTACTATGGTTGCATCATTCACAGTATTAAAAGTAATCTTCTGTAGCCCACCAGCCAAGGAAAAATCCATAAAGCTCATCCCTCCTAGAGCAGTGAAATAACTTCCAAAGGGGACGTCTCAGTGCCAGGTTGTTCATCAGACAAGATGCTGGCAAACCTCATAATAACAATTTTTATTGAGGACTTCATAGTGTCAAGCACTTTACAGATACCATCTTATTTAGTATTCACATTATCCTGGCAAGGTAAGATGATCTCCATTTTTTAAATGAGAAGACTGAGATTCAGAGATATATCTGAATATGTGAAACATCCAAGGGTGTGCCCTTAGCAAGTGGCAAAGTAAAAACTCAAACCCAGATTATATAAGTCCAATCCCCATTCTCCTTTCACTATGAAATCTTGCTTCATGATTAGAGGTAATTGAATTAATAGTTAATGGGCACTATTCTTTCCCCTGGGACGTGTGGAGACAACTATTTCAGCAATGTGACATTATTCAAAGAGAGCCTCTCTATAAATGTAATTCAAGTGCATGTGAACTTGAAGAGAAAACCCAAAGAGACAAGATGATTTTGACCCTCGCTGCAGCTGCCGAGGGGGACTTCTAAGAGTGGGAAGAAAGAAGCAAACATAGAAGAAAAAATATCTGTGCAAAAATTGCAAAAAGAGATAGTCTTATAAAGAACTTCTGTCACTGAGTGGCTGAAGGCAATTTGCAGCATTCATTTTAAGGAGAAGTTGATAGACCATAATCTATGCAACAATGGATTGAGCTAGAAGAATTAGCACAATAGAAACATAGGTGATAAGTCGTGGCAAGTTCAAGAACCATGCTTGGAACACCAGAAAATGAAAACCTTCAGCCATTAGTACATAACCAATGATAGAAGGAAATGATGGCCCCTCCATCAGAGAGATTGACAGGTATCCATGCAGAGTCACTACAGTGGAGCAGAAGATACTACTGAGTCAGATACTGAGGGAAGGGAGTTCATGGCAAGACCAGATATGAAATACAGCCATTGTCATTCTTGGCTAAACGTTCAACCATCCCCGTCTGATGAAAAGAAACTGGAAGTCAGTGTGCCAAAACTATGTCATAATTGATCCATAGCACCATTTGAAGTTCCTGCATATGTGTATATTTGGGTATAAGTCATTTTCAAAACTTTACATAGTTTACCCCAGTCTGTTTAAATGTTTTAGTCTTTATGAAATCACAAGTCAAACATCACTTGAAGTAAAAGTTAACAAAGAGACTGAACTAAATACACCAAAATGACAGTTGAAAGCATCATCCTGATACCCAGATAAGGACAGACCTCATATAACAACAGCTAACCCTTTATTAAGGGCTTCCCAGGTGGCTCAGTGGCAAAGAATCTGCCTGCCATTTCAGGAGACACAGGCTCAATCTCAGGGGGGGAAAAGACTCCCTGGAGAAGGAAATGGCAACCCACTCCAGTATTCATGACTGGGAAATCCCATGGATAGAGGAGCCTGGTGAGTTACAGTCCAAGGGTTGCAAAAGAATCGGACATGACTGAGTGAGCACACATGCACGCAATCCTTTGTTAAATACTCACCAGGTTTTAATAATTCTAATGTTTAAAATAATCCTGCAAATAACTTAATATATCTCTTTATGAAGAAAAGGAAGAGAAATTAAGACTCTCTCAAGGTTTTCCAGTTATTGCTTACATAGTCAAGGTTTGAACCCAAGATGGTTAGTCTTCAAAATCCATGCCTTTCACCCTGCTAATAAGTTGCCTGTACTCCAAGGTTAAAAATCAGCTTCTGGGGGATGGACCTGTGCATTGTCTATTAGTCGGTGCTTACGTCTCCTCTTAATTAAGGTACAGGCCTGAAATTTTAGCACAGAAGATTCCAATATCCCATAATTCCCCTAAGATCTGGAATCAACAAGAAAGTAAGGTGACTGAAAATATCATGGTCAATGAACTTTAAAATACGGCTATATTTAATGATACATAACGGTAAAATGAGTGATTAGTTCATCAATTCCTTCTTGTGGAATAATCAATCTAATATGATGTCTGGCATCTAGGAAAACGTCTATCATTTCTCACCAATTCTGAGATGAAGTTTTTCATATTTTACATCTATAAAATCAGAGTGCCTCACAATTGCTGTCAGCTGGGTAAAATGCCAAGTAGTCATCATTACCTGAACATGTTTGAACTCAGCTGTTATCCTTCATGATGCAACTGGACAATCGTAACCCTTCAATGTGTCAGTCAACAAACCACTTAAGGTTCATTTGAGGAAAGAATATGAGTCCTAGTTATTATCTGGAAATATTCTGTTGACACCTTCTGGTACAAGCAAGAAAACACAGGCATCAAAACTTGCACATTAGAATTGGCTGTTTCAAAGAAAATCCCAGAGACAATATGGGAGCACTTTGATAAGAAATGCTGTGTGATCAACACCCTGGATGATCCAGTGAGTGACAGTGACTGAAAAAATCATGACCCCAGCAGTTCTGAGGCAACAGTGACCCTAAAGAGCCAGAGTCTGGTTGTGAACATATTTTAAGATTGTCTCGACCAACTTTACTTTGCTTTTATTTTCTTAAAAAAAAATTTTTATTGGGGTATAGTTGCTTTACAATGTTGTATTAGTTTCTGCTGTATAGCAAAACTGTTTCAGCTCTGAATATACCTATATCTAATCTTCCTTGGATGAACCTCGAATTAGGTCACCACAGAGCACTGAGTAGAGTTCCCTGTGCTTTAAAGTAAGTTCTCATTGTGAAATGAAGTGATAGTTGCTTAGTTGTGTCCGACTCTTTGCGAACCCATGGACTATAGTCCATGGAATTCTCCAGGCCAGAATACTGGAGTAAGTGGATTCTTTACCAGGTGAGCCACAAGGGAAGCCTAAGAATACTGGAGTGGGTAGCCTATCCCTTCCCCAGCGGATCTTCCCAATCCAGGAATTGAACCAGAGTCTCTTGCATTGCAGGCAGATTCTTTAGCAACTGAGCTATAGTGTATATATGTCAATCCCATGTATATAGACTGAAGTATGATTTTTTTAATATATTTCTAAGTTTCAAAGAAACTTCTCAAAATGTATAAAATAAAATCAAAACTGATGTGTTAATCTTAGTTGTATGTGTGTATGTGATGTAATGGTACAGTTTTCAATTGACAGAGTTTCAGAATTAACAAAATCTGTAAATTTTCCATAGTTTTAAAAAATGGATTAGGCTTCATTTCTTTGTGTGTAACTACATTTTCTCCAAGCATAGATTCAAAAATGTTTTCATCCTGAAAGAGAGATATTGACTTCATTTTCAGAAGATTTTTAACCTATGGCTTCCCTTGTGACTCAGCTGGTAAAGAATCTGTCGGCAATGCAGGAGACCTGGGTTCGATCCCTGGTTTGTGAAGATCCCCTGGAGAAGGGAAAGGCTACTCACTCCAGTATTCTGGTCTAGAGAATTCCATGGACAGTCCATGGGGTCGCAAAGAGTCAGACACGACTGAGTGACTTTCACTTAAGAAAAAATATTTAATTTTGGCCTGAACAGGGTTATTAAAAAGTGTGGGTTCATCATAACTTACATTATACAATATTTATCAGAATATTTAGTACCCGAAGATGCTACATGGATTGTAAAGAAAATGTTTGCTTTCTAAAAAGCTTACCTTTCAAGTTATGTCCACAGAATGGGTATATCCACTTCTTGTGAATTCATCTTATTCAGTTCAGTTCAGTCGCTCAGTCGTGTCCGACTCTTTGCGACCCCATGAATCGCAGCACCTGTCCATCACCAACTCCCGGAGTTCACTCAAACTCACGTCCATCTAGTTGGTGATGCCATCCAGCCATCTCATCCTCTGTCATCCCCTTCTCCTCCTGCCGCCAATCCCTCCCAGCATCAGAGTCTTTTCCAATGAGTCAACTCTTCTCATGAG